>NC_133336.1:198521090-198851090 GCF_042186555.1 Aquarana catesbeiana
AGGGGGTGAGAGTGAGAGAGAGAGAGAGAGAGAGGGGTGAGAGATAGAGAGAGGGGGGTGAGAGTGAGAGAGAGATAGAGAGAGGGGTGAGAGAGAGGGGTGAGAGAGAGAGAGGGGTGGGAGAGAGAGAGGGGTGAGAAAGAGATAGGTGAGAGAGAGAGGGGTGAGAAAGAGATGGGTGAGAGAGAGAGGGGTGAGAGAGAGGGGGGTGAGAGAGAGAGGGGGGTGAGAGAGAGATAGAGAGGGGGATGAGAGAGAGAGGGGTGAGAGAGAGAGAGGGGTGAGAAAAAGATGGGTGAGAGAGAGAGGGGGGTGAGAGAGAGATAGAGAGAGGGATGAGAGAGAGGGGGGTGAGAGAGAGAGAGAGAGGGGGGTGAGACACAGAGAGAGGGGGGTGAGAGAGAGAAAGAGGGGGATGAGAGAGAGAGTGGGGAAGAGAAAGAGGGCGAGGAGAAAGAGGGGGAGATATATAGAGAGAGGGTGATAGATAGAGAGAGGGGGTGAGAGAGAGAAGGGTAAGAGAGAGGGGGGTGTGAGAGAAAGAGAGAGAGGGGGGTGTGAGAGAGGGCGGTGTGAGAGAGAGAGGGGGGTGTGAGAGAGGGGGTGAGAGAGAGGGGGGAGTAAGGGGGTGTGAGAGAGAGAGGGGGGTGAAATAGAGGGGGGTGAAAGAAAGAGGGGGGTGAGAGAAACAGGACAAGGTTAGAGAATGGGGGTGAGAGGGAGAGGGAGGATAGAGGGGGCTGAGAAAGAGAGGAGTGAGAAAGAGAATGGGGGGGAGTGAGGCTGCTGAGAGAGAGGAGTAAGAGAGAAAGGGGGTGAGGGAGGACTGAGAGAAAGGGGGTGAGAGAGGGTGAGAGAAAGTGGGTCAAAGGGAGAGGAGAGGAAATGGGGGTGAGAGGGAGATGGAGGAGAGAGATGGGGAGAGAGAGAGAGAGGGGAGGGGGTGAGGGAGGAGAAGGAGGGACAGAGAGAGAGGGGGTGAGAAAAAGAGAGAGGGGTAAGAGAGAGAGGGTGGTGAGAGAGATAGGGGGTGATGGGGGTCAGAGAGAAGGCAGAGGTGGGATAGAGTAGAGGACTTCCCTATCCCACCCATACTATACCATAAATGGCTTCACGTGGTTGCTATCCTTAAATAAAAGACAGTTTTTTGGCATGATTAGTCATATTTTCAATATTATTGACAAAACTTGACAATTTCTGCCAGGGTATGCAAACTTTTAAGGACAACTGTATACACATACAGAGTTGCTCAGCATTCACCCCTGTTATCCAGCAACAAAATATACTACCAAGTGATAAAGAACCTAAAGTTTTCAGCATAAAAGTTACCTCTATACATGGGGGTTGAACCTACCCTAATTTAATCTGTTGAAGGTTTAAACATTGTCAGACGTTTATATGATTATGAACAGTGAGCGGATCATAGGATAGGACCATTCATGTAAGGAAATACCACAATCAGGAACACTACTACTAGCTGGAGCTGACCGTTATAGGAAATGCATTTAAAATTACATAATACACACATTACAGACCTCTGCCGGGTTAGCCCCCCCATATCAAAATTTTTGAAAAAATCTTATGCAGTTTGTTAGATCTTTGTTAGATCAGGTTAGATCAACTGTTGTTTGCGTTAGATCTCACACAGAAGAAGCGATATTAACAGTTATTTGCTGGGGGGCTAACCCGTCATCAGCCCCCCTTATCAAAAAATTGACCAAACAGTTATCTGTTTTGGAAGCAATTTGTTAGATCCGGTAAGATCAAGTGGTTTTAACGTTAGATCTCACATAATTAGAGACATATTAAGTGATTAAATCTTATCAAATTTTCTGGCCAAAAATCATTCAGGCTAATAGATATTCGTTAGATCCGGTAAGATCAAGTGGTTTTAACAATAGATCTCACATCATTTCAGAGATATTCCACATCAAAATAGAGATATTTAGGGGTACATATGGATGGGCTGGCCCCCCCTTATCGAATTTTCGGGCCAAAAATCATTCAGGCTAATAAATATTCATGAGATCCGGTAAGATCAAGTGCTTTTAACGTTAGATCTCACATCATTCCAGAGATATTCCACATCAAAATAGAGATATTAGGTGGTACATATGGACGGGTTAGACCCCCCCTTATCAAATTTTTGGGCCAAAAATCATTCAGGCTAATAGATATTTGTTGGATCCGGTAAGATCAAGTGTTTTTAACGTTAGATCTCACATAATTAGAGACTTATTAAGTGATTAATGAGGGGGGCTGGCCCCCCCTTATCAAATTTTCTGGCCAAAAATCATTCAGGCTAATAGATATTCGTTAGATCCGGTAAAATCAAGTGGTTTTAATGTTAGATCACACATCATTTCAGAGATATTCCACATCAAAATAGAGATATTAGGTGGTACATATAGACGGGCTGGCCCCCCCCCTTATCAAATTTTCGGGCCAAAAATCGTTCAGGCTAATAGATATTCGTTAGATCCGGTAAGATCAAGTTTTTTTAACTTTAGATCTCACATCATTTCAGAGATATTCCTCATCAAAATAGAGATATTAGGACCTCTGCCGGGTTAGTCCCCCCATATCAAAATTTTTGAAAAAATCTTATGCAGTTTGTTAGATCTTTGTTAGATCAGGTTAGATCAACCGTTGTTTGCGTTAGATCTCACACAGAAGAAGCAATATTAACAGTTATTTGCTGGGGGGGCTAACCCGTCATCAGCCCCCCCTTATCAAAAAATTGACCAAACAGTTAGCTATTTTGGAAGCAATTTGTTAGATCCGGTAAGATCAAGTGGTTTTAACGTTAGATCTCACATAATTAGAGACTTATTAAGTGATTAATGAGGGGGGGCTGGCCCCCCTTATCAAATTTTCTGGCCAAAAATCATTCAGGCTAATAGATATTTGTTAGATCCGGTAAGATCAAGTGTTTTTAACGTTAGATCACACATCATTTCTGAGATATTCCACATCAAAATGAGATATTAGGTGGTATATATGGACGGGCTGGCCCCCCCTTATCAAATTTTCTGGTCAAAAATCATTCAGGCTAATAGATATTCGTTAGATCCGGTAAGATCAAGTGGTTTTAACGTTAGATCCCACATCATTTCAGAGATATTCCATAAAAAATAGAGATTTTAGGTGGTACAGAAGGTACATCCATCTTTAACCGTCTCTGGATGGTCTCTGGAACCTTCTTTGCATGGTTCTTCAGTGGGTGCGTGTAGTCTCTCCTCACACCTCCGTTCACCTCCCTGCCTCATGGTGATCTCTCCTCAGACCAACAAGCTTAAGTCTTTAGCTAGTCCCCCCTTCTTGCAAAGCAGGCTGGGCTTGGTAGTTCCACCCCCTGTCGAAATCAATGGGGCTGTATTGTGGGCCGTGGTCCTCTGCTGCTGCTTGATTGGCTTCCTCTCCCTGCCAATAGGGACACAGGAAGAGGAGAGGGAGGGGGAGAAATCCCCCACAGGGACTGAAAGGTGTGCTCTCCCTCAGTGAGTGCCTGTGTTAGTGTCTATTTAGTCCGGCAGTCGCTGGCAGGAATGGCGGGAGGTGCGGGACCATGGGTAATAGAGTAGCCCCCGCTACACACTCCCCCCACCAAAGAACCTTTGGTCCACCAAAGGAGGTAAAGAGTGTATGACCTGTTACATGCTTTTGATATACACACGGAAAAAAAAAAAAACAGGTTAGTGTGCACAGGAAACCATACAATTTACATCTGCATAAAACCCTGGCAGAGGAACATCCCAACAATTAGCATAGGGGGGGGTTAGCTGGAATGGCCCAGCTAGATGTGCCAGGGGCTGAGTGTCAGAAACCAAGAAATCAGGCCAAGACAGAAGTACAGTTAAATCACACTTGTTTAATAATAAAAGTAAAAAGAACAAACGTAGTCAAAACATAGCCAAAGTTCAGTAACCGGAACGGATAGTCAGCCAAGCCAGAAGTCAGGGATCAATGTAGTGGAACAGCAAGCAGGATCTGGAGCCAGAAGGGATGTCAGCAAAGCAAGTCTTGAACAGGATCGCAGGAGATTGTTTCTGTGATGTTGACCAAGGCGAAGGCAGAGATCCTCTGGACTGGACGGCTTATGTAGGCAGGACTGACGAGCAGGATATCATCAACAGCTGAGTAACTGTGGAGAGATAGGAGCTGGCAATTATCCGACAGCTGAGTGGCCAGCTCAGAGAAGGAAGGGCTGAGCCCAGCCCTGACAGTGAGTTGGGATTGTCCACCACCAAATCTGCAGTGGAAGGGTCAGTTTCTTCAAGAGTCCTTTTTGCAATGAGAACGACCTCCTCAGAGCTTTCACTCAAAGTATCATATATTAGTCTTTTGGGTGGGTGAATAACCCTTCGCTCTTGCTGTTCTTTAGGTTTTGGGGTTACAGGCACACTGGTCTCTTCTTCTTCCTACATATCAGCTTCAGCTTCCTCAATGAAGGATGGAAAGTCTTAGGGGTCTGTTGTCAGCAGGGAAGATTGAGGGTCTTCCAACTCTTCAAAAGGTGGACTTTGAGGTACAAACTCAAGAGCCTCTGGCCTGAAAGTCACCTCAGTCACCTTGGGAGGAGAAGAAAGGGGGGGTGGCAGGCCCTGGCATTCGAGATGGCCACAGACAATCTTTCTCTTCATCCTCACTGTTTTCATCTTCAGCAAGGGGTACAGAGTAAGATCTAGTCACTGGCTGGGATCTTTGAGAGGCTGTGGGTGTGGACTGTAAATCTGGCTGTGGTGGCACATGAACTGCTTCTGACAGAGGCAACAGATGATTGTGATGCTGTCTTCAGCTGGCCTGTGCTTTCCTCTGGCCGGATTTGATATACTGGGTGCCTGGGCAGATGCTTGCAAACGACATAGGGCTGCGACTTTCAGCAGTTAGCCAACTTGTGCTTTCCAGGGACACCCAGGTTTCTCAGCAGTACCTTGTCATCCGGCTGTAGGTCCTGCACTCGTACCCTAAGGTCAAAGTTTATTTTGTTTCTCTGTCCTCTGGCATATGAGGCAGCTTGAGCCTTATCATAGGTGGTTTTCAGACGTCTCTGTATGGTCGAGGAATGTGCCGAAGGCCAAGTCTACTGGCAGCCGGGCCTACGGTCTGAACATCAAACTATAGGGAGAGTAACCTGTGGCATCATTAAATAAATATATCAACAAATCCGCGCTCATAGACTGACTCACACCTGCAGCCCCCCTAGGTAGGAAGGGAACACCTAAGTGATCCCCCAGAGAAATAAATTAAAGTATAGGGTGTGGCGCTGTGTTAAAAATGTAAAAATTAACAAAAATTACACGTGTATAAATAAAAAGGTAAAGGTAAAAAATGTGAAAAATTTTTTTTGGTATAATCCAAAAAAAAATTACTTACAAAGAAAAAAATTTTTTTTTTTTTTTTTTATATCCTTGTGTTGGTGAAAAAACCTTAATCAGGTGAAAATTTGTATTATATGTGCAAAGAATCACAAATGTCAAGCAGCATCACTAAATACCATAAATATATCTTCACACAAATAAATATAAAGTGATAGAGTGCCCAAAACAATATTGCAAATATCAAGCAACATCAATAAATACCAAAAATTACCAAAAAAAAAATTATAAATACCAAAAATATATATATATATATATCTTCACACAAAAATATAAAGTGATAAAGTGCCAAAGAAACAATAAATGTCCAAAAACAATAATAGACCAAAAAAATATAAAAATGTGTAATGATTTATAAGCAATAAAAAATCATAAATAATATTTCCAAATCGCAGCTGAAAAACGCAAAGCCATATATTGTTTGGTGCCAAAAAAGAAGTTCATAGTAATTGTGCAAAAAAATCTCCTTAAGTGATAAAGTGCCGTGCTGTAACAACTGGTGATCCCCCCAATGTGGTTGCACTCACCGGAGCGCTCCACCCCTGCAGGGGTACGAGCGGGTAATGTTGGTCCTCTCACTCCACTCCTATAGGTGTCAGTCTCCTTCCACGCATCCCATTACCAAAACGCAGCTGTATACACTGAGAGGTGGGGACTTCCTGTCCCTTGGTATTAAAAGACCCACTGGATATCCGCTTCATGGACCTCCAAATGCATCCCAGAGTGGACATCCATGCCAGTCCAATGCATGGATAAGAACGCAGCGTGTCTATGTCCTGATCTGTGTGTAGGCAGGCGCAGTCTGTAATCTCCACTGCAGGTAGTGCTCCACCATAGGGGCAATGTAGGTGGGGGAGGAAGTTTAGAGGTGCTGTTATAAGCATGCACAATAGCCAATATATGCTTGCTCCAGTGCTGCTTTTGTTCTGAACTTAGAGTTCCAAGTATATCCAGGAGGGTTCAGTTGAATCTCTCTGGTTTAGGATCTCCTTGAGGATGATACGGGGTGGTTTTAGACTTCCTGATGCCCAACAGGTCTGAAAGTCTCTTGATGAGACTACTCTTGACATCTCTCGCTTGATCAGAGTGGATGCGTTGGGACAGACCCTAGTGCACAAAGAATTTCTCCGCGAAGATCTTGGCCACCATGGATGCTTGTTGGTCCCTCGTGGAAAACGCCTGGGCATACCGAGTGAAATGGTCAGTCACTACCAGGATATTTCCCTGCCCACTCAGATCAGGCTCCAAGCACAGAATGTCAATGCACACCAGCTCCATGGGTCCTTGGCTCTGAAGATGGTCCATTGGGGCAGCTCGGTGAGGCAAAGTCTTCCTTTGGATACATCTGATGCAGGAGTGGCAATAGTCCTCAACTTCAGCCTGCATGCAGGGCCAGTAGAACCTGTCCCTCACCAGGAGAAAAGTCCTCTTGGGCCCTAGGTGGCCAAGGTTGTCATGTAGGTGTCAGGGCTGGGCTCAGCCCTTCCTTCTCTGAGCTGGCCGCTCAGCTGTCGGCTAATTGCCAGCTCCCATTTCTCTCCACAGTTACCCAGAAAGTTGTCCAGCTCACTTGATCTCTGCCTTCACCTTTGTCAACATCACAGAGTCTTTCTCCTGCATTCCTGTTGAAGACTTGCTAGTCTGACGTTCCTTCTGGCTCCTGATCTTGCTTGCTGTACTACTACCTTTATCTCTGGCTCTCTGACATTTGCTTGGCTGACTACCCGATCCGGTTACTGAACTCTGGCTTGTTTTGACTACGCTTACTCTGTTTACCTTATTATTATTATTATTATTAAAGAAGTGTGATTTAATTATACTTCTGTCTCGGTCTGATTCATGGTTTCTGATAGTAGCGCAGTTAATACTATCTCCATATGTTTTTCAGGTAGGAATAGCTGCCATTTTTCTTCAGAATCATCAGAGGGGCCCCTTCGGTAGACCAAGCCTCTGTGCACCTGAAACCGATCCCACTCTCGGTGCAGCAGATGGGTTTCCTTCGGGGAGTCAGTGAGGAGCAAGTCAGGGCATTGGCTCTCCAAGGCCTTGAATGCCAAGCTACAGGGAGGGTCCTCTAACTGGTCCCTCCACAGGTCTTTGACAGCTTGGGCAGACCTTCATCCCCCACCTGGGCGACATTGCAATAACATCTGGGGACACCAACGGCTGACACTCCAACCTCTTCGGTCCTGGATCCTACTCCAGGTTGATGTTCTGCTCCTTGACATAAGGCTTGTACCCTTCAGGTGTCAGTTGGGCCTATTCTTCTGGAGGGTCTCTGGAACAATGGGGCTTTCTTGACAAAGCATCAGCATCTTGTTTCTTGACCCCGGTCGATACTTCAGGCTGAAAATAAACCCTGATAGAGCAGCCAACCATTTGTGACCCGTGGCGTCCAACTTGGTGGTAGTGAGGATGTAGGTGAGAGCATTGTTGTCGGTCTTGATCACGAACTCCAATCCATACAGGTAATCCTCCAGCCTATCCACCCACTTTAAGGCCAGAAACTCAAGTTTGTGCATGGGATAGTTCTTCTCAGCGGGGGCCAAGTTCCGACTCATGTAGGCAACAGGCCATAGATGGCAGTCATGTTCTTAATAAAGCACCCCACCTAACCCATCTAGACTGGCGTCAAAGTGTAGCTCGTATGGCCTGGTTGGATCTTCATAGGCCACGACTGGAGCGGTTGTTAGGCTTGACTTCAGCTGCCTAAAACCTCTTCACACTTCAGAGTCAATTGTTCCTTAACCACTTGCTTACTGGGCACTTAAACCCCCCTCCTGTCCAGACCAATTTTCAGCTTTCAGTGCTCTCACACTTTGAATGACAATTACTCAGTCATGCAACACTCTACCCAAATGATTTTTTTGTCCTTTTTTCCATACAAATAGAGCTTTCTTTTGGTGGTATTTGATCATCTCTGGGTTTTTTATTTTTTGCGCTATAAATGAAAAAAGACCAAAAATTTTGAAAAAAAAAGAATTTTTCTTAATTTCTGTGATAAGATTTTGCAAATTGTTAATTTTTCTTCATATATTTTGGCCACAATTTATACTGCTACATATCTTTGGTAAAAATAACCCAAAATTAGTGGAAATTATTTGGTCTGTTTGAAAGTTTTAGAGTCTACAAGCTATGGTGCAAATCATAAAAAATGTATCACATCTGATTTACTGGTGGCCTATCTCATTTCTTGAGACCCTAACAAGCCAGGAAAGTACAAATGCCCCCCAAATGACCCCTTTTTGGAAAGTAGACATTTCAAGGTATTTAGTAAGAGGCATGGTGAGTTATTTTAAGTTGTAATTTTTTCCCACAATTCTTTGCAATATTAAGATTTTTATTTTTTTATTTTTTCACAAAATTGTCATTGTAAAAGCTTATTTCTCTCACATGGCATGTGCATACCACAAATGACACCCCAAAACACATTCTGCTACTCCTCCTGAGTATAACGATACCACATGTGTGGGATTTTTTCACTGCCTGGGCACATACAGAGGCCCAACATGCAGGGAGCGCCATCAGGTGTTCTAGGAGCATAAATTACACATCTCATTTCTCAACCACCTATTACACTTTTGAAGGCCCTGGCGCACCAGGACAATGGAAACACCCACAAAATGACACCATTTTGGAAAGCTAACACCCCAACGTATAATCTATGAGGCATAATGAGACTTTTGAATGGTTCATTTTTTTCCAGAAGTTTTTGGAAAATGTGGAAAAAAATGAAAACGCATTTTTTTTTTGCACAAAGTTGTACGTTTATAAGATATTTCCAACACATAGCATTTAGATAGCAAAAATGACACCCCAAAATACATTCTGCTACTCCTCCTGAGTATTACAATACCACATGTGTGGGACTTTTTCACTGCTTGGCCACATACAGAGGCCCAACATGCAGGGAGCACCATCAGGTATTCTAGGAGCAAAAATTACACATCTCATTTCTCAACCACCTATTACACTTTTGAAGGCCCTGGAGCATCAGGACAATAGAAACACCCACAAAATGACCCAATTTTGGAAAGCTAACACCCCAACGTATAATCTATGAGGCATAATGAGACTTTTGAATGGTTCATTTTTTTCCAGAAGTTTTTGGAAAATGTGGAAAAAAATGAAAACGCATTTTTTTTTACACAAAGTTGTCAGTTTATAAGATATTTCCAACACATAGCATTTAGATAGCAAACATGAAACCCCAAAATACATTCTGCTACTCCTCCTGAGTATGGCGATACCACATGTGTCAGACTTCTACACAGCCTGACCACATACAGAGATCCAACATGCAAGGAACACCGTCAGGTGTTCCAGGAACACATAGCATGCACATACCAAGAATTACACCCCAAAATACATTATGCTGAGCAAAGTGTAAACAAATGATTACCTGTGGTTGTAGTAGCGCAGTTGTACACAGGAGGATAGCACTGGTCCAGGCAACAGGCAGGGACTTGGTCAGCAACGGCAAACAATTGTCCAGGCAGCAGGCAGGGATACTGTCCATATACAGTCCAGGGTTAGTGCAGGCAGAGATATTTTCAGAAGTGCCATAAATATTGGTCCTGGTAGTAGGCAGGAACATGTGGTGTGGTCAGTGCAACAGGCAGGGACATAATGGCAGTAAGTCCTACAGGCAGCAGTAGGGCCTCATTCAGGACAGAATGGGGACAGGGGTAGAGGCTTCTCCCACCCAAATCTCTTTGAAGCCTCCGAGTCTCCAGACCCTAATCTAGGAATGAGAAAACAAAAAAAATTGTTTTCTTCATCCAGAAAAACAATTCTGGAGCCCCTCACATATGTGAGACCCCTGTGTTGAATCCCACTAGTCCAGTTGCAGGGTACAAGATCAGTCCAAGAGGCAGGCAAATATCATGGTCAAACAGTCCAAGGTCAGTTCCAGATCAGGCAGAGGTATGTACAGAATCGTTAGGCAGAAGCATGGTCGAATAACAGTCCAGGGTCAGTTCCAGATCAGGCAGCGTTATGTTCAGAATCGTTAGGCAGAAGCATGGTCGAATAACAGTCCAGGGTCAGTTCCAGATCAGGCAGCGGTATGTACAGAATCGGCAGGCAGAAGCGTGGTCGAATAACAAACAGGGTCAGTTACAGAACAGGTAGTGGCATAAGGGGTGTGAAGGTGTGTGAAGGCAGGAACTGAAGATTATGTTACCATACTTCACTAATAATTTAGTGAAGTATGGTAACGGCGAAAGCATTCACCTATGCAGAGGCCTGGTTCGGAAGGGCATTGGGCACAGTAATAAGATGTGTCTCCTCTGACTCCTGCTCTGGTACACACCTTACATTTTTTTTGACGTTGTTGGCCTGTTGGTCTGGGAGGGAGTCTATCTGGAAAGTGGCGCTCGGAGAGTCGACTAAGAACATCTGATCGGATGGTTTCTGGGGGGCCGTTCGGGAATATAAGGGCAGTGTAAATTTCCTCTTGGTAGCCAAGGAAGCGTTTGGGGTTTTGGGTGGAGTTACGGTAAATTACATATGAGTTGTATATGGCCAATTGAAAAAAATAAATTGCGACTTTCTTATACCAATGGTATGTCCGTCTTGTGGCAAGGTATGATTCCATCATTTGGTCATTGAAGTCGACTCCCCCCATGTACAAATTATATTCATAAACGCATTTTGGTTTTTGAATGGGGCCATTTCTTCTAGGGATTTCTACGAAGGTATCATTGTGGATTGAAGATAACATATAGACATCTCTTCTGTCCCACCACTTCACTGCCAAAATCTCCTTGTTCCGCAGGCTTGCCGTTTCTCCTTTCCTCAACCTCTTATTGACAAGACTTTGAGGAAAGCCCTTCCGGTTCCTTTTTATGGTTCCACATGCAGGCGTCTTCTTCCGGTGAAGGTTGTGGAACAGGGGCAGAGATGTGTAGAAGTTATCTACGTACAGGTGGTAGCCTTTTTCCAGTAGGGGGTATATCAGGTCCCAAACAATTTTCCCGCTTGATCCCAAGTAGTCCGGGCAATTAGGGGGTTGCAGCTGGGTGTCCTTCCCTTTGTACACTTTGAAGGCATACATGTACCCTGTGACTCGGTCACATAGTTTGTACACCTTCACCCCATAGCGGACCCTTTTGCTGGGGATAAATTGCTTAATTTTAAGCCTGCCATTAAATTTAACAAGGGACTCATCCACACATATATGTTGGTCCGGGGTAAACAGCTGGGGGAATAATTCAGAAAAATAATTTAATATTGGCCGAATTTTGAAAAGACTATCATAATTTGTGTCATTTCGGGGAGGGCACTGGGTGTTATCATTAAAATGAAGGAACCTCATTATCATTTGGTATCTGGTTCTGGGCATTACCTTGGAGAAGATTGGCATGTGGTGGATGGGGAGGGTTGACCAATAGGAATTCAAGGTGTTTTTTTTGGTGAGTCCCATAGCAAATGTGAGGCCTAAAAAAACCTTCAACTCCTCCACCGTTAGGTCTCTCCACTCGTAGGGACGGGCATAATAGGACGTTGGGTTATTTAAAATAAATTGCTGTGCATAAAGGTTGCACTGGGCCACAATTGTTGATAACATCTCCTCTGTAAAAATTTAATCAAAAAAATTGATTGGAGAAAAATTTTCCGTGTTCACCTGGACTCCTGGCTGGCCAGTGAAAGGGGGAATGTTGGCTTCTCCTGAATTAGGCGCTGTAAACGGCCGCTGTGATTGGACGTTTACCGCGATCTGTGACTGGCTGTGTCCAAGGGACACGGGCAGCACAGAATTTCCCCGATGCGCGCACGTGAGCGCGCACGGGGAACGAGGAAAGGGGAGGACGTCCTATGACGGCCTCCCGGAGATTGAGGTCCGCGCTGTAGCCGTCATTTGGCTATGGCCCGGACCTCAAGTGGTTAATGGACTCACTGGGTTTTCTGGGCCCTCCAGCTGGTCTGACAGGCTTCGCCAGATCAGGGTCAGCGTCTTAGCGAATCCCTTGACAAATCTTCTGTAATAAGAGCAGAATCCCAGAAATGACCTAAGCTCAGTCACGTTGGTAGGCCTCGGCCAGGAGGTCAGTGGCCACTTCATCAGCAGACACAATGTGACCAAGGTAGTTGGCACTTTTCCAGAGACAGCTTCAACCCCCTCACCATGGAGTCTCTTAAGGACCTTCTGCAGCAACTCTTCGTGCTCTTCCAGGGTGTTGCTGAAAACGATGATGTCGTCTAAGTACACCAACACCTCGATCAGTTTCATGTCACCCACGGTCTTCTCCATTAGCCTTTGGAAGGTTGCTGGGGCACCAGACAGGCCTTGATGCGTACGGTCAAATCCAAAGATCCCCTGCGGGGTAATGAAAATGGTCTTCTCCCGATCCTCAGGGTGCATGGGGATTTGGTAATACCCACTCTTCAAATCCAGCATGCTGAACCACTTCACAGGCTCTGCAAGACATCTTCTATCCTTGGGGTGGTATATTGGTCGGGAATGGTCCTTAAGTTCAGCGTCCGGTAGTCAATACCCAGCCTCAGTGACCCATTCTTCTTCTGTACCACCACTATTGGGGAAGCGTATAGACTCTGGGACTCGGATGATACCTGCCCTCTTCAACTCTGCCAGTTGTTCATGCAGATCCTCCAAGTCCCCTAAAGGAATCCATCAAACTCTTTCCCTGAACGGCTTATGCACTCGAAGAGATGGATCTGGTATTGGGCACTTTTTGTACACCCCACATCAAATTCACTCTTGGAGAATGCAGCCTGCCATCTCAGGAGCTGAGTCTTGGCCCTTTCTTTCCATTCAGGCAAAAGGGGAGTATTTTTCGGATAGAGCTCCTTCACAGAGATGCCATCCTTTGTTCCCCCCACCAAATCAGACGGCGGGACTGGGGTGGCCAGATTCACTTGTCCCAGCAACATCTGAGCTGGCATCTTCACTGGCGAGGCTGTTATGTTGTGGACACTAACCAAGATCTTTCCGTGACTTCTTTGCAACCCTTTGGTTGAAGCCACCTCGGGAATTATCTCCACTCCTATGTCTTCTCTCTGTCCGTCTGATTCAAGGACAATGAAAGGGCCTGCTTGCTTCCAATTTAGCTTGACAGATGCTCGTAAATAGGCCACTTTACCAGGCTGTAACACCTTCTCACACTGGTCCAAGCGCCAGATCTTTCCCTTCTGTTTTTGTACCAGGTGATGGTAGGCTTGTCTCAGCATGGGGTGCAAACTTGTAGTTGAAGTGCCTGTGCTCCAGAACAAGAGGTGTCAACAGCCTTCTGACAAGATCAGTATTGGTCTCTATGATGAGAGAACTCTTACTGGCCCCTGGTGGGCGAGGACAGACCACTGCCTGAGTTTCAAAAGTCTTGGCTTTCCCAGCCATGGAGGGATCGAAGGTCAGCTTGACCGGTAGATAGCCATCATAGGGGAAGTTCTGAGTCACAATGCCCCATATCTGCAGCTCTTCCAACTTCTGCAAAGGCAGGTGCTTGAGGTGCCTGTCATAGAAGTCTCTGTAGAGAAGAGTCACTTAAGCTCCAATATCCAGAAGGGCCTTGGTGTAGACTCCATTTACTTGGATGGGAACAACAGGAGAAGGTCCCACCAGCTTGTCAGGGAGCATGGAGGAAGTGGTGGCCCTGGCCTGTTCGGTGGTTTGTATCCGCGCTCCTCTCTGCGAGGTTCTGATTGGGCTTAAATCTGTGAGTCTGGTGTGCATTGACTCTCCGAAACCAGGCAGCATTTGTCAAAAGGAACAGGACACTCAGTTGTTTGGAGGCAACAATGGGGGGCCCTCTGCAAGGGTTTGGACTTTCGCTGCTGTCTCTTCGTGTCATTTGTTTTGAGCCAGATACCTTAGATGGGCACACGGTTAACTCCTTCACCAGAGCCCTCCGAAGTTTCCCTCTGGCTTCTGTGACTGTGCTTCAGGCTTCACTGGGCATGGACACACCTGTCGATTAATGTCCCACATAATTTCAGCATACCTCGGTATGCTCAATGGCACTCCTCATTGGTACATGTGAAAATGCTCATCACCGCCTCCAATATAGATACTAGTATGGATATACGTGCATCGTTACCAAATATCCATAATATCCCTGTAATTATGGATAATCAAACATTAAAATCACTTGATCTTACCGGATCTAATGAATATCAATTAGCCGGGTGATTTTTTGGCCAGAAAATTTGATAAGAGGGGGTCAGCCCCCCTCATTAATCACTTAATAAGTCTCTAATTATGTGAGATCTAATTTCATCCTTACGTACTACCACCTAATATCTCTAAAGTTAAAACCACTTGATTTTTCCAGATCTAACGAATATCTATTAGCCTAGATGATTTTTGGCCAGAAAATTGCATGTAGGGGGGCTAACCCGTCCACATGTACCACCTGACATCTCTATTTTGATGTGGAATATCTCTGAAATGATGTGAGATCTAACGTTAAAAACACCTGATCTTACCGGATCTAACGAATATCTATTAGCCTGAATGATTTTTGGCCTGAAAATTTGATAAGGGAGGGGCTAACCCGTCCATATGTACCACCTAATATCTCTATTTTGATGGGGAATATCTCTGAAATGATGTGAGATCTAATGTTAAAACCACTTGATCTTACCGGATCTAACGAATATCTATTAGCCTGAATGATTTTTAGCCAGAAAATTTGATAAGGGGGGGGGCAGCCCATCCATATGTACCACCTAATATCCCTATTTTGATGGGGAATATCTCTGAAATGATGTGAGATTTAACGTTAAAACCACTTGATCTTACCGGATCTAATGAATATCTATAAGCCTGAATGATTTTTGGCCAGAAAATTTCATAAGGGGGGCCAGCCCGTCCATATGTACCACCTAATATGTCTATTTTGATGTGGAATATCTCTGAAATGATGTGAGATCTAACATTAAAAACACTTGATCTTACCGGATCTAACGAATATCTATTAGCTTAAATGATTTTTGGCCCGAAAATTTGATAAGGGGGGGCCAGCCCCCCCTCATTAATCACTTAATAAGTCTCTAATTATGTGAGATCTAACATTTAAACCACTTGATCTTACCGGATCTAACGAATATCTATTAGCCTAAATGATTTTTGGGCTGAAAATTTGATAAGGGGGGGCCAGCCCCCCTCATTAATCACTTAATAAGTCTCTAATTATGTGAGATCTAACGTTAAAAACACTTGATCTTACCGGATCTAACGAATATCTATTAGCCTGAATGATTTTTGGCCAGAAAATTCGATAAGGGGGGGCCAGCCCGTCCATATGTACCACCTAATATCTCTATTTTGATGTGGAATATCTCTGAAATGATGTGAAATCTAACATTAAAACCACTTGATCTTACCGGATCTAACGAATATCTATTAGCCTGAATGATTTTCGGCCAGAAAATTCGATAAGGGTGGGCCAGCCCATCCATATGTACCACCTAATATCTCTATTTTGATGTGGAATATCTCTGAAATGAGGTGAGATCTAATGTTAAAACCACTTGATCTTACCGGATCTAACGAATATCTATTAGCCTGAATGATTTTTGGCCAGAAAATTTGATAAGGGGGGGCCAGCCCCCCCTCATTAATCACTTAATAAGTCTCTAATTATGTGAGATCTAACGTTAAAAACACTTGATCATACCGGATCTAACAAATTGCTTCCAAAATAGCTAACTGTTTGGTCAATTTTTTGATAAGGGGGGGGGCTGATGACGGGTTAGCCCCCCCAGCAAATAACTGTTAATATCGCTTCTTCTGTGTGAGATCTAACGCAAACAACGGTTGATCTAACCTGATCTAACAAAGATCTAACAAACTGCATAAGATTTTTTCAAAAATTTTGATATGGGGGGGCTAACCCTGCAGAGGTCATTACAGGGATTGTTCAGGACTGGTGTCTCAATTCTGAGAAATTCACGGAGGAATTGTTTAAGCAAAATAAAAATGAGGCAGGATGTTAGACAATGTGCTGGATAAATTCCAACTGATTTGGACTTTGCCTTCAAGACTGTGTCCTACAATAATATCATGCATGTTTTGGCACAGGTCTATCCTAGAGTAAACTCAGTCAACACCTTTTTTTCTTTTTTCAAAATTAAACAAGATCTCGGGGAAAATGCTCCAAAAGGATTACTATCAATAACTCAACTAAATACATATGTAATATTAGTTGGAGAAGAGAAGGGAAGTCTATATCCACCCATTACTCATATATATATTATCTGGGTGAACTGGCAGTACAAGCTGTACACTCACTGCTTTACATTGTAGCAAAGTGTCATTTCTTCAGAGTTGTCACATAAAAAGATAGAATAAAATATTTACAAAAATGTGAGGGGTGTACTCACTTTTGTGAGATACTGTACATGTTTTTACAGATGTATAATTAAACCAGTAGATAGCTTTTATAAGTTTGTAGCTGCATCTGTGATTAAACTTTGTTTCTTTTCTCAGTATAATAAAGCTTCCTGTTCCTGACTGCAGTTAAAGTAGAGCTATAGGCAAAACTTAATTTTGGATAGATCAAGGGAGGGTCCCATTTTATGTGTCCAATTTCAGAGATTCCCCTCACTTCCTGCCCCATAGTCAAACAGGAAGTGAGAAGAAGTCTTAGCAAATAAAGGGAATCCATTGAGGAGGACCCCCAGGTCACAGAGAACTAGTTTTTCCTTTGGAAGATTTTTCCTCTATTACTTTTCTGGGGACGACCCAAAATTTGGGATTTTCTTTACTTTCACTTTTAATGATAATGGTACACAGGACAAATAGAGAGGGTGAGTGTCTTTAACCGGGACACAGACAGCAAAAAAAAAAAATGGCAGGTGTTGTAATCCCTCTGTACTCTATCCAATAATAAAAACAGTTTTACCTTTAGTTATACTTTAAGCATAAAAGCTCATGTGGATTGTGCTCTGTCTACCGGTTGAGTAGGGCTATATACAGAATTTCTAACAATCTTCCACCACCTGGTTAAATTTTGGAGCGGTGTCCATCTGCATATATTTAGCAGTTACTACTCTCCTGAAGAAGCAGGCATAGATTCCTGCGAAACATGTTGAGGAGCTATAGTTACTGGTCTCTGAAAGGAACTTCATATCTCATTAAGAGTCATTGCTCCTGGCGGAGATAGCGAGCGGCATGTGAGGAGCTCAGGTCCGGAGCTCTGTCTTCAGACTGTGGATCCTGCTGTAATCCTGGGCAAAAGGCATTTAATTTCCACATGGGATTACTGGGGATGTGTGCAGGGACCCCCTGGGAACCTCCAGGGATGGTGAAGTACGGTCCCCCCTGGCCAAAATCGACCGGAGAATGTCTGGCAAAGTATGCCTGGGGCTCCCAAAATAGCGCCGGAACACAGGAGGAGGAGGAGGACGAATGGCCGCTGCTCCACAGATCTTTGGATGTCCCGCAGCAGGCGCCCCCCCCTCCCCCCGGACAGGGTGAGTTCTAAACCTCAGAAGGCTGATGTGCTGAGGAGGGGGAGATCCCTGGACAGGCTAAGAGACTCCAGGGCCAGAGCTGACAGGGAAGTGGAGGGGGAGGATGAGCCATCCCTGACCCAGATCATGGCTGCCATACAGGGTTGCCAGAATAAGTTGATTGATCACTTTGAGGAGTTCAAAGTGGAGTTTTCCTTCATGAAACATGATATGCAGAAACTGAGGAAGAAAGCACAGGCTACTGATCGCCGCATCGCTTCCCTGGAGGACACTGTCAGGCCTTTAGATACAGCTGCGCAGGTGACAAAAAAGACCCTGTCTGAACACACTTTAAACATGGCTGACATGGACAAGATCGTATGGGAAGGAACAATATCAGGCTAGTGGGGTTCCCGGAGGGGGTGGAGGGGAGACACCCTGAAGAATTTCTAGAGAAATGGCTGATTGAACACATGGCCCCTAACACGTTCACAAGCATGTTTGCCATTGAAAGGGCGCACCGCATTCCAGGACGGGCGCCTCCGAAGGGAGCCCCCCCAGGTCCATGATAGCGAAAATTCCACACTTCCGGGACCGGGAGAATATCCTGAGAGGAACTAGAGCGGGCCCTGAATTAACGATCAATGGATGTCGAATATCGATCTATCCCGACTTTTCTGCAGCTACCCAGAAGCAGAGGACTTCTTTTCAGCCCATAAAGAAGAGATTGAGAGATCTTAGCCTGATCTACAGTATGCTCTATCCTGCCAAGCTGCGGATAGTGGACAATGGGAAAACATATTTTTTAACTAAGCCTACTGAAGCCTCGGAGTGGTTGGACACTCGTGGCCGCCAGAGAAACAGGGCCTCTCCCTGTCTGCCCTGATACAGTTGTGTGGAGAAAGCACGGAGTGGGAGTAAAAAAGTGATGACAGCAAAGACCTCTAATTTTTTTGTTGGGTTTTTTTTGCTAAATTGGTTGCCCATAATTTTCCTCCTATCCTGTTTTTTTTTCTTGTATTCTCTTGTGTTTTTTTTTTGGGCTGAAAACTAGAGACATCCTTTGGAATACTGTGTTTCTGGATTACATGTTCAAACTTATGCTGACATACAACACTTGCTTGTAATAGGAATAAAAGTGATCAAAAAAAATAAATTAAAAAAAAATTAAGTAAAATAAAAAATAAAATTAAAAAAAAATTTAAAACGCCCCTGTCCCCGGTAGCTCGCGCTCAGAAGCGAACGCACATGTAAGTCCCGCCCACATATGTAAACGCTGCTCAAACCACACATGTGAGGTATCGCTGCGTGCGTTAGAGCGTGTGTAACAATTCTAGCACTAGACCTCCTCTGTAACTATAAACTGGTAACCTGTAAAAAAATTTAAAGCGTCGCCTATGGAGATTTTTAGGTAATGAAGTTTGGCCATTCCATGATTGTGCGCCATTTTAAAGCGTGACATGTTAGGTATCTATTTACTCGGCGTAACATCATCTTTCACATTATACAAAAAAATTGGGCTAACTTTACTGTTTTGTTATTTTTTAACCACTTCAGCCCTGGAAGGATTTACCCCCTTCCTGACCAGAGCACTTTTTACAATTTGGCACTGCGTCGCTTTAACTGCTAATTGCGCGGTCATGCAATGCTGTAACCAAACGAAATTTGCGTCCTTTTCTTCCCACAAATAGAGCTTTCTTTTGATGGTATTTGATCACCTCTGCCGTTTTTATTTTTTGCGCTATACACGGAAAAAGACCGAAAATTTTGAAAAAAAATGATATTTTCTACTTTTTGTTCTAAAAAAAATCCAATAAACTCAATTTTAGTCATACATTTAGGCCAAAATGTATTTGGCCACATGTCTTTGGTAAAAAAAATGTCAATAAGTGTATATTTATTGGTTTGCGCAAAAGTTATAGCGCCTACAAACTAGGGTACATTTTCTGGAATTTACACAGTCTTTAATTTATGACTGCCTATGTCATTTCTTGAGGTGCTAAAATGACAGGGCAGTACAAAACCCCCACAAATGACCTCATTTTGGAAAGTAGACACCCCAAGGAAATTGCTGAGAGGCATGTTGAGCCCATTGAATATTCATTTTTTTTGTCCCAAGTGATTGAATAATGAAAAAAAAAAAAAAAAAAAAAAAAAATTACAAAAAGTTGTCACTAAATGATATATTGCTCACACAGGCCATGGGCATATGTGGAATTGCACCCCAAAATACATTTAGCTGCTTCTCCTGAGTATGGGGATACCACATGTGTGGGACTTTTTGGGAGCCTAGCCGCATACGGGGCCCCGAAAACCAATCACTGCCTTCAGGATTTCTAAGGGCGTACATTTTTGATTTTACTCCTCACTACCTATCACAGTTTTGAAGGCCATAAAATGCCCAGATGGCACAAACCCCCCCCAAATGACCCCATTTTGGAAAGTAGACACCCCAAGCTATTTGCTGAGAGGCATGTTGAGTCCATGGAATATTTTATATTTTGACACAAGTTGCGGGAAAGTGACAATTTATTTTTTTATTTTTTTTTTTTTTGCACAAAGTTGTCACTAAATGATATATTGCTCACACAGGTCATGGGCATATGTGGAATTGCACCCCAAAATACATTCTGCTGCTTCTCTTGAGTACGGGGATACCACATGTGTGGGACTTTTTAGGAGCCTAGCCGCGTACGGGACCCCGAAAACCAATCACCGCCTTCAGGATTTCTAAGGGTGTACATTTTTGATTTCACTCTTCACTGCCTATCACAGTTTCGGAGGCCATGGAATGCCCAGGTGGCACAAACCCCCCCCAAATGACCCCATTTTGGAAAGTAGACACCCCAAGCTATTTGCTGAGAGGCATGGTGAGTATTTTGCAGCTCTCATTTGTTTTTAAAAATGAAGAAAGACAAAAAAAAAAATTTTTTTTTCTTTTTTTAATTTTCAAAACTTTGTGACAAAAAGTGAGGTCTGCAAAATACTCACTATACCTCTCAGCAAATAGCTTGGGGTGTCTACTTTCCAAAATGGGGTCATTTGGGGGGGGTTTGTGCCACCTGGGCATTCCATGGCCTCCGAGACTGTGATAGGCAGTGAAGAGTGAAATCAAAAATTTACGCCCTTAGAAAGCCTGAAGGCGGTGCTTGGTTTTCGGGGTCCCATACGTGGCTAGGCTCCCAAAAAGTCTCACACATGTGGTATCCCCGTACTCAGGAGAAGCAACAGAATGTATTTTGGGGTGTAATTTCACATATTCCCATTGCATGTTTGAGCAATATATCATTTAGTGACAACTTTGTGCAAAAAAAAAAAAAAAAAAATAATAATTTGTCTCTTTCCCGCAACTTGTGTCACAATATAAAATATTCCATGGACTCGACATGCCTCTCAGCAAATAGCTTGGGGTGTCTACTTTCCAAAATGGGGTCATTTGGGGGGGGGTTTGAACTGTCCTGGCATTTTATGCACAACATTTAGAAGCTTATGTCACACATCATCCACTCTTCTAACCACTTGAAGACAAAGCCCTTTCTGACACTTTTTGATTACATGAAAAAATTATTTTTTTTTGCAAGAAAATTACTTTGAACCCCCACACATTATATATTTTTTTAAAGCAAATGCCCTACAGATTAAAATGGTGGGTGTTTAATTTTTTTTTTTCACACAGTATTTGCGCAGCGATTTTTCAAACGCATTTTTTGGGGAAAAAACACACTTTTTTACATTTTAATGCACTAAAACACACTATATTGCCCAAATGTTTGATGAAATAAAAAAGATGATCTTAGGCCGAGTACATGGATACCAAACATGACATGCTTTACAATTGCGCACAAACGTGCAGTGACAACAAAATAAATACATTTTTAAAAGCCTTTAAAAGCCTTTACAGGTTACCACTTTAGATTTACAGAGGAGGTCTACTGCTAAAATTACTGCCCTCGATCTGACCGTCGCGGTGATACCTCACATGCATGGTGCAATTGCTGTTTACATTTGATGCCAGACCGACGCTTGCGTTCGCCTTAGCGCGAGAGCAGGGGGGACAGGGGTGCTTTTTTTTTTTTTTTTTTTTTTCTTTATTATTTTTTTGCTTTTTTATCTTATTTTAAAACTGTTCCTTTCATTTTTTTTTTTTTTAATCATTTTTATTGTTATCTCAGGGAATGTAAATATCCCCTATGATAGCAATAGGTAGTGACAGGTACTCTTTTTTGAAAAAATTGGGGTCTATTAGACCCTAGATTTCTCCTCTGCCCTCAAAGCATCTGACCACACCAAGATAGGTATGATAAAATGCTTTCCCAATTTCCCAATGGCGCTATTTACATCCGGCGAAATCTAAGTCATAAAATGCTCGTAGCTTCCGGTTTCTTAGGCCATAGAGATGTTTGGAGCCACTCTGGTCTCTGATCAGCTCTATGGTCAGCTGGCTGAATCACCGGCTGCATTCTCAGGTTCCCTGTTGAGACAGGAGAGCCAGAGAAAAACACGGAAGACGGTGGGGGGGGGGCATTCTCTCCCACTGCTTGTAAAAGCAGTCTAGAGGCTAATTAGCCGCTAGGATTGCTTCTACATGAAAGCCGACCGCTGGCTGAAAAGAATGATACCAAGATGATACCTAAACCTGCAAGCATCATTCTGGTATAACCACTCAAAGTCGTGAATGCTGTACCTGAAGACAAAAAAATGGTTAACAATAAAGCACAGTAAACGGTAAAGTATAAATAATTACATACCTGAAAAACAAACATGATAAAACATAATAACAATAAAACATTGCAGAATAGAATACAGTAAAAAAGAGCAGAACAATAGAGAGAGAATAAAGAGAGAGAGAACAATAAAACGACAACTATTATTTTTTATTTTATATTTTTGTTTGTGTTTTTTTTTTTTTTTTTTTTTTTTACACTTTTTTTGTAACTGTAACTTTTATAACTGTAACCGGTTCCAGGTTCGGGTCTCTCAAAATGCGATGGCATCTTGGGAGACCCTGTGAAAGTGTGCCTAGTCTGTGGAATGCTGTACCCTACGCTAATACTCAACTAGTGGATGGTAGCGTTCAAAACATTCACCAATGCAAAGACCAGGATTGTCAGGACAGGAGGGACAATAATAGCGGGTGTCACGCCTATATCCGCGCTTGCTGCAGACACAACATCTTTTTTGGGGGGGTTCGTTGGGTAGGGGTACTCGGGAGGACATAAAGAAAATGCCTCTCATGCAGCCGACTGCATTTGGTTGGGGATGTGAATGGGGGAAGTACGGGCGCTGCAGAAGTGGTGGGTTCCCAATTAGGATTGGCGAATGCACCAGGAAGGGCACTATGGGCATGACGGGCCTGTGTTTGTCTTCTTGGTGGCAGCGGGACACTACTTGTGCTTGTCACCTCACCAGCTTGAACTGCACTTATGGGACTCGCCACGTCACCAAGTGTTACTGCAGTGCTGGTTTGACTACGACCGGGGTGTACTAGGCCGCTGGTGCTTGCCAGTTCACCAAAACGCTACCAAAAAAACTGTTAACGATCGCAGGGATCAGGCCTGACTCTGCGAACGCTGCAGTTATGCGTTTAGTGTTTTGTAAGTGACAGTGATCGATCGATACTGCACTTGGGTGGGCTGGGCTGGGCCGGGCGGAGGGGCAAAACGCAGGTGCTAGCAGGTATCTGGGCTGATCCCGCTAACACTGCGTTTTTGGGAACCCTAAACTGCTGGGGACGCCAGTATAGATCTGATCGGATCAGATATTGATCAGTTCAGATACTATACCACTAAGGGAGGTGTACAGTGCGTGCGTGGGTGTTAGCGCTACTGGCACTAACCTGACGCTGCCTGGGGCTGGTGCTTGCCAGTTCACCAAAACGCTACAAAAAAAACTGTTAGCGATCGCAGGGATCAGGCCTGACTCTGCGAACGCTGCAGTTATGCGTTTAGTGTTTTGTAAGTGACAGTGATCGATCGATACTGCACTTGGGTGGGCTGGGCTGGGCCGGGCGGAGGGGTAAAACGCAGTTGCTAGCAGGTATCTGGGTTGATCCCGCTAACACTGCGTTTTTGGGAACCCTAAACTGCTGGGGACGCTAGTATAGATCTGATCGGATCAGATATTGATGCGTTCAGATACTATACCACTAAGGGAGGTGTACGGTGCGTGCGTGGGTGTTAGCGGTACTGGCACTAACCTGACGCTGCCTGGGGCTGGTGCTTGCCATTTCACCAAAATGCTACCAAAAAAACTGTTAGCGATCGCAGGGATCAGGCCTGACTCTGCGAACGCTGCAGTTATGCGTTTAGTGTTTTGTAAGTGACCGTGATCGATCGATACTGCACTTGGGTGGGCTGGGCCGAGCTGGGCGGAGGGGCAAAACGCAGGTGCTAGCAGGTATCTGGGCTGATCCCGCTAACACTGCGTTTTTGGGAACCCTAAACTGCTGGGGACGCTAGTATAGATCTGATCGGATCAGATATTGATCTGTACAGATACTATACCACTAAGGGAGGCGTATGCTGCGTGCGTGGGTGTTAGCGGTACTGGCGCTTATCTGACGCTGCCTGGGGCGACGCATATCACCGCCGGGCGATCAGGGGGCTAAATCTTTATTCGGTAATAAACGGCGGGTGCCCTGACACTATAAAAAATAAACAAACTAACCAGCGTCAACCGTAACGGTTATACAGTGATCAGTGGTGAAAGGGTTAACTAGGGGGCAATCAAGGGGTTAAAACATTTATTCGGTAGTATATGGGGGTCCCTGACGCTATAAAACGCTGACGGCGAACCTAAATATTTACCTCACTAACTAGCATCACCAGCGACACTAATACAGCGATCAGAAAAATGATCGCTTAGCGACACTGGTGACAGGGGGTGATCAAGGGGTTAAAACTTTATTAGGGGGGGTTAGGGGGGTACCCTAGACCTACAGGGGGCCTAACACTCACTGCCCTGACACTGTAACTGTCACAAACTGACACCAATACAGTAATCAGAAAAAAAAAAAAAAAAAAAAAAAAAAACCTGCTTGGTGTCAGTTTGTGACAGGGGGGGGGGTGATTGGGGGGGGGATCGGGGGGCGATCGGGGGGGGGATCGGGGTGTTTAGTGTGCCTGGCATGTTCTACTGTGTGTAGTGTGTTGGTGCACTTACATTGCAGTCTTCTCTCCTCGGCCCGGAACGGAAAATACCGAGCCGAGGAGAGATGACATCATTTCCTCTGCCTCTGTGTACAATACAGAGGCAGGGAAATGATCCCATTGGCTGAGAGCGATCGCGAGGGGGGGGCCACGAATGGATGGCCTCCCCCTCACCTCCGATCGCCGGGGGAGATTTGCCGACCGCCGCAGGCACCGGGGGGGGGTCCGATCGGACCCCCCACCCGCGGGCAGGCAAGGACGTACATACACGTCCTTTTGCCTGCCCGTGCCGCTCTGTCGACGTATATAGTCGTGCGGCGGTCGGCAAGTGGTTAATTCATGAACAAAAAAAAAGGCGTTTGAAAAATTATTGCGCAAATACCATGTGAGATAAAAAGATTAGCAAAAGATTCCCTAGGGTGTCTACTAAAAAAAACATATATAATGTTTGGGGGTTCTGAGTAATTTTCTAGCAAAAAAAATGATGATTTTTACAGGAAGGAGAGAAGTGCCAGGATAGGCCCGGTATTGAAGTGGTTAAAAAGTACAAACCCCACCTAATACTACTTCAGGAAACCCACCTACAGGGCTCCAGGCTCCTTTCATTAAAACGGGCTCACATTGCGGGGGCTTACCATGCCAGTTACTCCTCATATGCGAAGGGGGTCTCCATTCTGGTCACCAAGGCCATGCCCATATCCATACAAGCAATGCGAACTGATATTAAAGGGAGGTATGTTATAATGGTTCTACAGGTGATGAATAGGTTACTAACAGTTGTGAATTTATATGTTCCTCCTCCCTTTTCGCTAGCTCATTTGGATGACATGATAAAGGACACTTATGAGATAGCGGAGGGGAAGGTATTCATTTTAGGTGATTTCAACTCTGTGTCTGATTCAGTATTTGATAGACTGGGGGGGACAATTGGCACTCCAGCCCCCCTAGGGGGGGTGGATGTCTGCTCATGGATTTAGAGATGTCTGGCGTTTTCATCATCCTGATATTAGGGAGTATTCCTGTTATTCAGAAATGCACAAGACACTCTCCAGAATAGACACTATCCTGACTGAGGGGGAGGGGATGACATTGGTTAAGAAGGTTTCTTACTTGCCCAGAGCCCTATCTGACCACTCCCCCATGCTGTTGGAACTTAAAGGTGTTGTAAAGGCAATTTTTTTTTTTTAAATAACAAACATGTTATACTTACCTCCACTGTGCAGCTTGTTTTGCACAGAGTGACCTCGAACCTGGTCTTCTGGGGTCCCTCGGTGGCTGTCTCAGCTCCTACCCGCAAGAACTAACCACCTTTATGCGAGCTCTCTCAGATGGTGGTTAGTTCTTGCGGGTGCGCTCCCGTGATACAGCCGGCGGCTATAGCCGCTCACTGTATCACTCGGCCCCGCCCCCCCCCGGCGAGCCGCGTCATTGGATGTGATTGACAGCAGCGCGAGCCAATGGCTGCGCTGCTTTCAATCCATCCACTCTGGCCAATCAACGGCCAGCCTGAGCGGGCGAAAGAGGAAATCGGAGGCGAGCGCAGCAGGTGAACAGGCTCAGGTAAGTAAAACGGGGGGGGTTGGGGGGGCGGTATTGTCGGATGTTTTTTCACCTTAATGAATAGGATGCATTAAGTTGAAAAAACGCGAACCTTTACAACCCACTTAATCTGGGACCGAAACCTGGTCTGCGCATGTGGCGGATGGGGGCTAGTTGGCTTCAAGAGGAGTATGTAAAGATTAAGTGTACAGAGACTATGAAACACTATTGGGCTGAAAACGGTAGCTCTGGGTCTTCTCTCCTTCCGTGGGAGGCCTTTAAGGCCACACTGAGGGGATTATTTATAGCAGAAGTGAATGGGTTTAAGAAACAGTTAGCTTCAACCCTACAGCATAAGGAAACAGAGGTGACCCTGGCGGAGGCAGAATATATCAGGGACCCCACTAGTGAGCAGTTGTTGACTTTGTGGATGAGAACCAGGGAGTACAAGGCAGCACTAACTGAACGTACTACAAAGCTTAGCCTGGCCCAGCGCAGGCGTATATTTGAATTTGGCGGCAAGAATAGCAGATCACTGGCATACTTGGCGTGGCCGGAATATGTTCCGGTGTGTGTTAAGTTGGTCTATGATGACTGCAAGCTGGAAGTCTGCGACTCGGCTGACATTTTAAAAACTTTTGCTCAATTCTATAAAGAACTATATAAGTCTTGTGCTCCTCTGGGGACGGAAGCAATGGGAACTTACATAGCTGACATTGATCTACCTAAGTTGACGGAAGATGACAGCGCTGCTCTGAAATCCGGCATTACAGTGGAGGAGGCGATTGCCTCTTTTCCCCCTAGAAAATCCCCTGGATTAGATGGCCTCCCCTCGGAGTGGCACTGCACTTTTCGATATGGGCTGGCTCCTCTCTTGTTTAGTGTTTAATGCGGCTAGATCTGACGAGGGATTACCTCCTTCTATGAGGGAAGCCTTGGTTGTTCTGATCCCTAAAGGGGGGAAGGACCCTCGGGAGTGTGACTCCTATTGTCCGATCTCGTTGATGAATGTTGATACAAAAATATTGGCCAAAATACTTGCAGGTAGGTTACAGTCGGTCATCCCCAAATTGGTAGATGCGGATCAAACGGGATTTATCCAGGGAAGATGCACACAGATGAACATCAGGAGGCTCTTTGTAAATCTTCAGACTACTCACGACAACTCCGGGACTAGAATAGTGGCCTCTTTGGATGCCAAAAAGGCCTTTGACTCCGTGGAGTGGCCATTCTTGTTCCACCTATTGGAGTCCTATGGATTTGGCCCTGTTTTCATTTCCTGAGTGCGACTCTTGTACACAGATCCACTGATTAGACTAATGCCCTGTACACACGGTCGGATTTTCTGACGGAAAAAGTGCGATCGGATTGTGTTGTCGGAAATTCCGATCGTGTGTGGGCTCCATCGGACTTTTTCTGTCGGAATTTCCGACACACAAAGTTTGAGAGCAGGCTATAAAATTTTCCGACAACAAAATCCTAACGGTTAAATTCCGATCGTGTGTACACAAATCCGACGCACAAAGTGCCACGCATGCTCAGAATAAATTAAGAGATGAAAGCTATTGGCTACTGCCCCGTTTATAGTCCCAACGTACGTGTTTTACGTCACCGCATTCAGAACGATCAGATTTTCCGACAACTTTGTGCGACCATGTATATGCAAGACAAGTTTGAACCAACATCCGTTGGAAAAAATCCATGGATTTTGTTGTCGGAATTTCCGATTGTGTGTACAGGGCATAAGGGTTAATGGTATTGTCTCAGACCCCTACCCGATATTTTGAGGCACCAGGCAGGGGTGTCCCCTTTCACCCCTCCTGTTTGCTCTGGCCATAGAGCCCTTAGCGGTCCAACTAAGATCTACCACAAAATTGACTGGTCTGAGGCTGGGAGAATTTGAAGAGTGAGTGTCACTTTATGCAGATGACATGTTGTTATATCTGCAGGATCCGGGACCCTCGCTCTTGGAAGCCTTCCGACTGATTCAGGAATTTAGAGACTACTCCGTATTTTGTATAAATTGGAAGAAGTCCTCCCTTTTTCCCATTGATGACGCGGTGGGATTCCCGCCGGATTGTCCCATTCCTTTATCCACCTCCTTCAGGTATTTGGGGATTGAGATTCAGCTTCCCATCTCTAGGTTCCTGGAGACCAACTTATCACCAATCGTGGGAAATTTTCCAGAGAGGGTTCAGAGATGGCAGAAGTTACCGATCACCTTGATGGGACGGATAAATCTGTTTAAGATGATCTTTCTCCCTAAGTTTCTCTATATCCTCTTGAACTCCCCAGTTTTTGTGACATTACCGGTCTTCAGGCATATTGACTCCATTATTGTAGGTTTTTTGTGGGGCTCCAAAGCTCCCAGGGTGTCTTTAGCGGTCTTGAAGCTACTAGTTACAATGGGAGGGATGGCCCTTCCGGATTTGCGTTCCTATTTTTTAGCCTCACAGCTATTTTTTCTACACTGGCGGCTTTCTCCACAGACGCGCAATGCCACTACCTTGTTAAAGGCAGCAGTTGCCACCTCACAGGAAACCCTTCAGAACATGCTCTACAGGAAAGGGATCCCGGGGAGAAAGGTGGGTTCAGCTATGGAATTACCTGGGAAAGTTTTTCACCTGTGCTCTCAACAGCGGAGGGACGAACCCTTGTGGCCAGATAGTCCTCTATGGTGCAACCGATTCTTGGGGGAGTTTCTAAAACTATCTGATAGGCAAAAGACTTGGGCAAAATATGGCATTAAATATCTGCATCACATTTGTAAGGATGACCGTCTTTGCACTTTTGCCCAGTTGAGGGAGCAGTTTGGAGTACCCAAGATTTGGTTCTTCCGTTATCTACAACTGCCACATGCAGCGATTGCCCAGTTTGGGGGGCCTGAGATACGGGTACAGAATACAGATCTAGAAAAGGTTTTGATTGACCCGGATACGTCCAAGTGGATTTCTAAATATTGTGGAGCAGTGGGCCCAGGAGTAATGACCTTAACTTTTAAGGCCAGGGCGCGGTGGGAGTTGATTGTTCCGGAGTTGTCGGAAGAACTGTGGCAGGATGCATTGGACACTTACTTGGTGTCTGTCATCTCCTCTATGTATAAAATGATCCAGTATCGATATCTTCACCAGCAGTATAATACACCAGTTAGACCCTATATATGCACAGGAGGGAATCTGCTATCTGCCATAAATGCGGGAAGGAGGAAGGCACTTTTTTTCATATGGTGTGGGAGTGCTCAAAAGTGCACAAAAGTGAGACCATTATGGTCACAGGTCACTGAATTTAGATCAGATAAGTTTGCTTTATCAAATATTTGCTCTCCCCTACCTTGTGTACTCTGGGTTTTTGATCAAGAAGAGATAAATGCATACACTAAACTATTCCTAAGGCTCCATGCACACTGGAGCTGATAAACTGCAGTTTATTGGCGTTTGGGCGTTTTTTTTAAAATGCAAAAATAAACTCCACTCTATGTTAGCATTTGTGTCCATGCACACATGGGCGTTTTTTTGAAATTTGAGTTCAAGAGCAGTACTGGAAACGCCAGACACCAGTAAAAGGTGTTAAATGAGGGTTAACGCTGTAAAAAGAGCGTTAAGCCTCGTTCAGCGTTTCTGCCTCTATTCAAAATAAATGGTTCCCTATGGGAGCCCATTGATTTGAATAGAAGTCGCACCGCAAGTCGGATCATCATGATCTGACTTGCGGTGCGACTTGTGTGCTGAGGATGAAGGGGAACCCTTGCCAAAATGAAAAAAAATTGACGTGGGGTTTCCCCCTCAGACAATACCATGCCCAAAAGACGCTGGAGAGACCCCCGAAGTCAGAAGAAGACCCCCGAAGTCAGAAGAAGACCCCCGGAGCTGTCTAATAAATTACTTTAAAAACCTGTCTAGTGTGTTTTTTTATTGTCACCTTTTCCCTAGGTGAATGGGTAGGGGTACCATGTACCCCATACTCATTCACATAGGGTGGGGGGCCGGGATTTGGGTGCCCCCTTATTAAAGGGGGCTCCCGGATTCCGATAAGCCCCCCGCCCGCAGACCCCGATAACCAACGGCCAGGGTTACATAGTTACATAGTAGGTGAGGTTGAAAAAAGACACAAGTCCATCAAGTCCAACCTATGTGTGTGATTATGTGTCAGTATTACATTACATATCCCTGTATGTTGCGGTCATTCAGGTGATTATCTAATAGTTTCTTGAAGCTATCAATGCTCCCCGCTGAGACCACCGCCTGTGGAAGGGAATTCCACATCCTTGCTGCTCTTACAGTAAAGAACCCTCTACGTAGTTTAAGGTTAAACCTCTTTTCTTCTAATTCTAATGAGTGGCCACGAGTCTTATTAAACTCTCTTCTGCGAAAAAGTTTTATCCCTATTGTGGGGTCACCAGTACAGTTGACGGGAAGAGGCCCTTGTCCTCATCAACATGGGGACAAGGTGCTTTGGGGTGGGGGGGGCTGCAGGGCGCCCCCCTGCCCCAAAGCACCCACCCCCCCCATGTTGAGGGCATGCGGCCTGGTACGGTTCAGGAGGGGGGGGCGCAAGCTCGTCCCCACCCCCATTTCTGACCGGCCGGGCTACGTGCTCGGATAAGGGTCTGGTATGGATTTGGGGGGGGACCGTAGGGGTTTCCCCTTAAAATCCATACCAGACTGAAGGGCTTGGTATTGTCTGAGGGGGGAACCCCACGCCAATTTTTTTTCATCGTGGATGGGTTCCCCTTCATCCTCAGCACACAAGTCACACCGCAAGTCGGATCATAATGATCCGACTTCTGGTGCTACTTCTTTTCAAATCAATGGGCTCCCATGGAGAACCATTGATTTTGAATAGAGGCAGAGAAACGCGGTTAAAAACTAGAGCCGCTAAACGTGCATTGACGGCAATGCAAAACGCTGATAAAATCACATTTTTAAAGCAGCGTTTTGTATGTGGATGTGGATGAAAATAGTAAATGCAGATGCGATGATGTAAAAAATGACCTATGAAGCTAGGGGGGCTCCCAAGAAGTTTAGGAAGGTATGGTTCCGGTGGATGGACTCTGAGGATACACTGGGTGAAGAGGGGTCCTAGACCGTTAGATAGGTAAGACCTATTGCTATTACCAACACATGGTAAAATAGGGTGACCAGACATCCCCGGTTTCTGGGGACAGTCCCCGGATTCAGGACACTGGACCAAGTCTGTCCCCAGTTTTGTCCCCGGATTCGGTTTGAACAGGGGCTGGGGCAATTTCAAAGGCAGCCTGTGCAGAATAAAAAGAAAAACTCTGAATTGCCCCCCCCCTCTGCCGCTCCTACTAGCTTATGGGGGTTTATTTTTTTCCATTATCTGTGCCCCTTTCTGATGATCATGTGCTGGTCGGAGCGGAGGGACTATTTCTTCAGTTTCAGGCGCATGCCCATTCAGCTCCACTCCCATGTTCTTCTGCCTTGGCTTAAGTCCTGGCCAGCCGCCTGCCTGCTTATCTCCTTGCCTTCCCTGGTGGAGTAATCTTCCTCTGCTCCCCACCCAATAGTAGCCGGGGCCTGAAGAGTAAAGACCCACACACACTATCAGATTTTCTGCTGATTTTTGTCTTCAGATTTACCAAAAACCATGTAGTGCAAGGGCCTGCCTGATTGCATACAAATTGAAACTCCTAATAATATATGATTTCGGTAAATCTGAAGGAAAAAATCAACAGAAAATCTGATAGTGTGTATGGGGCTTTAGATTTGACAGGCTGTGAGGCAGGCGGCGGCGGCGGAGACGGGCAAAGAGTCGTCGATTGCCACAATTACAAGTAAAAAAAAAAAAAGTCCCCGGATTTCATTTTAAAAATCTGGTCACCTTATGGTAAAAGGAGGATAGTTGGCCTCCTCCTTTCACTACAGACAGGCTAGGCCTTCTTGTATCTTAGTAAACATATCGTTGAATGTTGACATTCCAGGGGGGAGGGGGGGTTCTCTTTGCTTGTTCGTAATTTTTTGACTGGTTTTTGGAAGAAAAAAATAAGAGGAAAAAAATCACATATATACTGAAAGATAGGGTAAGTTCGGTGACCCAAAAGGCGCACTGAGGTTACAGAGATATTTACAATACTAATGCTGTATTTACGGATATATAAATGTTGATGTAACCCTTATCTGATGTACTGTATGATTAATCTTTCTGTGCACAATAAAAATTATTTAAAAAAAAAAAGAGTCATTGCTCCTCTATTGATGCGATGTATAACTACAAATAATGTGCCATAATATGGGTTCTGCCACATTATACCCAAAATAACTTTTGTTCTGGATGTCTTTTGGCTGGTCTTTGTTTAGTGTTTAACTCTTGGTATTAATAAAGTGTAATCAGGGATTAACCCTCCCCGCTGATTTAAAATTTGTGTTTTGAGTGTTACTCTTTGTGGCACCTAAAAAGTCCATGTCATCTTTTTTGGAATTTTTGTTTATTTTAAATGCCAAATCCTATGGGAATGTTTAAAGTGGGACCAATATATGAGTAAGCCCGGAGCCAAAAGACAAAAAAAGAAATAGGCAGAGGGTGGGCATGACAGGGTTAAGAGGGGTACTTGCAAGGTAGAGTGGTTGTAAGGAAGATTGTGGTTGGTGGTGAAGAGTATGGGGCGGAGCAGAGTTAACTTAGCTGGGGGAAGATCCCGCCCAAGCTCAGTTGGTGTTGGAGGAACAAGCGTGGAAGCATGGCAGCGGTGGAAGACCTGTTTGCCCGTTTGAAAGCTGAGGCAGCGTCTAGGGGACCTGGATGGCTGGAGGGCCGGCTAGCAGCGGCGCTGGGTGAGTCTTCCCCAGCGGCCCCGGCGGTAGAAAGGGAGTCTGCGAGAGGTAGGCGAACCAGGCCGCCTACTCGCTTCTCGCCTGACGCTCCTGTGTCTGGGCCTCCCGCGAAGAGATTAGCGGCGCGCCATGAGGGGGGTCAAAGGCGATCATCTCCCCCTTTCACTATGGAGCCTGGGAGGGAAGAACAGCGGGATGAGGCGGGTCGATGGGAGGCAGGGCCGCCCGTGAAGAGTACAGCGGCGCTGAGAAGCAGGAGGCATGTTAATTATCCCCAGCCCACACGCTCATTTGATGGAAAAGGACAGCAGGGCAGGGCGGGACAGCTAATACAAGAGGTGGGGAAGATGGGGCACAGGCAGATGCTCAGCAGTGGAAGTGGCAGTAACACAGAAGTGAGGAGAGCCAGCAGGCCTATTTCGGATGCTGGGGAAGATAGCTCGGGCCCTGAAAGCCAGGCCCTAGGCAGATCCACGGCAGGGGCAGGGCTTCAGCACAAAATGGAATATGTTGCGGCAGCCGGGCACGCTGGCACAGCGGTGGGTGGCCCCACGGTGAGAGATGAGAGAGAGGGATGCGGGTAGTGGCCTTGGGCGGCACTACAGGAACGAGGTCGTTGGGCCGAGAAAGGCGAGCAAGGAATCGGTGGGTGGATCATCTGCGCGGATGAGGAGCGGGGAGAACAGAGCATTCGCGGCATCCAGTAGCGCAGCTGCTGGAGGGCCATCGGTGAGCGGAGAAGAGATGGAGGAAGACAGGTCGGAAGGAGAGCTGTCGCAGTCGAACGGCGATGGGCAGCATGAAGAGCCGGTGGCGGTGGTGACGGGACCTTCGGCTGGTGGACATCCTACCAGGCAGCAGGGTAAGAAGACACGTCTTAATAATTCTTGTAATGTGGAGTGTGATGTAGGGGTGGGGGGTAGCGGGGAGCTGGCAGTAGCGGGGCGGTCGACAGCGACCGTGCCTGTTAATCTGGCCGCGCAGGTCGCTGACCGCGCATCGGCGGATGCAGGGTTGCATGGTTTTGTTACAGGTTTGAAGGAATTACTAAAGAGGTTTGAGCCAGGGCCAAGCGGGAGCCAGTCTCCGGCGGCGGCATGGGTTGATCCTGGGGAGGGACTTGGAGTGGGCACGGGTATTGTTACTGGTCCTAGTGTTGCGCAAGCGGCGCCCGTGGGAGAAGTCACAGGGGCGGCTGTGCAGGCGGAGGTTCCTAAGACACCTGAAGGGGCTGCGGGGGGAGGGGGCGAAGAAGCAAGACTTAGTGAGGCTGGCGGATGCCGCAAAATGCGAAGTTTATGTGTGCTTTGAGGGTCCGCTTGGAGCACATTTGAAGCCTAAAGTTAGAGAAAAAATTTGGAAGGGGGAATACGTAGAGATTTTTGCTCTATTGCCCCTAGAAAAGTTTAATTTAGATAGAGTCAAGCCGGAGGATACTAAAAAAGAGGATGAAGAAAAAAGGAGGTATAGGCTAATACCAAGGACATTTACGAACTGGCTGCAGGCTTTTGCGATCATGGCGAGTGTGATTGGGGAGAAGAATCCGGAGCACTGTTCGGCATTGTTTTGCTACTTGGACGCCGTGGGAGAAGCTTATAGAGTCTACGGGGGCACGGCTTGGCTGCGGTATGATGAGCAATTCCGACAGCGGAGGGCTATCCGCCCGGCGTTGAGGTGGGACCACAAGGACATCAGCCTATGGATGCGACTCATGACTTTAACTAGGCAGACGGGTCAGTTTTTTCAGGGGGGGGCCGGTGGATCAGCCAACTCCGGTCAATCGGCCACAAGAAAAAAGGGGGTTTGTTGGCAATTCAATGAGGGGTCATGTAGATTTGGAGGGTCGTGCAAGTACAAGCACGAATGTTCAGGCTGCGGGGGGGGAGCCACCCGCTATCGCGGTGTTTTAAACAAGGAAAAGGCCGTGCCGGAGAGTCTATTAGTAAAGGGGACAACACCGGTGAGAGTGGGAAGGATGGAGCCCTTCCTAGATAGGTACCAGGATAAGGAGGCAGCACGATTACTAGTTCGGGGGTTTTCGGAGGGTTTTAGAATACCTTCTCGCTTAGTTGACACGCCCCCGAGGTCGCGCAATTTGAAGTCAGCGTTACTTCATGGGGAAGTGGTGGGTGAAAAGTTACAGAAGGAAGTTAGGTTAGGCCGCATATGTGGTCCTTTTGCAGAAGTGCCAATACCGGATTTAGTAGTGTCCCCGCTGGGGGTGGTGCCAAAGAAAGAGCCCAATAAGTTTAGGCTGATACACCACTTGTCATACCCCAAAGGGGGGTCGGTGAACGATGCCATCAATCCGGAAGAGTGTGCGGTGTCGTACACGTCATTTGATGCTGCAGTAGTTTGGGTTAGGAAGTATGGGCAAGGGGCATTGTTGGCGAAAGCTGACATAGAGTCTGCTTTCCGCTTGTTACCGGTTCATCTGGAAAGTTTTTGTTTACTGGGTTGTTGTTGGCAGGACGAATACTACATAGATCGTTGTTTACCTATGGGGTGTTCGATATCCTGCGCGCTGTTCGAAAAGTTTAGCTCCTTTATTGAATGGGTGGTCCGGGACGTCGCGGGATTGAACTCCATCATCCACTATTTGGATGATTTTCTTTGCGTGGGCCCTCCTAGGTCGGAAGTTTGTGCGGTCCTGTTGGCAACGTTGGAGCATATTGCGGAGAAGTTTGGCATCCCGTTGGCTCCGGAGAAGACAGAAGGTCCCAAAACGGAGTTGAGTTTTTTGGGCATCATTCTGGACACCGAGGCAATGGAGTGTAGGCTACCTGAGGATAAGCTGACGGCGTTACAGGCGGAAATTCGGTGTATCAGCGGGTTGCGGAAAGTTCAATTACGGGTGTTACAATCATTGCTAGGTAAGTTGAACTTTGCGTGTCGAATTTTGCCTATGGGAAGAGTATTTTGCAGGTGGCTGTCTGCAAGTACGGCAGGGGTGGAATCTCCAAGGCACTACGTACGTTTGCTGAAGGCTCACAGGGAGGACCTACAAGTTTGGCACACGTTCCTGGCTAAGTTCAACGGCAGGGCGTTGTGGATGTCAGGGCCAGTGAGTAATTTCGACCTGGAATTGTACACAGATGCGGCAGGATCAGCAGGTTTTGGAGCCTTTTTCCGAGGTAAGTGGAGTGCAGGGCCATGGCCGCAGTCGTGGAAGGACGCAGGTTTGCTGAAGAACATGCTGCTCTTGGAACTGTTCCCGGTGGTATTGGCAGTGGAGATATGGGGTGAGTTGTTTAGGAATTTAAAGGTTAGGTTTCATGGGGACAACCTGGGAGTGGTGCAGGTGATCAATAAAGTATCAGCGGCGTCACCGCCGGTGATCAGGTTGCTTCGACACCTGGTATTGAGATGCTTACAGCTAAACGTGTTTATCTATGCGGTGCACCTCCCAGGGGTGGAAAATGTTGTGGCTGATGCACTGTCTCGCTTTCAGTGGGACAGATTCCGAGAATTGGAGCCAGGGGCGGAGCAAGAAGGGATCCCGTGTCCAGACTGGCTGTGGAGGATTGCTTTGGAGGACTAGTAGGATGGATCAAACGGTCGGTGAGCGATGCGACGTGGGCTGCTTACAACAGAGTATGGCAGGAATGGGCAGCTCTGCTGAGACAGGTGAAGGAAGGACACGAAGACCAGGAACTCAGGTTGCTAGTTTTATACTTCGTTTCCAGGAATTTGGAGGATGGGGTGTCGGTGTCTGGGATCGAAAAGAAATTGGCAGCTCTATCATTTTTGTTAAAATTTCAAGGCTTACCTGATCTTACTAGAGATTTTTGGGTGAGGCAGGCATTGAAGGGTTACAGACGGGCTAAGCCGGGGAGGGACTCCAGGCGGCCAGTTTCGTTCCAGTTGTTGGGTCAGATTGTTAGGTGTTTGGACAATGTCTGTTCGCCAGGATACGAGGTGGTGTTGTTCAAGGCGGCATTCGCATTAGCGTTTTTTGGGGCATTTAGGATTAGCGAGTTAGTTAGTCCCTCCAAAAAAGAGAAAGGGGGGTTGGGAGGGTTGGATGTCAGCTGTTGGGAGGACAGGTTGTCCATACTAGTTAAAAAGTCAAAAACAGATCAGCGGGGCAAAGGTAGGACTGTGCAGGTTTTCGCACTGCCCGGTTCTCCTTTGTGCCCAGTACATTTGGTGCAAGGGTTTATAGCGATACACCCGGGGGGGGGAGGCCCCCTTTCTAATACATCAGGATGGGTCGTTTTTATCTCGCTTTCAATTTATTGCGATTTTCAAGAAATGTTTGGGGATATTAGGTTTGGAAGGTGAAAAGTTTTCATCTCACTCGTTTAGGATAGGGGCGGCTACGGAAGCTGTTTGGTGGGGATTGGAGGAGGCGGCAGTAAAGAGGATTGGGAGATGGGAATCGAGGCAGTTTAGGTCTTATGTTCGCCCGCACTTGTTGTAGGTATATATAAAAAAAAAAAAAAAAAAGTTTCTGATGGGGTTAACAGTAATGCAGGAGTATGGTGATATGTATTGTTCTGTCGTTGAATTGTTGGGAGGTATTGATGTTTTGGGGGGTTTTGTTTGTGTTTCTTTCTTGCAGGTCGACAGCAATGCCTTGTGTGGATCGTTGGCCACTCGTATGTCTGTTGGGGGGCCAGGAGGGGAGATGCAAGGAGGGATGGGAGACAGCTGGGTTTTTCAAGGCAGGAAGTTTGTTTAAGGTGGTTTGGGGTGCCGGGCATGCTGTGGGGTAGGACAGTGTCAGAAGTTCACAAATTGGCACGCATGGACAGAGCGCCGGACGTGTTATTATTGCATGTGGGTGGCAATGATCTGGGGTTGAGGTCAATGTTGGATTTGGTGAGAGACATCAAGTTCGATTTTTGGCAGCTCAGGATGTCTTTTCCACGCATGCTCATTGTGTGGTCGGATATCGTGGCGCGTACCACTTGGAGATTGGCCAGGTCGGTTGACAAGATCAACCGGGCGAGGAAGAAGGTCAACAAAGAGATTAGCAGTTTCGTAGTAAGGAATGGAGGTCTAGCGATAAGGCACTTGGAATTGGAGGTGGATACCTGGAGATATTTAAAGAGAGATGGGGTACACCTGAACGATGTGGGGACAGATTTATGGGCATTGGGTCTGCAAGATGGGATCCAGCGAGCTTTGAGGGTGTGGCAGGGCACACAAGGGTAAGGTATTACCCTGGTGTGTGCTGTGGCGTGATGTTGGCCTTTGCGGGTGAAGGATTAAACCCCAGATATATAAGAGATCGGGACCCATCGCTAGTATGAGGCCCGTTGGTAAGATTTCAGCTAACAAGGGTTTTAGCTTGAATTGGTTATTGGGGCACTGTGGGCTATTGGTTGATTGTCTCCGAGCTAGCTTGTCAGCTGGAGGCCTATTTTATAGTTATAGTACCGCAGTGCTGGAGTCTTTTGAGTTTTAAGTTTGGTGGGTTTTTCCCTGCAAAGACCAACGGGAGTGGTAGTTAAAAAAAGGATATGTCAGGTGTTTTATACGGTTTATATGATGTTGATGTTAAATTATTATTATTATTGGTTATGTTTAATAAAGTTAATTGGCTGCTACGGCCAATATTTTACTCCATATGGGTGTGGTCTCAATTATTGGGGTAGAAGGTTGGGGTATGCAGCTAGTGGGTAGTGGGTAAGAAAGGGGTAGCAAGTGACATCTGTTATACAGTAGTCAAGCATTTTCCGGATGTAATAACCATAGTGTCCATGGTCAAATCCACCTAGTATTCATCTATAAACATTTAAAATAAACAATCCCATTAAAGGAACACTTAATTTCTTCTGTGTACTAAAAGGGGGAGGAACACAACCACACCTCCACTGCAAGCCCCACTCCCTGCACGGGGAGAGCAAGCCACATCACAGGGTGGATGTGGCCGAATTCTTAAACAGTGGGAGGGGCTTATAAAGGCATTGTTAAATGCCACGAGTGCATTATGCACAGAGTTCAGATGTACACAGGGCTGGACTGGGACAAAAGTTCGGCCCTGGACTTTATCCACACTGGCCTACTTTTATTTTGTGAACACGCACAAAAACAGTATATAGACTAGACATGGTACAGGAGATGGACAGAGACTGAGGACATACTACAAGAGATGGTCAGGGACTGCAGACATACTACAGGAGATGGTCAGAGACTGCTGACATGATACAGGAGATGGTCGGAGACTGCGGACATGATACAGGAGATGGTCAGAGACTGCAGACATACTACAGGAGATGGTCAGAGACTGCAGACATGATACAGGAGATGATCAGAGACTGCTGACATGATACAGGAGATGGTCAGAGACTGCGGACATGATACAGGAGATGATCAGAGACTGCGGACATGATACAGGAGATGGTCAGAGACTGCAGACATACTACAGGAGATGGTCAGAGACTGCAGACATGATACAGGAGATGGTCAGAGACTGCAGACATACTACAGGAGATGGTCAGAGACTGCGGACATACTACAGGAGATGGTCAGAGACTGCAGACATACTACAGGAGATGGTCAGAGACTGCATACATACTACAGGAGACGGTCAGAGACTGCAGACATAGTACACGAGATGGTCAGAGACTGCAGACATACTACAGGAGATGGTCAGAGACTGCATTTATGGCTCAACCCAGTGCAAATGTGTAATGAATCACAGGGTTGCTCCACTCTATTTAAACCAGCGCTGTAAGATCAAGTCAGTAATCTTCCTTTGAAAGTACACCCATGTGACAGGAGACAGCAGCGCATCCAATTTCCAAAATACAAATTGTCTTACAAACAGTGAACTGGTCAGTATTAATGGAGGACAATGAACAGTTAATGGGTCTGTGAAGCTTCTAGCCTGAACTAGCAGTAAATCCTTCCAAAAAACATCACAGAAACTGTGCAGCACACACAGATCTCTGGCTAAATAACTGAAAAGAAGCAGAAATGGTTAACAGCCAGCCATGTGTCACACTATCACTAGACAGAGAATGCTGATCTTATCAGTGTGCAGGAAAGGCAGCTATAAAAAAAAAAAGTACAGAGCAAGAAGAAGAGAGGACAGATCAATAACCTGCACACTGCCTGAAGGCATAGATTTCTGGAAGACACTGCAGCCAGTGTATATATGACATTGCTCCCGAGTCCCACGATCTTGTTCCCATTCAACTAGCGCTCTGTGTGCTGCAGGACTGATTTTTCTGTAGCTGTGGTCATACCTTCTTGTTTCTCATGGCTTCAGATATTGTGTGTTTCTCCTTCCTCGTGCTCCCATTCAGCCCTGCTCCAGCACCTGTGTATTCAAATGTGGCGGGCTGGGGAGGGTTACACTGCCTGCTGATTGGCTGTGCATGTGTGGGAGGAGTGAAGCAGGTCCTTGCTTTTACTCTCATAAGCAGAGGAGCGCAGAGACTCGTGCTGTCACTGTAAACTGGCCCACTGAGCCATCGGCCCACCGGGAAACTACCAGTAGTCCCGATGGCCAGTCCGTCCCTGGATGTACACTACATACAGAGTGTAGTGTTCAGGAGTGCACTATGTACAGGGTGCAGGACTTAGGAGTGTGTTACATACAAGGTCCAGGGTTCACGAGTGCACTGTATACAGGGCGCAAGGCTCAGGATTGCACTACATAAAGAGTACAGGGTTCAGGAGTGCACCATGAACAGGGTGCAAGGCTCAGCTGCACACTATGTACAGGGCACAAGGTTCAGAAGTGCAATATTTACAGGGTGCGCAGGACTCATGAGTGCAGTGTGCAGGGAAATCCCCCTTCACATATGAGGTTCCCCTTCAAATCAGAGTCCCCCCCTTCATCTCAGAGGTCCCCCCCATCACATCACAGCCCTCCCATCACATCAGAATTAACCCTACACATTAGAGGTACTCCCATCACATCAAAGGTCCCCACTACATTAGAAGTGCCCCATGTCAGAGGTTCCACCATCATATCAGTAAAAGTCCCCCTTCATATCACAGGTCCCCCCGTCACATCAGAGTCCCCACATCACTTCAGAAGTTACCCCCATCATATAAGAGGGCCTCCTTCACATCAGAGTCCCCTCTTCACATCAGTGGTTCCCCAACCCATCAAAGCACCCCTTCACATCAGTGGTTCCCCCATCATACCAAAGCACCCCTTCACATCAGTGGTTCTCCCATGCCACGAACGTTCCCCTTCACATCAGTGGTTCCCCCATGCCATCAACGTTCCCCTTTACATCAGTGGTTCCCCCATCACATCAAAGCACCCCTTCACATCAGTGGTTCTCCCATACCATCAACTTTCCCCTTCACATCAGTGTTTCCCCCATGCTATCAACGTTCCCCTTTACATCAGTGGTTCCTCCATGCCATCAACGTTCCCTTCACATCAGTGGTTCCCCCATGCCATCAATGTTCCCCTTCACATCAGTGGTTCCCCCATCATATCAAAGCCCCCTTCACATCAGAGTCTCCCCTTCAAATCAAAGGCTCCCCTCCCTTTACATCAGAGGTTTGCACATCACATCAGAGGTACCTCCCAAAGTGAAATTTACTGACACAACAAACATTTTTTTTAATGTTTTCAGTGCAAATATCAATATTTAAGCTACAAACATGTAGCTAGTGCCATTAGCAAGGAAAACGCAGAACACACATTTCTCCTTTTACATGAAGGTCCCACCACAGAGTTCGCTCTTACATCAGAGTCTGCAGGATTCCCCCTTATAGTGATGTAAAGAAGAACACTGTGGACCGTGATGTAAAGAAGAACTGACGTAAGGGGGTCTCTGGTCACATCAGAGGGGGTCGCTTCCAATGACATTACAGGTTCTCAGCCCTTTGCAGTACCTCTACAGCAGAGCTCGGACTAGAGAAGGGAAAAGCATCCTAAAGTATAACTGAAGGCAAAGTTTGGGTTGCGACCAACACAGGAATAAAGGGAAAATCTTTTAATGGGGGAACTAGTTCTGGTGACAACCAAGGATTTCCTCCCTTTGGCAGGATTTCCTCTCACTTACTGGTTTCGCTATGGGACAGGAAGAGATAGGAAATCTCCCCAATGGGGGCACAGAAAACTCCAAAAAAACAAAAAACAACAGGGGTTATAACCCTCCCTTACCGTATCCAAAATGAAATAAATTGCCTTCAGTTCTGCTTTAAATGTTTTGATGAGCAAATGACCCTGGAATATTTAAAATTACTCATACAGCTTATGCTGGCCATATATTATACAATCTGATTGTGCAAACTCTGTACCATGTCCTTTTACTTTACCAATACACAGGGCTTTTTTTCTCAAACAATAGGTGCTGGAACTTAACCACAACCCCCCTAAAACCCCTCCTCCCACACACACCCTCCAAATCACATAAAATAGTGGGTGTGGTCAGTTAAATTTCACGAAAAGTAGGAGGGTCTTAAAGGGGCATTAAATACCAAGATTGCATTACATACAGAGTGCAGAGTTCAGGGGGGTTACACAAAGAGTGCAGAGCTGTCACTTGTAAACACAAAAACTGGACACTCTTCTACTACTAAGTGGCCGGGAACCTAACTTGGTGGTACTAGATCTGAGAAGGGCAACCCAAGGTCAAGTTATAAGTATATGGGGTATCTCAGCCAATGGGCAGGGGTTTTCTTGAATCCCTTGGCCTGGTGGGAGAACCTATATATTCAGGTGAGGTCAGGTGATCTATGTTCTGTGGACATGTGTCGTACACCCCAGGCTGCTAGGCTGGAGATTGGGCATATCCCGGGGGCATCTGGCTGCCGGGCTGTGTGAGGGCCTATCCAGAAGTAAGAGGGCAGCGCAGGGTTGGGACTGCGGCTTGCAGTCCAACTGAAAGTGACGGTTCTGCTGGCCGGAGAACCTGTCGTGTTTGGAGGTAGAAAGAAAGCTGTCGCCACTAAGGGACCATCCACCTTTATCAGGGGCCACAGTGAGTAACTGAAGCAAGTACCAGAACAGTATTCTCACTGAACAGGCACGGTGGAGAATCGGGAAACTTCAGGCGGTGATCAAGTCAGGGACCCAACCAGCGGAGGTGACGCTTGCAGAGCAGCCTTGTGAGTCAAGCCAAGGATCGAGCCAGTCAGCAGGGGTGAAGCTTGAGAGGTATCTGGAGTGCCAAGCTAGCGACCCAGCAGGGAAGAGTGGGTGACACTTGAATATACCACCGCAAAAGCCTTGAGGAGCTCACGGGATTCAGAGTCAGTGAATCCCGTGGGGGGCCCCCCATCCAATTGGGGGGCCTGCTCACCACAGGCCCGGCCTGTGGTGAGCAGGCCCCCCCAAGGGTCTGAGCCAGAGGTAAAAGGGAAAAAGGGGCGCACCAGCCTTGTGCATTATCTTTTAAAATTATTTATTGAATAAGATGGTAAAAAAGAAACAACTCACAAGCAATTGTAGAGGAAGGCACAACGTGAAAGTTCACCGACTGACAGCATGCAACCTAGGATGAGCGATACCTTCCAAGGGTCGTGGAGATGCACAAGCATCACTGCCAGCTGACGCGTTTCCTTCTTGTGTCTCCTTCGAAACGCGTCAGCTGGTAGTGATGCTTGTGCGTTCCTCCACGACCCTTGGAAGGTATCGCTCATCCTAGGTTGCATGCTGTCAGTCGGTGCACTTTCACGTTGTGCCTTCCTCTACAATTGCTTGTGAGTTGTTTCTTTTTTACCATCTTATTCAATAAATAATTTTAAAAGATAATGCACAAGGCTGGTGTGCCCCTTTTCTGATGTAATGGGGAATCCTGCAGACTCTGATGTAAAGGGTAATCCTGCAGACCCTAATGTAAAGGGGAATCCTGCAGATCTTGATGTAAAGGGGAATGCTGCAGACATAGATGTAAAGGGGAACGCTGCAGACCCTGATGTAAAGGGGAATGTTGCAGACCTACAGACCCTGATGTAAAGGGGAACGCTGCAGACCCTGATGTCAAGGGTGATGCTGCAGACCCTGATGTAAAGGAGAACACTGCAGACCCTGATGTAAAGGGAAACGCTGCAGACCCTGATGTAAAGGGGAATGCTGCAGACCCTGATTTAAAGGGGAGCACTGCAGACCCTGATGTAAAGAAAGGGGAATGCTGCAGACCCTGATGTAAAGGGGAACACTGCAGATCCTGATGTAAAGGGGAACACTGCAGACCCTGATGTAAAGGGAAATCCTGCAGACCCTGATGTAAAGAGGAACACTGCAGACCCTGATGTAAAGGGGAATGCTGCAGACCTGCAGACCATGATGTAAAGGAGAACACTGCAGACCCTGATGTCAAGGGTGACGCTGCAGACCCTGATGTAAAGGAGAACACTGCAGATCCTGATGTAAAGGGAAACGCTGCAGACCCTGCTGTAAAGGGGAACACTGCAGACCCTGATGTAAAGAAGAACACTGCAGACCCTGATGTAAAGGAGAACACTGCAGATCCTGATGTAAAGGGAAACGCTGCAGACCCTGATGTAAAGGAGAACACTGCAGATCCTGATGTAAAGGGAAACACCGCAGACTCTGATGTAAAGGGGAACCCTGCAGACCCTGATGTAAAGGGGAATCCTGCAGACCCTGATGTAAAGGGGAACGCTGCAGACATAGATGTAAAGGGGAATGCTGCAGACCCTGATGTAAAGGGGAACGCTGCAGACCCTGATGTAAAGGGGAAACCTGCAGACCCTGATGTAAAGGGGAACGTTGCAGACCTGCAGACCCTGATGTAAAGGGGAACACTGCAGACCCTGATGTCAAGGGTAATGCTGCAGACCCTGATGTAAAGGAGAACACCGCAGACCCTTATATAAAGGGAAATGCTGCAGACCCTGCTGTAAAGGGGAACGCTGCAGACCCCGATGTAAAGGGGAACACTGCAGACCCTGATGTAAAGGGGAACACTGCAGACCCTGATGTAAAGGGAAATCCTGCAGACCCTGATGTAAAGGGGAATCCTGCAGACCCTGATGTAAAGGGAAACACCACAGACCTTGATGTAAAGGGGAACACCGCAGACTCTGATGTAAAGGGGAACCCTGCAGACCCTGATGTAAAGGGGAATCCTGCAGACCCTGATGTAAAAGGGAACGCTGCAGACATAGATGTAAAGGGGAACGCTGCAGACCCTGATGTAAAGGGGAACGCTGCAGACCCTGATGTAAAGGGGAATCCTGCAGACCCTGATGTAAAGGGGAACGTTGCAGACCTGCAGACCCTGATGTAAAGGGGAACACTGCAGACCCTGATGTCAAGGGTAATGCTGCAGACCCTGATGTAAAGGAGAACACCGCAGACCCTTATGTAAAGGGAAACGCTGCAGACCCTGCTGTAAAGGGGAACGCTGCAGACCCTGATGTAAAGGGGAGCACTGCAGACCCTGATGTAAAGAAAGGGGAATGCTGCAGACCCTGATGTAAAGGGGAACACTGCAGACCCCGATGTAAAGGGAAATCCTGCAGACCCTGATGTAAAGGGGAACGCTGTAGACCCTAATATAAAGGGGAACGCTGCAGACCCTGATGTAAAGGGGAATCCTGCAGACCCTGATGTAAAGGGGAATGCTGCAGACCCTGATGTAAAGGGGAACACTGCAGACCCTGATGTAAAGGAGAACTCTGATGTAAGGGGCTTTCTTATCACCAGAGCCCCCTTCTTCACTTCCTTACACAAGAGTCCACAGTGTTCCCACTTACATCAGGGGTTTCCTTTACGCATTAAAAGGCCTCCCATCACATCAGAGGTTCTTAGCTTTTTGCAATAACTGAACAGCAGAGCTAAGACTAGGGGAGGGAAAAACTTCCTAAAGTATAACTGAAGGCAAAATATGGGTTGCCATCTGCACAGAAATACAAAGGGAAATCTTCCAATAGGGACATTAGCTCTGGTGACAACCAGGGATTTCCTCCCTTTGAAAGGATTTCCTCACACTTACCATTTTGGTTATGAGACAGGGAAGGGAAGGGTCCCCCCAAAATCCATACCAGGCCCTTCAGCTCTGATATGGAAATTAAGGGAACCCTGTGCCAAATTTTAAAATAAAATGGCGTACTAGACCCTTATCCAAGCACGCAACCTGGCAGGCCGCAGGAAATGAGGGGGGATGAGAGAGCACCCCCCCTCCTGAACTGTACCAGGCCACATGCCCTCAACATTGGGAGGGTGCTTTGTCCCCATGTTGATGGGGATAAGGGCCTCATCCCAACAACCCTTGCCTGGTGGTTGTGGGGTTATACAGGCGGGGGGCTTATCAGAACCTGGAAACCCGAACCCCCCAGATCCCGCCCCCCATGTGAATTGGTAACGGGTAAATTGTACCCCTACCATTTCACAAAAAAAGTGTCAAAAACGGTAAAAAAGACAAGAGACAGCTTGGGACAAGTCCTTTTTTTAAAAGATAAAAAAATAAAATGCGATGTAAATCCACGCCGCCCGACGGACCGAAAAAGAAAAAAAAAAAGCCACAACAGTTCCGCCTCCATGGGAGGCTCCCGCTGAGTGACGCTTCTTCTGGGTGACAGTTGTTATATAGCTGAGGGCGGCGCCATCCATGATGTAAACCAGTGATCCCGCCCCCCTCTGACGCCCCCGAGAAGCCCCCGTAGCGTCAGAGGGGTCACCCGTTTATGTCACCGGGTGGCCCCGCCCTCATGTCACCGGTTGGCCCCGCCCTCAGCTATATAACAGCTGTCACCCAGAGGAAGCATCACTCGGCGGGAGCCTCCCATGGAGGCGGAATTGTTGCGGCTTTTTTTTTTTTTCGGTCCATCGGGCGTGGATTTACATCACGGGACATATTTATTTTTTTATCTTTTAATAAAAGACTTGTCCCAAGCTTTCTCTTGTCTTTTTTACCATCTTTGACACTTTTTTTGTGAAATGGTAGGGGTACAAATTCACACAGGGAGGGGGGGCGGGATCTGGGTATCCCCTTTAACAAGATTCCGATAAGCCACCCGCCCGCAGACCTCCACAACCACTGGGAAAGGGTTGTGGGGATGAGGCCCTTGTTCCCATCAACATGGGAACAAGGTGCTTTGGGGCCAGACTCCAAAGCACCCTCCCCATGTTGAGGGCATGTGGCCTGGTATGGTTCAGGAGGGGGGGCGCTCTCTCGTCCTTCCCTTTTTTCCTGTGGCCTGCCAGGTTGCGTGCTTGGATAAGGATCTGGTATGGATTTTGGTGGGGACCCCTACGTCATTATTTTTTTAATTTTGGCACAGGGTTCCCCTTAAAATCCATACCAGACATGAAGGGCATGGTATGGAATTTGGGGGGACCCCCATGCAATTTTTTCAAAAAATTTTGGTTCGGTGTTTCCCTTAATATTCATACCAGACTCAAAGGGCCTGGTAATGGACTGGGGGGGGGGGGGGGACGACCCATGCCCTTGTTTTCAATGAGTTTGATCTATATTGCTGAGACCCGACAATACATTATAGCTGCGATTAGTTTTAAATGACAATTTTTCCTTTAGAAATGTCATTTTGTGCAGGGACTGTTCTAAACATGGGAAAAAATGCACCACTTTACAGGCATACTATAGACACCTCCCAGGCATGATATTTAAAGGAATATTTCACTTTTACTGTTTCACTTTAAGCATTAAAAAATCACTGCTCCCGAAAAAACGGCCGTTTTAAAAACTTTTTTTTGCATTGATACATGTCTCCTGGGGCAGGACCCGGGTCCACAAACACTTTTTATGGCAATAACTTGCATATAAGCCTTTAAAATGAGCACTTTTGATTTTTCATGTTAATGTCCCATAGACTTTAACGGTGTTCCGGCGGCTTTCTAATTTGCCGCGAACACCGCATATTTGCTGTTCGCCGAACATCCGAACAACCAAAGTTCGGCCCGAACCTTATGCTCGGGCCGAATCGTTCGCCCATCCTTATATAAGAGCCTTTACATCTTCCTTTTAATTTAGTCTATTGGTTTAAGTAACAGTATAGAATAATAATTCTTGAAAGAAAAATTCAGTCTCACCTTTTACCGACTCCTTCCATCAACCTTGCAAGTCTTTGAAACATGTCGGTTCCTATATCGCTCATAACGTTATATGAGCTACAAAAAGTTCAAACACTGAAATCCTAAATCTGTCACAGTCCCAAAAAAAACAAAAATCCGAGTTGGGCAACCTTAATTTTCTCACCCGACTCTTAGCTTTAGCTGTACATATAATGAATACGTGGAGATGGAAGACGAAAGAGGTTGACGATGCTGTTAGACTTTTTATTTCCCTGTAAAAAAATAAAAATGTATTTTAAGAAATATCCTGATACCAAAACACATACAAATGACAAGTCTGTCGTTACAAAAGAAAGCTTGTATCTTACCTCCGTAACTATTGCAATAGAGGCTGTTGATTATTTCTACTTTCGGTTTACGCAAACCAGTCCCAACCAGTTTCCGTTTCTTTTTTTAACCCTTTGCTGACAGAACCATACTAAGCTATTGTTTTGTTTTTCGGCTTTAAAAAAAAAAAAAAAAAAAATCACACACATTTCTAATTGAAATGACATAAAGAGGTATACTTAACCAATTCAGCCCCCTTCATCACCAGGCCATTTTTCGCGATACGGCACTGCGTTACTTTAACTGACAATTGCGCGGTCGTGCGATGCTGTACCCAAACAAAATTGATGTCCTTTTTTCCCACAAATAGAGCTTTCTTTTGGTGGTATTTGATCACTTCTGCGGTTCTTATTTTTTGCGCTATAAACAAAAAAATGCTGACAATTTTGAGAAAAAAAATATATATATATAATTTTTTACTTTCCACTATAAAACATATCCAATAAAAAAAATTTAAAAAATCTAATTTCTTCATCAGTTTAGGCCAATATATATTCTGCTACATATTTTTGGTAAAAAAAAATCCCAATAAGTGTATATTGATTGATTTGTACTATGGGATAGATTTATGAACTTTTTATTTATTTATTTATTTATTACTAGTAATGGCGGGGACCAGTGATTTTTAGCGGCATTGCGGCGGACAAATCTGACACTAAATTACACTTTTTGGGGACCGGTGACACCTTACAGTGATCAGTGGTAAAAAAATGCACTGTACTAATGACACTGGCAGGGAAGGGGTTAACATCATGGGCAATCAAAGGGTTAAGTCATAGCTCCCAACTGTCCCTGATTTCGAGGGACTGTCCCTGATTTGGAGCAATGTCCCTCTGTCCCTCTTTCCTCCTCATTTATCCCTCATTTTGGTCTGATCCATATAGTTGTATATAAAATGCACTTTTTATCTTACAAAAAGTGTTTTCCAGTACTAAACCTTTCATCCAAATTCTAAATTGCTACATTAGTACATTTTAAAAGCCAATATAAAGGAATAGTAGCGGTAAAAAAAAGTCCTCGTGGATTTAATTAACCTTTTTTTTTTGTTAATTCTCCTTTAAGGGAGTGTGGCGGGGGAGTGTCCTATGCCTACATACGTGTTTGTTAGTAGGTGTCCCCCCATTCCCATCTCAAAATGTTGGGAGGTATGGTTAAGTGTGTCCCTAGGGGTGCTTTCCAACTGTGTGTGTGGGGGAGGTGCTTTGACTGGGGGAAGACAGAGTTCCGTGTTCCTGCTTAGCATCTTCCCCTCTCACAGAACTGCGGTCTGCCTTGTTTACATAGACAGACTACCGTTCTGTCTCTCCTCTGAATGATCGGCGGGTTTCGGCGGACGTTATGTTTGTGTCCAATCACAGCAGGAGCGCTCGCTGGCAGCTCGCGCATGTCCATGACCCCATGCACGAAATCACATACCTGTACGTGATTTCACGCAGGAGGGCCGTCCTGCTGCAGTAAATGTGCGGTGAGTGGTCCAGAAGAGGTTAAAGTGGAACTTCTTTCTCTCATTCAACATTGACAATTTTTAATCCTTATGCTGCTATAATTAGTAAATAGATAGGAAAGTATATCACATTTACAGTACTTGTTTTAAACTTTTGTTTACATTTCTTCAGTTACGACCTGGTTTCTGGCCTAGGCAAATGATGTCATATATCCCAGGAGTCTTCATGGGAGGAGGAGAGGTTTTCTCAGCTAAGCACACCCTCCCTCCTGCATGCCTGAGCTAAGGGCAGGTGGATTCAAGGAAGTAAATGTTACATGAATCATCTGCCCTTACTAGGGTTGCCACCTTTTCTTCAAGCCAAACCCGAAAACTTTAGCGGCAGCATTTTTTGGGGGGGGTATACACTATAAGATTGTAAAAGACCTGGGACACTTTTGGTGGCCTGAAAGAGAGTAGTAATGTGGCGCATAGCTCGCCGCAGCAAACAGTGCACGTGGCTGAATTGTGAGTGTTCTGCACGGAATGCAGGGGTCAGCTATGTCCTGGGGAGGGGAGAGGGCTAGTGCTAGCATGGGGGTGGGCAGCAGTGATGGGAGTAAGTCACACATGTGCAAATCACAAGCAAGTTTTAAGTCTTAACCTTCAAGTCACAAGCAAGTCCCAAGTTACTGTGGCGAAAAGCACGCAAGTCAAGTTGAGTCCCTGCTGGAAGTCAAGCAAGTCAAGTCAAGTCATTTATTTTGGTCAAGTCACAAATTAAGTCAAAATACTGATCTACCCCATTTCCACCTTTAAGTCCTCATGCACACAGGCTGTTAAAATAACGTTATGAAAACGCCAGTATCTTTGCAGTGATTTTTTAAAACTTTTTTCAGCGTTTTTGCAATAGCGTTTTTGAGCGTTTTTGAGCGTTTTTCCGCGTTAGCGTTTTTTAGCGTTTTTTTTTTTTTTTTTTTTGCTAATTTTTATTTTTTATTTTTTCAATGGAACAAAAACGCTAAAAAACGTTGGTGAATGACGTTTTTGAGCGTTTTTGAGCGTTAGAGCGTTTTTACAGCTGAAAAATGTCTCTCAGAACCCACTGGTCCTGGATTTTTTTTACAGCCAAAAAACGCCTATGCCACTTGCAGCTCAAAAACGCCTAGGTGGGCATGAAGCCATAGACTAACATAGACAGGCCTTTTTAAGCTGAAAAAAAGCTCAAAAAAGCAGCTGTAAAAACGTCCGTGTGCATGAGGACTAAATGAGTTAAAAGTCAGTTTTCAGGAAAGGTTTTGTTTTATTTTCAACATTAACAAAACTGCTTAGTGCTTTTTTCTTGGCATATTAAAGAAACACTTTGAATGTCCAAACAGCAGACAAGGAGCAGAACACTCAGCAATTAAATGACCAACAATCCTGAAAAAATGTAGTCCTTGCTGAGGGGGAAAATAACTAAGCTCAAAGTTTGAACTTGACACAATGCCAACATCTGGACACTTGAATGGTGATGAGAATAGCCACTTAAAATGCATTGCATTTGCAAAAAATTAAATTGGAAAGTACTTTCTCGCTCAGTTGTGAGCGATGGGGTCGCATTATCACCCCACCATGGCTGAACACACGTTTAACAGGTGCGCTTGATGCAGGGACTGACATTACTCTTACTGCTACCCTGAACAAAGAGGGGAGCATGTGCCTGTTCATGGCCCAAAACTGAAGGCAGCTCTGTCCATCACAAATGTCTAAATACTGGTTCAGCTGAATTGGGGACTAGAACATGAACCTCTCTTCTGTTTTTTGCCGTATGCTGAGAACAGCCCAGATTGACTCTCTGACTCTGCCACTGGCATTTGCTCGTCTTCATCGGTGTTTGTTGGGGTGGGCTTGCAGTCCTCTTTGAGAATCAAGTCTGAAAAACACAAGCATAAAACAGTGACTCAATGCACTCAGGTGTTATTACTGCAAACCGGTTATTACCAAAAACATAACATACTTTTTATCATCGCAGACACAGCCTCCTTGACATTTTCGGGAGCCAAAACATCATGGGTCAACCACATGGTGCCAAATGAAGGATCCAGCAGAGCAGCTTTTAGGTATAGAGGGTCAGAGAAGGGTAAGGTTGCTACATCATTTTGTTCATCTGCCATCCTTACATTGACAAAGATCCCTTCGAATCGTCTTTGGAGTGATTCTTGCAGGCTACGGATCAAGCCACCAAGGTAGCGCACGCTCTCTTTATGATTTTCCAAGTGGTGATTCAGAGAAAGGATACAGGGTACAACAGCACTTATTGTCACAAGTTTTTCTCCCTGTGAGAGGTCTGTGGCTTCTCCAAAAGGTTGAAGTACATCCACGAGTTCCTTAATCTGATTCCACTCTCTAAGTGTGAATACAGTCTCTTTGTGTCCCCCATCTTCAAGCATTCTAGTCAGTTTCAGCTGGTCACAGCTGACCACTGATTTCAATTGCCTCAGTTTGGAATTCTAGCGTGTGGTAACAGAGGCAGGGATTCCACGCTGTCCACACTCCTCCTCAAATTTTTCCTTGAAAGGTGCTTGTGTGTAACAAGGAGCTCAACCTGGAAGCTTTGGCGAGAGCTGCATTCACTAATTTAGTCTCTTTAAGTCCATCACCTATTACCAATTGAAGTGTGTGTGCAAAACATTGAAGTCTAGTCTGGGTTTTTGCACTCAAATAATTGTCAAACATCTCCTGTTCTTCCACTGACAGGTCATTCCAAATGTCTGAATCATCAAGGTCATCGTCTTCATCTAGATGTCCTGGAAAACATGTAGTGAATGATTTTTTCATGTTTGCGGCGTTGTCACAGATGATGTGGTCTACTTTTTTTTTAATCTTGTACTGTTCACATATATGCTCAAATTCCTCACAAATTCTTTCCCCTAAATTCTTTCCCCTGTATGGGGACCTTTGAAGCGGTTGCACGCATAGAGCGGCGGTACGCACTGGGAGATACAGGCGGTGTGCCCGGACCACAGCTGGAGCGGCTGGTGGCGGAACGGGGAGGGGGGGGCAGCACCTCGTGGTGGCACGGCCACCGGTAAGGTTAGCCCGGCTGCAGGCCCTGGAGGCTCAAAGAGCAGGCTGCATGGAGCAGAGAGGATTTAACCCCCCAACCCCCAGGGCACACAGGGAGGAGAGTGGCACTCGGCTAAGAGGCAGGCACGCGGCGGGAGAGAGCCCTGTACAGCGTACGCCTCTGCTCCCCTGGCTTTTACAGGAGCACATTGAAAGTGGCCAGCCAGAATGCTTGACCAGGAACCAGCAGCTGACGGCCGGCTTATAGCATCTAACTGAAGGCGCTGACATAGCGGGACATCCCCTATCTGACGGCTAGCGTTTGTTGGACTGACATCTACAGCTATCATCTGGGGGTAGAGCCTACGATCTCAGGAGCGGCTGAGCCATCGACTTGGTGAGAGAAGTATTACTCCAGTTTACACTCATAGTACAGCCTGAGCTGATATTGCTCCCCTTGCTGCTTTCTCCAAACATAGCTGCTTTACTTGTATGTCCTGTGTCCACAACAACCTTCAGCAATTACTGCCGGTCACTGTTGCTGCTACACCTGTGATATGGGTCTAGTTCCTGGACTGCCATAATTTTCATGATGTGTTGAATCAGTTCCTAAGTTATAATCATTCAATCATCCACCCTTACCCTCATACCGCCATACTACCAGTATCTGGATTGATTAAGGACTTATTTCACACGATATTGCCCAATATAGTAGGAATCTGCTGCGGTGATTGGTGTGTGTATGGGGTATGTTTGGCCGCGGCTCCGTTGTTTTTAATGATAACGTTATCTGTTTTAACTTGGTCTATGATATATTCCCTATTTTTGCTCAATATTTGTATTTTTGTGTGGTGTTTTGTAGTTCAATAAATTTATTATTTTTGCAGATTGTGTTTGGGTGATTTGCCTTCTTTGGGGGAACCTTTTTCTCCTAGTTGTTTTTTATGGAGCAGAGAGGATTTAACCTCCCAACCCCCAGGGCACACAGGGAGGAGAGTGGCACTCGGCTAAGAGGCAGGCACGCGGCGGGAGAGAGCCCTGTACAGCATACGCCTCTGCTCCCCTGGCTTTTACAGGAGCACATTGAAAGTGGCCAGCCAGCCCAGCGAGGGACTACAAAACTGCAGGATGGGGGGCCAGACAGCCAGCACGGCCCACAGTCACACACAGCTCGGAAGAAGTTCCACGTAGAGCGCAGGGTTGTGGGGGGAGCGAAGGCTGAGGCGGGTGACGAGGACCCGATCCAACAGGAGGTCGGAGGACAGAGTGTGAGCAGCACCACAGACCCACTGCAAACGGAGCGGGTCCATCGGTGATACAGCCTGCAGTCGGTCGAATGACAATGGGCAGCGACAGGCATGAAGGTGAACGGTCCGGGTCGGAAGGTGGCGATGAACAAGGACATCCACCAGCGGTGGTTCCCGGAGTGACGGCTGGTGGGTCCTGGCCTGGGCAGCCTGGTGAGTTATTTCTTTACTTTTCTTTATACTTTACTGTATAGTCAGTTGGGTCAGGGTAGTCAACCAGCGCATCAGGTTTAGGGGTACTTTGCGGGTGCCGGGGGGAGACAGGTCTACTCCCGTGCCGCGGAAGAGACGGTATTCAAGGCAGGATCCAGGGGGGGCTAGGTGAGTTAGTGGTAGGGTGCTTTGAGCTGGGCACAGGAAGTATTCCTAGGCAGGCATGGGCAGTGATGCATTACACACCTCCAGCAGGGGACACCCCCAGGGTTGGGGGAGATTCGGCTGCGACAGCCACGGGGATGGCCACGGCGGTCGGTAAGTCTCACGGTTTATCAGAATAAGCTCCGAATAGCCAGGGCAAGACAGGGGACGAAACAGCGGACGCGGTCAGGTTGGCGGATTCCGTGAAAGTGGTACACATCTACTGTGAGGGCCCCCTGGAGCCCCACATGTGCAGTCAGCAATACCAAAAAAATGTTCAAAAGGTGAATGTGTAGCGATAGTCATGTTATGGCATTTGTAGAAGTTCAACCTGGCCAGGTCGAAGCCAGAATAGAACGAGGAAGCTTAGGAACAACGTAGGTATCGGTGGATTCCCTGTACCTCTGCCACTTAGATACAGGCGTTCGCCATATGGGCGAGTGTCATAGAGGAAAACAACCCCTAACAATGTTCGGCTCGATTAGATTACTTGTAGGCGTTGGTTAGTTCACTGGATTTATGGCGGTGTACTTGGCTTAGGCGGGACGAATAGTTTTGGCAGCGGATGGCTGTCCGGCTGTCACTACGCTTGGCCCATATGGACATCAGCTGGGGGATGAAGCTGTATGGCAGCATCGTGGGCTCCTAATCAGTTTCAGGCTAGTAAAATTTGGCAAACTACCGAGTAAAAACACATGGGTTCAGGCGAGTGGGATCCCTTTAACTGTCCAGAGGTTTTTAGAGTGAACAAGTACATGTGTATGTTGAATAGCAAGAGGGCCTACGCTGGGGCGGTTGGAAAGGATGCATTCTTTCCGCAGTAGATACTCGCGGCGAGCAGTGGCGCACATGTTAGGTTCCGCCTGGGGCTGACAATTTACGGGTGGCCATGGTTCATCCAGCAGTGGTTTTAAAAAAACTAGGGAAGGAGGTTATTTTAGGGCTCATGGCCAGCCATCTTTAGTAGGCCGGTTCCAGGGAGGGTGGTCTCTCCACTGTAAGTGGTTCCCCAGAAAGAGCCCAACAAGCTCGGATTGATTCATCACCTGCCTGTCGGTAAGGTGGCTAGCCAGCGATTCAATTGCTCTGGAAGAGGGTGACGTTCACTTCTTTCAATGGAGCGGTTGCATAAGTGCGGCGGTATGGGCAGGGGTCATTGTTGGCCCAGTCAGACATTGTATAGACTGTTTAACTATTTCAGCACATCCGGCTAGCTTATGGCGTATGAGCGGCATAGGGAATGGGGCACAGTAGGTAGATCCTTTACTGCTGATGGGTGGCCTTCTGCAAAACATTTAGCTCCTTCTTATAGGGGCAGTCTGGGATGTTTTGGGTATTGAATTTGGCATGCATTAGATGGAGCAGTTTGTTAGGGTTGGTCCAGTGGGTTGCAATATATACGCAGTCTTGTTGAAAGTTGCAACATTTGGCAGTATGTTTCGGGGTTCCTTTAGCTCCTAGTACAACAGTGGGCCCTCACTGCAACATTACATTCCTGTGAATTGCAATTGATTCTATTGGAATGAATGCGGGCTGCCGAGGGACAAGCCAAGGGGGATAAAAAGACGAGGTGCAAGGGACCTTTAGAGTAGCAGGGTACAGTTACGTCAACTACAATATTTGCTGGGTAGCTGAGCGGGCTCGCTGCAGCATAATCCCCATGGGTACGGTTTATTTTGCCTTCGTCTGGCGTCAGTAGATACGGGAGTACGGTGTGCTACTCTCATTTAGCCGTAATGAGGCTTACAGGGAGGACTTGCGGGTGAGGCAGGATATCCTAGAATCGTACAGCGGGTGTGCTGTTGTAGGTTAGGTCCCACCAGCGTTTTTGACTTGGAGCTAGTCACGCATGCCGCAGGCTCCAGGGGGCTGTTGCATGGTTTCAGGGGAATATGGAGCGCAGCTCGGTCTCCACCCCAGCTGGTCGCCAGGCAGGGTTTTTTGCAGAACCTTTTTTTGGGTGGAATTGTTCCAATTGTAGCGGCCTTGTAAATTCAGGGGGAATTCTTCAGCAACCAGAAGGTCTGAGGCAACTGGGTCGATTTGGGGTAGTGCAGGGGGTTTTATATACTGACAACGACATACATGGCGGTGGTCAGGTTGTTGCGACATTTGGTACTGCGCGGCTTACAAGGGATTCAGTAATCTACGCTGTACTCTTGTCAGGGTGTGATTACATTTTGTCTGACGCTTTGTCTCGTTTTCAGTGGGACAGGTTCCAGGAGTTGGGGATCATTAGCAGGCATTATCTGGGGTTTGTAGCAAAGGGTATCAAGCTACTTGTGAGTATGGCTACTTGGTATCCCACTCAAATGATATGGTAGGAATGTTTTAACGGGATTGTCATGGCCCCATAAGGTCATTACGCAGCCTATGCAGTTATCTTAGGTATTAACGTGGCAGTTTACGGGTATCTCAGCAGCTGCCTTTTATCACGGGTTGGTGGTTTTGGCCTTTCGTTTTACGTGTCAAGGGCAACGTTACCACGCCAAAGAGTTTGGGAAAAGAACGAACCGTGTCAGGGCACAGGATGGGTACTAGTAAGGGTATGGGTGGCACCCGGCCTCTGGTAAGATGTTACAGGTTTTGGTATGCCAGTTCAGAGGAGGTCTACGTTCTTGTTTTGCATGGGCTTTATTACGGGCAGCATTTGCATTAGCTTTCTTTGGTCAGGACATGCGGCCTGGGGTTTAGGAGTCCTTTTTTAATACGTCAGGACAAGTGCGTCCTTTTCACATTTACAGACTGTAGCGGTGTCTGAAGATGTGTGTCATCAGCTGGGTATGACTCAAAAGTTTCTCTGGTCAGTCTTTGGATGGCAGCCATGTAGGTGTTCAGGCCGGGTCTTAGACAGGAAGTGGTCTGGCGCATTGGTAGGTGTGACTCTGAGAGATGTTAAGTGGTACATTTCCCACATACATGCGGTTGTATGTTTTACATGACTTTGGGCTGTTGTTATATTGTACTTGTGATCGATACTTTATGTGGTTGGTGCGGTCATGTATTTTGTTCACAGGTCGGGAGGCGGGCCTGGTGGTTATAATTGGTTATTCCTTCGTTTATTGGGGGGCCTGACGGGCGTAGGTTCGGCCGATCGGTAGGCAATTACGCAATCCCAGGCTGTGGCTCAGGTCAGGTGCATTGGTCTCAGGCATGCGGAGAACAGGGTGCTGGGGGAAGTACGCAGGTTTTTCCGGTTTGTACAGTGCCCCGGGATGTTTTTGCTGCTAAATGTGGAAAAAAAAAATGGTATGGGAGCCAGATCTATGGGGTCCGCATTCGTGACGAAAAAGGTGAGTGGTTATGTTTGATGGAGCTGGTTTTGGTTTTTTCATCCATAACTGGGGGTTGGGCTATACGCCACAGTGAGCTGTAGGTTGATTCATGGAGGGATCGGAGCTGTAGGTTGATCCATGGAGGGATCTGTGTAATTGTGGGGTACATCTTAATGATGTGGTGAATGTTTTTGTGGGTACTGGACCTTCCAGGAAGGTATGCAGCGAGGGCTGAGGGTGTGGGGGCGCACGCAAGGGTAAGGGGTTACCCCTTTCGTGCTGTGGCAGTGTTTGGTCGCTGGAGAAGGAGAAGATAGAGGTTACGTTTATGGAACATGTTGTACCCATCCATGGGATGGGGGTTGTTTCGGGTACCCATCCATGAAAGGATGGGGGTTGTTTCTGGTACCCATCCATGAAAGGATGGGGGTTGTTTCTGGTACCCATCTGCGGGATGGGGGTGGTTTCTTGTACCCATCCATGAAAGGATGGGGGTTGTTTCTGGTACCCATCCAGGAAAGGATAGGGGTTGTTTCTGGTACCCATTCATTAAAGGATGGGGGGTTGTTTCTGGTACCCATCCATGAAAGGATGGGGGTTGTTTATGTACTTCCAGGTTATGAGGGTTAACCTGGAAGGGTTAATAAGGGTAGGCCACTGCGAAGGTTGGGCACCGCCTCCGAGTCAGGGGTTTCCGACTGGAGGCCTAAAGTTTAAAAGAAGTTGTTCGCAGTGACCAGTGGTATGTTGTTTCCCTATATGATACTAAGAAAGTATATTGAAAGTTTAATGGTTATTTATAAAGATGTTATTTATTTAATTGTATAATTTGTTAATAAAAAGGCAGTCAAGGCCATTTACTCCAAAACCTGGTCAAGCCATTTGTGAAGGGTTTGGAGGGGGGAAGTGTTTGGGGGATATAAGGTATGATTAGGAGACTGGGCTTAAGTCCTACAAATGTCATGCGGTCTGACCATATATCTACAGTCACTGACAGATGATCTACCATCTTTCCTATCTGCCACCAAATTGTCAAGCTTGCCAGTAATTGTTCTTCTACTTACTGGAGAGTACTTGTTGTCTACTATTGACAAAAAGCAACGAAAGCTTTGATGTTCAATGATGGACAGTGGCATGTTGCAGTTTATAATGAGGTCTGACAGAATTGAGTTTGTAATTGCCTTCTGCTGCTGGTGGTTGCAGTGGTATAGCTGCACAGTCCCCTGTGCAATGAATTGTGAGATCAAAAGTCCCATTTGGTATGGATGTACTCTTCATATCTATAGAGTAAACAGAAGAGAGATAGAAAAAAAGTTAGCTATGTGATTTATTGATTTGAACAACAATACACTCTGCTCCCACCTAAAGTGTACCTACCTTTCTTTGTGGGTTTTGTAGTGACAGATGAAGTTGGATGTTGTGGTGGACTTGTCTCTTATTTTTGAGTTGCAAACCTTGCATACAGCCGTTCTCTTCTTTTCACCAACATCTGAAACATAAATCCATCCTTAAATCCAAATTTAATTATTTTTGGAATCGCTCCCTCCATTATAGCTGCCTTGTGCGTTGGTCTGTCAGGGGCGGATCGGATCCAGAGTTTGCTGTCGGGAGGGGCACTGCCAGAAAATAAGGTGTTGTTTACTTACAGAACTATTTTTAACGTATTATATATACGGTCCTAACCTAACCTTGTTTAAAACAGTGACACGTTTATCATTCCAGATTAGAATATATTACATTACATTAGTGACTCATAGTGACACTTTTTGGGCGCCAGTGACACCAATACAGTGACCAGTGCTAAAGAAAATTCACTGTACTGTACAGCTCCAATGGCATTTGGGAAATGCTGATTGGCTCAGAGGCGGTGGTGGGCGGAGTGTGTGGGTAATATTTTCGGGGGGGGGGTGGTGCCCAGTGGTGTATTTAGGTTTTGTGCTGCCCTAGGCCTGACTAAACTCATGCACCCCCTAATTTAAATACGACCCACCCCTTCCTGATTAAGACCCACCCTATCAGTGCAGCTTATGAGTGCCGTCTCATCTGTGCCCAACAGTGCAGCCTCACCAGTTTTATATTTATAACAGCTTATTAGTGTATACAAGTTATGTTTTGATTATAGCATGGAGCACTTTGCACATGCTGAAATCAATGCAAACTCATTACACAGTCCACATTAAGTGAAAGTTCATGTACCAGGCATTTTCAAAAATTAGTGAAGGACTCTGGGAGGAACTGGTCTGGGACTGGGGGTCAGTGCAGTGGCCGTCGCAGCGCAGGAGAAAAAGCACAGAGCCGAGGAGGAGGAGAAAACAAGGAAAGAAGGTGCTGATGGTTTGGGTACCTACCTAGATGTTTTAGCATGTGCAATGATATTGATGATTGATTGCATCTGCAATCATATCTGCATCCTGCAATCATCAGTACAGGCCACTGGCCAGGGCCCTGCTAGCTGCTACATCACTAGTGCAGATTTGAAGAAGCTGCAGGTCTGTTTGATGCAGTGCCAAGCAAAGCTAATGCTTCCCTGCAAAGCTTGCAGGGAAGTTTTCAGGGAAGCATTTGCTTGGCACTGCATCAAACAAACCTGCAGCTTCTGCAAATCTGTTTCCTCCTCCTCGGCTCTGTGCTTTTTCTTCTGCGCTGCGACGACCACTGCACTGACCCCCATTCCCAGACCAATCCCTCCCTGAGTCGTGTGACTGTCCCTGCTCCAGTGCCCCCTCAGTCAGAAAAATAATAATACAAGAGTCCACACTGCCATGACTTACTCTCTGGCTGCTGGACTCCACTCAGATTCAGTCGGCTCCTTGGGCAACTTGAGCTGCCTTCCAGTTCCTTCCTCCCCCACCATGAGGCCCGCGACTCACGCTGCTGGCTCTGCACAGAAGCCCAGCCCCTCCCTCAGAGATCACTCCGCAGCAGGAGTCAGGAGGGGGGCAGCGCCGCGGCCCGGCCGGACGGAATACAGAGACCTGTACAGCCTAGGAGGAGAGACTGCAGTCATCATCAAATAAAAAAAAAAGTCTGCGGCGGCTGCGAACACTGCAAGCACTGGTGGTGCCAAGTTATTGCAAGTCAAATAGCCCAAATCAAAGTCAAGTCGCAAGTCATTAGTGACAAGTCAAAGTCAAGTCGAGTCATTTATTTAATTTTGTCAAGCAAGTCGCAAGTCCTCAAACAGGTGACTTGAGTCCCCTACCTATGGGGAGAGTTAGATATGTGCTGGGGGCAGTGGTGGCTGGTGCCCAACATTTTTGGGGGGGCGCAAACAAACTGAAAAATTCTGGAAAAAAAAACCATCAAATGCAGCCACGGTGCCCCATCAAATGCAGCCACTGTGCCCATCATATGCAGCCACGGTGCCCCATCAAATGCAGCCATTGTGCCCCATTATATGCAGCCACTGTGCCCCATCAAATGCAGCCACTGTGCCCATCATATGCAGCCACTGTGCCCCATCAAATGCAGCCACTGTGCCCCATCATATGCAGCCACTGGGTCCCATCATATGCAGCCACTCTGCCCCATCAAATGCAGCCACTGTGCCCCATCAAATGCAGCCACTGTGCCCCATCAAATACAGCCACTGTGCCCCATCATATGCAGCCACGTTGCCCCATCATATGCGGCCACTGTGCCCCATCATATGCAGCCACTGTGTCCGTCATATGCAGCCACTGTGCCCATCATATGCAGCCACTGTGCCCATAATATGCAGCCACTGTGCCCATCATATGCAGCCACTGTGTCCATCATATGCAGCCACTGTGTCCATCATATGCAGCCACTGTGCCCATCATATGCAGCCACTGTGCCCATCATACAGTGGCATAGCATGAGATGTCAGCACCCGGGGCAAGTCAAATAATTTGCGCCCCCCTAACTCATGGTCTTTTAGTACTCCCTTCCACTAGTACAGTATTAAACCCCTTACCCCATGCATGTAATTAAAAAAAGCATCTGTGTCACTGCCCCCCCCATCACCCAATGTATTATATATATACACTGACCCCTCATCACCCCATGAATTACACACTGCCCCTCCATGTATTATGTATACACTGATCCCCCCCATCACCCCATGTATTACACACTGCCCTCCCTCACATGTTTTATATATACACTACCTTCCATATATTATATATTCACTGACCCTATATATTATATTTACACTAACCCCCATATATTATATATACACACTAACCCCCATACATTATATATACACACCCTAACGCCCATATATTATATATAGACACACTAACCCCCATATATTATATATAGACACACACTAACCCCCACATATTTTATATACACACACTAACCCCCATATATTATATATACACTAACCCTCATATATTATATATACTCACACTAACCCCCATATATTATATATACACTAACCCCCATATATTATATGTACACTAACCCCCCATATATTATATATACACTAACCCCCATAAATTATATACACTAACCCCACCCATTACCCCATATATTTTATATACACTGAATTTTATATATGTACACTAACTCCCCATATATTATATATACACTGGTCCCCATGTATCATATATACTGACCCCCCCCATGTGTTAAACATACACTGACCCCCCTATGTATGATATGTAGACTGCCCCCCCCACCCTCATGTATTATATAGATATATATATATATACACACTGCCCCCCTCCATGTGTTATATATATACTGCCCCCCCCCCCCCCATCATACCATGCACTATATATACACAGAACCCCATGTATGAAGCACAGAGCAGAAAGCTATGGGTACATGTTGGCAATTCTGGTTTCCCAGTCTGTGGGAATGTGCCCCCTTCCCAGGATGTGAAGTGTCCCAGAAGTGGTAGAAGAGCCACACTTCAGATAAACTTCCTCCCTCCATCTCATTTCAGCCTGGCAGAGAAGGTGTCACCCCGGCCATCCCCATCCTACCTGATCTTTTTCCTATTCACTGCTGAGCCTGCTAGTCTCCAGCCAGCCCGGCCCCAGTACGGCAGTACAAAGCCACCACTCACCTGGGCTCTTCTTGTCTCTCATATGTAGACTGCGGAGTGTGGTGGAAGCATAGCCAGCGATGAGACCTGGACAGTGACCCGCGATCAACCGCCGAAGGCAGCTCTGCTTGCCGCCGTGCCTACACATGACTGGAGCAGCCAATTGCAGAGAGTGTCCATCGCTGAGGCCGGACAGCTGGGGAAGCTCCGGCAGTTCTATCACAGAAACATGGAGAGCGGCAGAGGCGGGGCGCAGACAGTGGCACACTCGGTACTCCCGGGTGTGGAGTGCCGAGTCGGAAGTCGGAATGACAGTAGTCGGGAATCGGGATAGCGGGAGCCGGGACTTCTGCGCCCCTCTAGATATTGCGCCCGGGGCCATGGTCCCTCCCGCACCCCCCATGCTACGCCACTGCCATCATATGCAGCCACTGTGTCCATCATATGCAGCCACTGTGCCCATCATATGCAGCCGGTGCCCATCATATGCAGCCACTGTGCCTATCATATGCAGCCACTGTGCCTATCATATGCAGCCTCTGTGCCCGTCATACAGCTTCTGTGCCCATCATATGCAGCCTGTGCCCATAAAATGCAGCCTCTGTGTCCATCATATGCAGCCTCTGTGCCCATCATTTACAGCCTCTGTGCCCATCATATGCAGCCACTGTGCCCATCATATGCAGCCACTGTACCCATTATATGCAGCCTGTGTCCATCATACAGCCTCTGTGCCCATCATATGCAGCCTGTGCCCATATGTGCTGGGGGGTGCTTGGGGGAGGGGGGGAGATGCAAGGAGAGATTGTCAGATTTTAAATCCAATCCACACTTCTAGAATTGCCTTCCCCCTGCCAAAGCCCCCCCAGCACAAATCATCCTAACCCCTCGATCACTCCACATATTTTCTACCTTGTCCTCCTTTCCAGCCGCTCTCACCCCCTCCCTCCTCCATCTACAGAGCATAATAAAAACTTTCTACAGATCTGATATCAGCATGTCCCTGCTCCCCTCCTCCTCGTGTGTGTGTACAGAACGGAGAAGGAGGAGGAGGGGAGGAGCTCTGATACACTGACACTCTGCTCTGCTCTGCTGAACCAAGCTGCTGTCAGGGAGGGGGGAGACATCAGATGTCACTCTCGGTGCAGTCCGTGTGAATGATGTGTCCGGGTCTGCAGAAGTAAACCCGAACACATAATTCAAAAACCGGACTGTCCAGGAGAAAACTGTACAGGTGGCAACCCTACCCCTGCTGACTGGCTCAGTCCCTGGCTTGACACACAAGGCTGCTCTGCAAGCATTACCCCTGCTGGTTGGGTCTCTGACTTGCTCACCGCCTGAAGTTTCCTGATTCTCCACCGTGCCCATTTGGTGAGACTATGACTCTGGTGCTTGCTTCAGTCACTCACTGTGGTCTCTGGTAAAGGTGGTTGGTCTCTTAGTGGCGACGGCATCCCTTCTACCTCCGACCACGACAGGTTCTCCGGCCGACAGAACCGTCACTTCTGGTTGGCAGAGGTGGGGGACTCGAGTCACATGACTTGACTTGAGTCGGACTCGAGTCACCTGTGTGAGGACTTGCGAATTGCTTGACAAAATTAAATAAATAACTCGACTTGACTTTGACTTGCCACTAATGACTTGCGACTTGAATTTGACTTGGGCTATTTGACTTGCAATGACTTGCAATGACTTGGCACCACCAGTGCTGTGTCTTGGCCTAGGCAAAAGCCGCCCCCCCCACAAAAGAAAGCTCCCCCGAGTCCTGCGTTCTGCCTGCACAAATACAGCTTGCTAACATTGTGGGCGGGGATCGGATAGGCGCTTGCAGTGTTCGCGGCCGCCGCTGACTTTTTTTTTATTTGATGATGACTGCACTGCAGTCTCTCCTCCTAGGCTGTACAGGTCTCTGTATTCTGTCCGGCCAGGCCGCGGCGCCGCCCCCCTCCTGCTGCGGAGTGATCTCTGAGGGAGGGGCTTCTGTGCAAGTGTGCAGAGCCAGCAGCGTGAGTCGCGGGCCTCACGGTGGGGGAGTAAGAAGGAACTGGAAGTTGCCCAAGGAGCCAGCCAAGCCTAGCCGACTGACAGAATCTGAGTGGAGTCCAGTCCAGCAGCCATAGAGTAAGTCATGGCAGACTATTATTCTTCTACTGAGGGGGCACTGGAGCAGGGACAGTCACACGACTCAGGGAGGAACTGGTCTGAGAATGGGGGTCAGTGCAGTGGTCGTCGCAGCGCAGAAGAAAAAGCACAGAGCCGAGGAGGAGGAAACAGATTTGCAGAAGCTGCAGGTTTGCTTGGTGCAGTGCCAAGCAAATGCTTCCCTGAAAACTTCCCTGCAAACTTTGCAGGGAAGCATTAGCTTGCTTGGCACTGCATCAAACAGACCTGCAGCTTCTGCAAATCTGCACTAGTGATGTAGCAGCTAGCAGGGCCCTGGCCGCAGGGCCCTGGCCAGTGGTCTGTACTGATGATTGCAGGATGCAGAAATGATTGCAGATGCAATCAATCATCAATATCATTGCACATGCTAAAACTATGAAACCTAGGTAGGTACAAACCTTCTTTCCTTGTTTTCTCCTCCTCCTCAGCTCTGTGCTTTTTTCTCCTGCGCTGCGACGGCCACTGCACTGACCCCCAGTCCCAGACCAGTTCCTCCCAGAGTCCTTCACCAATTAACTATTACTTGTGCGAAGTACAAAGAGCTCAACGTGAATATTACATAAAAATCATATTGCAATTAAGTGCTCCATGTGTACTACAAACTCATTAAACAGTCCACATCCAGTGAAAGTTCATGTACTGCAGTGCTCCATGCATGCTGAAATCAATGCAAACTTTAGCACTGGTCACTGTATTGGTGTCACTGGTGCCCAAAAAGTGTCACTATGAGTCACTAATGTAATATTCTAATCTGGAATGATAAACGTGTCACTGTTTTAAACAAGGTTAGGTTAGGACCGTATATATATAATACATTAAAAATAGTTCTGTAAGTACTAGTGTACTAAGCAACACCTTATTTTCAGGCTTGTTGGCCATTTAATTGCTGAGTGTTCTGCTCCTTGTCTGCTATTTGGGCATTCAAAGTGTTTCTTTAATATGCCAAGAAAAAAGCACTAAGCAGTTTTGTTAACGTTGAAAATAAAACAAAACCTTTCCTGAAAACTGACTTTTAACTCATTTAAAGGATGGAAATGGGGTAGATCAGTATTTTGACTTAATTTGTGACTTGACCAAAATAAATGACTTGACTTGACTTGCTTGACTTCTAGCAGGGACTCGACTTGACTTGCTTGCTTTTCGCCACAGAAACTTGGGACTTGCTTATGACTTGAAGGTTAAGACTTGAGACTTGCTTGTGACTTGCACATGTGTGACTTACCCCCATGTCTGCTGGTTGGATTGCCAGCCACAATCCCAACCCTGCGCTGCCCTCACTCAGCCTGGCAGCCTCACACCGCCGAGATACACTTAATCTCCAGCCTAGCAGCCCGGGGCAGACGACACACGTCCACCCAGATGGCAGTCCGGGTGGCACAGAACATGGATCACCTGACTCCACCCAAATATATAGACTCTCCCAGCAGGCCAAGGGATTAAAGAAAACCTCTGCCCATTGGCTGAGATACCCCATATACCCATAACCTGACCCTGAGTTGTCCTTCTCTATCTAATACCTCCAAGTGCCCGGACACCTGGTGGCAGAAAAGTACAATATGGCCAAACTTAGGGAGAAATCAATGGCATGTGACTCGTTAGTGTTACAAAGTCTTAGGTGTGTTAAATTTTTTGGTAACACTCTCACTCTCTCATACTGGTCACTGGAAATTCAACATGGCACCTCATTGCAAAGAACTCTCTGAGGACAAGAAAAAAAAATTGTTGCTCTACATAAAGATGGTCTAGGCTATAAAAAGATTGCCAAGACCGTGAAACTGAGCTGCAGCACGGTGGCCAAGACCATACAGCAGTTTAACAGGACAGGTTCCACTCAGAACAGGCCTCGCCATGGTTGACCAAAGAAGTTGAGTGCACGTGCTCAGCATCATATCCAGAGGTTGTCTTTGGAAAATAGACGTATGAGTGCTGTCAGCATTGCTGCAGAGGTTGAAGGAGTGGGGGGGTCAGCCTGTCAGTGCTCATACCATACGCCGCACGCTGCATCAAATTGGTCTGCATGGCTGTTGTCATGGAAGGAAGCCTCTTCTAAAGATGATGCACAAGAAAGTCCGCAAACAGTTTGCCAAAGACAAGCAGACTAAGGACTAGGGATGGGCCGAACACCCCCTGTTCAGTTTGCAGCAGAACATGCGAACAGGCAAAAAATGTGAACACCGTTAAAGTCTATGGGACACGAACGTGAAAAATCAAAAGTGCTAATTTTAAGGGTTAATATGCAAGTAATTGTCATAAAAAGTGTTTGGGGACCCGGGTCCTGCCCCAGGGGACATGTATCAATGCAGAAAAAAGTTTTAAAAATGACCGTTTTTTCGGGAGCAGTGATTTTGCTTAAAGTGAAACAATAAAAGTGAAATATTCCTTTAAATATCGTACCTGGGGGTGTCTATAGTATGCCTGTAAAGTGGCGCATGTTTCCCATGTTTACAACAGTCTGAGAGCAAAATGACATTTCTAAAGGAAAAAAAAGTCATTTAAAAGTACTAGCGCTAGTGCCGGCTATTAATGAATTGTCGGGTCTCTGCAATACTCATAAAAGTCATTTAAAAAAACGGCCTGGGGTTCCCCCACAGTGCATTACCAGGCCCTTTGGGTCTGGTATGAATATTAAGGGGAACCCTGAACCAAAATTAAAAAAAAAATGCGTGGGGGTCCCCCCAAATTCCATACCAGGACCTTCAGGTCTGGTATGAATATTAAGGGGAAACCCGCGCCAAAATTAAAAAAAAAAATTGGGTGGGGGTCCCCCTCAAAATCCATACCAGACCTTAAGGGGAACCCTGCACCAAATTAAAAAAAAATGGCGTGGGGGTCCCCACGCAACCTGGCAGGCCACAGGAAAAGAGGGGGAGACGAGAGAGCGCCCCCCTCCTGAACCGTACCAGGCCACATGCCCTCAACATGGGGAGGATGTTCCCATGTTGATGGGGACAAGGGCCTCATCCCCACAACCCTTGCCCGGTGGTTGTGGGGGTATGCGGGCGGGGGGCTTATCGGAATCTGGAAGCCCCCTTTAACAAGGGAACCCCCAGATCCCGCCCCCCCTGTGTGAAATGGTAATGGGGTACAAATGTACCCCTACCATTTCACAAAAAAACTGTCAAAAATGTTAAAAAAGACAAGAGACAGTTTTTGACAATTCCTTTATTAATGTCTTTATCTTTCCATCTTCTGGTCTTCATTTGGTTTTCTTCCTCCATCTTGTTCTTTCCACTGCTTCTTCCTCTTCTTCCTCCGATCCTCTGCTTCTTCCTTCTGTCTTCTCGTCCGCATCTTCCTCCAGCTTCTTCTTCCTCGCTTCGTTCTTCAGATGATCCGCATCCATGGAAGGTTCCCACTGTGTGACGCTTCTGTTCCTCTGACAGTTTTTTTATAACTGAAGGCGGGGCCAACCCGTGACTCCGCCCCCTCTGGCACACAGGGACTTTACGAGGACTTACCTATGGTTTTCCCTGTGGTGTCAGAGGGGGGCGGGGTCACCCGTTACGTAACCGGGTGACCCTGCCCCCCTCTGACATCACAGGGAAAGCATTATTAAAATCACTGCTCCCAAAAAAAGGGCCGTTTTTAAAACTTTTTATGCATTGATACATGTCCCCTGGGGCAGGACCTGGGTCCCCAAACACTTTTTATGACAATAGCGTGTATATTTACCTTTAAAATTAGAACTTTTGATTTCTCCCATAGACTTTTAAAAGGTGTTCTGCGACTTTCGAATTTGCCGCGAACACACCAAATTGTTCGCTATTCGGTGAACGGGCGAACAGCCAATGTTCGAGTCGAACTCATGTTCGACCCGAACAGACAGCCCATCCCTACTAAGAACATGGATTACTGAAACCATGTTCTGTGGTCTGATGAGACCATGATAAACTTATTTGGTTCAGATGGTGTCAAGCATGTGTGGCGGCAACCAGGTGAGGAGTACAAAGACAAGTGTGTCTTGCCTACAGTCAAGCATGGTGGTGGGAGTGTCATGGTCTGGGACTGCATGAGTGCTGCCGCCACCGGGGAGCTACAGTTCATTGAGGGAACCATGAATGCCAACATGTATTGTGACATACTGAAGCAAAGCATGACCCCCTCCCTTCAGAGACTGGGCCGCAGGGCAGTATTCCAACATGATAACGACCCCAAACACACCTCCAAGACGACCACTGCTTTGCTAAAGAAGCTGAGGCTAAAGGTGATGGACTGGCCAAGCATGTCTCCAGACCTAAGCCCTAATGAGCATCTGTGGGGCACCCTCAAACGGAAGGTGGCGGAGCGCAAGGTCTCTAACATCCACCAGCTCTGTGATGTCATCCTGGAGGAGTGGAAGAGGACTCCAGTGGCAACCTGTGAAGCTCTGGTCAACTCCATGCCCAAGAGGGTAAAGGCAGTGCTGAAAAATAATGGTGGCCACACAAAATATTGACACTTTGGGCCAATTTGTACATTTTCACTTAGGGATGTACTCACTTTTGTTGCCAGCGGTTTAGACATTAATGGCTGTGTGTTGAATTATTTGAGGGGACAGCAAATTTACACTGTTATACAAGCTGTACACTCACTACTTTACATTGTAGCAAAGTGTAATTTATTCAGTGTTGTCACATGAAAAGATATAATCAAATATTTACAAAAATGTGAGGGGTGTACTCACTTTTGTGAGATACTGTAGATGTGTGATTTATGCGCCTTCAAAGCCCAAAAGTGCTCCTTGATTTTTGGGTCTCTCTATGCATCTAGGCTGTGAAAAAGTCTCACACATGGCCTCATGGGTGGAATCTGATCTTACCATATCTCCTGAAGGTTGTGATGACCCTCAATCCGCAACTTAATTATTTCTTACTGTAAGAACACTTTTTATTACTATTAATCTTGGGTCTTCCCTTTATTTTGACTTAGTTCTTTGATCTGGAATATATTTGACTCTGTTATGTCTGGTCCTTTGGTCCTTTGTTAGGTATTCGCAATGTACTTGTAGTGCACCCCCTGAGGGGCTGCAGATGTCCTGGGATCTCCCACCCTGCACAGCCAGGCACACAGAATTTTCACAGGCACTCCGGAGACAGAGAACAGTCTGTGACATGGTTTTTGTGGTTTATTGAGGGTTAATAAATTGGATGGAGATAGGAAATTATGTGATGCCCACTGTTGTGGAAAATTTCATTAAGCTGTATATTAATGTATTGTCATAAGAGTCTCCCAGTGTCTGTTCTCTCGCAGCCCGCTCTAAAGAGCTGACTGGGGCAGTCTGACGCTGGTTGAGACCTGTTAGGTAGTGGAAAACTTCCTGGTGTTTGGAGAGAGGTGTTTGCAGAGAGAAGACATGTCCGCCAGCAAAGAGCCCCTGTGCAATGCACAGAACGATCGTCTGGTAGGGGTGTGTTCGCTTTGCAAAGACATTATCGGTTTAGCGGTTGTTTGCTTCTGTCACCCCGGTATGCCTGATTATCATATTTGGGATGCCATGACGTACACCTGCAGATAATCTCCCATCCACAAGGAACTCTGGTCATTGTCATTTGGTTGTTGTATTTTGTTGTGTTGTTAAATCCTTATATGGTCATTCACATCCTGTGTTCATTTCCTGTGAGGTCACAAGCTTTGTAAGAGGTGTTTGGCTGTTGGAAGCCCAACCCTCAAGTTTTGGGACTTCTTGTTGATATGTTAATAAAGGGACTCACGGCTGAGGGCCAGGCAGAGTGATGCTGAGCTGAGAACGTAATGATGTGTTGATGTCTGTTTTTCTGGGTAATGGGCTACAGCAGAGGGAAGACATATGATCAAAAGGTGAGATGCATTTATATAATTAAACAAAATTGTTATTATTATTAGAAACAGGAGATTTGGCTGTGTGCTCCCAAATTTCGCTGTCAGGATGGCGAGTCAGGTACTTTATGGAGCAGACAGAGCCCCCTCTACATCGGAAGGGGGGGAGAACTGATCCCAGTCCAGGACATCTCTTTCCGATGTGTTGGGGAGCCTCTGCTCTGCAAAAGAGCTAATTTTTCGTCTTTTGAGATAATGCTGGAAGTTTGATCCTATGTCTGGTGTGTGCCTGCGTTTGTGTGTGTGTGTGATTTGTATTTCCAAGCTCGAATGTTTGTGTAAGGAGACTGTGTGCTGTGTGTATGTGTAAGTAACTGCATGTTGTGTAATAAGTATATGATAAATAGAAATGTATGAATTGGGATTATTTGCAGCCTGCAATGTGGGTGTGACTGATGCTATGTAACAAGTTTGTAATGCATGTGAGAAATGGATGAATTGTAATTACTTATGTATGGGACAAGTAGATTGCATGAGTTTTGTAGAGTGTTTAATTGTCTCAAGACACAGATGGTTAGTGGACTTTGATGGTTGTTTAGGAAAGCTTTTGGTTTGAAGATGGCTGCTGCATTTTTAAGTGGCCATGGGGCCTGGGGGAGGGGCGGCCAAGCATTTTACAATGGTGAAAGTTGGCTGCTTCCTGTGCACAATAGAAAGGTTTTGTTTTGAGATGAAAAGAACAGGCAAGCATTCACTTTCTGTATCTCTCAATGCCATGTTCCTGTGAAAGCTGACGTGAACTGAGTTTGAAAAAAGAGGGTATGTTTCAGCCGTGTGATAGTGGGTTATGTGGCTTTGTTGTTTCATTGGATAGCATGTGTTCCTAAGTTGTGCTTTTTCGTAACTTCTAACACTTTTAAATGTTTGTCTAAGTGTTCAGTATGTTCTTTAGTATCTCAAATGGGTAATTTTGTGGGGAGAAATTTTTGGTTTTGGCAGGAAAATGGTTTTTGTCTGCTATATCCTTTTGTTGTTGTCTGCCAGGTGACTACAGTCGGCCATTTTCAATTCCTTTGTTTGTGAACTTTGAAATGTTTATTCATCTTGGTATTGGATTTCAGTTTTGGCGGGAAAATGCGCCATTTTGTTGTGGTCTGGCTTTTGTTGTAGTCACCATGTGGATCGGTGGCCATTTTGAAGACCTGTGGGCGTTCCTACAGGGGAAGCCGCTCCAATTTCCTTTGTGTGTGTGTGTAGCCATGCAGTCTGGGCTGCCACCTTCCCTCTCCTTTTAAGTGAATTCTATTTTTGTACTTTTTACATACTTTTCAAGGAAGCTATTGCGTTTTCTGTATTGAATATTGGATTTGAGTGAAACCTCTACTTTGCACTGAATTTCAATAGATACCAAGACTAGCTTTAACTGTGAGTTTTTTTTACTTTTAGCGGTGTGTGTTTAATTTTTATTTGTTTTGTGTTTTTGTGTCTTTAGCTGAGTGTTGTATGGTATAGCCTGCAAAATATGAAACTAGCACACTTGTCAACAGTCCCGATTTTCCCTGGACATTCACAATTTTCAGCCCTTTGTCCCGGGTTTAGGCCGTCCCAGCAAGTTTCCCGAAAAATCAGTTTTGACCCGGGCACGGGCCGACCAGGCTGGAGTGTCTGTTCCCCCTTAAAAAAAAATTCACTGCTCCGCTGTTACCCGGCGTTGCTATAGGGGGCGATTGCCGCACCTAAATTATGCCTTGCCCACCCGTGTGCCCCACCGCTAAATTAGCATAGTTGCCATAGCTACTCCCTGTGCTGCTGGGTGGGTTTACAATCACAGGTCCCTAGATGAGCAGCATAGCAACCAATAGAATTGCTCATATAGGTGGGTGGGCGGAGCTACTGATGAGTTACTCCACCTCCCGCTGCCTCTTTAGCCAATCTGTACACCTCTGTAACCCATGCCTTCCACAGCCTGCCACATTTGACAGAAGAGAAGTGGCTGGAGCCAAGCGGGCGGGGGGAGGAGGAAGAGACAATTGGACCTGCTTCTACTAGAAGTTATGGCACCATTCTCGTCATGGAGTGCACACAGGACTCTGGCAAAAAGCACTGCAGAAACAGCTGAAGATGATCGCTAACACTGTCTGTGTCACACACACAGTCAAAGCAGCAGCAGCTCACCCGTCCTGTATGCAGATCAGCCAGTGCTCACACTGGTTAGGAAATGATTCCCCTCACTCTTCTCTTTATTTACACTGCACACATGATGGGTGAGCACACAGATAAGGATTAGACTTCTGGAAAATGCTGCAATCTGAATTACATGTGAGTGTGAAAGTGTTCCTGATGATTTGTAGCTGTTTCTACAGAGCTCTTAGTGCCAGAGCCCTGCGTGCTGCAAGATTTGTTTTTTTATATTACCTTTCAGGATTTAGGTTGGTCAGGCTTGGATCTTCACAGATTATTAACTATTTATTGTCTTACTAACTGTGCTTGGCAAATGGGCTATTAGTAAGACAGAAACCGCAGTCTCTGACCCTCTCTTGCATAGTTGCCAACAGTCTCGATTTTCCCGGGACAATCCCGATTTTGGGACCCTCGTACTGATCGGAGGCTGTCCCGAATCGGGATTTTACCCAGGGAAATCGGGAATGTTTGCATTTTAATTTTTTGGGCAGCCGGCTTCAGCAAAATGGCGGCTGGCACCGCCGCTACATCGTTCCCCCTTGTGTTCAGTGGAGGGAGGAAGGGGGCTCGATCCGTACAGCCAATGAATCGGCTTCTCTCTTCACACTGAAGCCAGGGTTAGCTGCACGGATTGGCCCCTCCCCTCTCCACTGAACACACGGCGCCGGCGGCCGCTCATGCTATGTATGTATGATGTTCCTTCTGCTGTAATGGACGTGCTCGGGGGCGTTATGGGAGGGGAGGGTCTGCACTGAGGGGGTCTGCACTGATGGGGTCTGCACTGATGGAGGGGGGTCTGCACTGAGGGGGTCTGCACTGATGGAGGGGGTCTGCACTGATGGAGGGGGTCTGCACTGATGGAGGGGGTCTGCATTGATTGAGGGGGTCTGCACTATTGGAGGGGGGTCTGCACTGATGGAGGGGGTCTGCACTGATGGAGGTGATCATCACATGCCTGACGAAGGGGTCCTGCGCGGCCCCAAAATGTTGCACCTTCTTTGTGATTTAACTTCTTTTCATTAAAAACCTTTTTGGACAACTTTTTGCTGATGCTTGGTGTGCTGGCGAAGATGTACGTTTGCTGGTGGCAGGCGACGTGGCTAATGACACGCTCAGGGATCCCACTGATTCGGCATTATGGTGAGTTGAATGATTTAATTTTATATTACAATGTAATAATAGAAATAATGCGCTTCAATCATCCTGACACCATAACAACCATGGTGCCAGGATGATTGAAGCGCTAACACCAGGTGTTTGGAGTATCTTTATCTGCTGATTTTTAAACTTTCTAGAATACACATTATTCTATTGTTGTGTAGGTTCTGGGGCTGCTGTCCCTTCATTCCTCTCTCCCCCTTTCCCTCTCCATCCCTCATTCATCTCAGACTCAAACCACACACCCTTTGAGCCATGCCCATTTAAGCCACACCCACTATTACATGTAAACCACGCCCATTTTTCCATGGCGCGCTCAGCGCGCCGCAGTTTTCTTTTGTATTGCTATGCCACGCTAACAAACGCATGCCCCCCCTAATTATTATACGGCTCCACCTACAGCCAAAAAAGTGTCCCACAAATTTTTTTTGCAATGTTGGCAACTATGAACTAGGCTTACCCTCCCCTCCCTTTTCCTGTACATTGATATGTAAATAAATCAGTTTGAGGGGTTTTAGAGCTGGGCATGCAACAGGAAGCTCTTTTCAGCATTTTATATATCCACAGTAAGTTGGGGGTGGGGGGGAGCTTGGGGTATCACACAAGCAAATGAGATTTGTGCTTGGAAGGACAATGGGAAAATACTGGCATTTGAAAGTGTTTTAAATATCTCCCAACTGTCTTTTTAGTTTTATACTGTAATACAGTTTTGGGTAGAGAGCAAACAGGAGGCATCCAAGTTATTGTTGTAATATCAAGGTACAGAAAGAAGCCGCAGTGTTTTGTAAATGAAGCAGGCAAAAGTGCTCTGTGTAGATTCATCTGCCGATGCAGTGTACGGTCTTACAGCGCAATGCGCTTGTGTATGCATACACTGTGAGGGGTAGAAACATAATTCTGTGGTTGTTGGCGAATTATTTGGCATAGTTAATAGTTGGTTGTTAAAAAGAGTGGTACTCTGTAGTTTCGTGCCAAAAGTGTTGGGACAACAAGCCATAGAGTTGATGCCTCGTTTTAATGTTTCTAGTTGAGTGACTAATAGTGGTTGTAGTCCGTCAATCCACCGTGTAAGAAGACACCGGGTGGTGGTCTCCGAAATGGGTGCAAGGGTTTCCCTGGACGCAGGGGTAAGACGATAAGCCGATTCGAATCGCCATGGGCAATGGCAGTCCGTGCAAGGGAAGGAATGCGAGGCTTCCCACAGTCAAATGAATGCACAAGAGCATGGAGTCTAGTTCTGAGGAAAGGCCATTAAACCCCAGAAAGATTGACATAGGTGGTCCAAGGATACTATTTTGGGTATCCCTCTGGAGTTGATGTAGTGCGACTGCGGCTTCAGAAATCTGTAATGTTGAGTGAGTTGATGGATACGTAGTACACGTTTGTGTGATTAAAAATACACAGGCCTGTTTTTGAACTTTGTGTGGCTGGTCCATGCAAAGATTTCGAAATGCTCTCGTGCTTTCCAATTTATATTCTTTTTCTATCGCTAAAAGAGTGAAGGCAGCATTCCATCTGGTCGTTTTATTTTTTTTCATTTTCGTTTTTGGGAACTATTAAATATCTCCCCCACTTTTGTATCTAAATGTTTGTCTCTTTTCAATGTTTGTATGTAGTAACATGTTTGAACCTACCGTGCCAGCCCTCTTGCGTGTCGCGGCTGTTGTATTTTAGTAAAAACATGATTTACAGAGGGTTTCGTTATTATCGGTTTTGAGGAATGTCAGTGACAATTTACCAATGTACACAAATGTTGTATTGTTTACCATTCTTTGAAGGATAGAGTAATAACTTTTGTTTATAAGTATCTTTTCAGGTCCAAAGAGTTTCTGAAAGTGTGTGTACAGGTGTATAAGAAGGTAAAAGTATCATAGGCTATTTCACTGTTTTATTCTGCACCATTCTAAACCCTGCATGTCTTCCTCCAGTCTGTAATGAGGAGGGAAGAAAAGGGGGGATGAGAGTAGTGAGAATGACAATTTTTCAAACCAATAATACTAACCTTTGCAATTCTAACCAAGTTTGTGCCAAGACTGTCTTTCTTTGATAGAATTTGAATCAGCAAACAGCAATCTGGTGAAGTAGGCTCCCATCCCAGATGCTAAGAACCTTTTTGTCACTGGTTCCAGGTATTACACCCCAGATGGTAAGCCATGAACAGGTTACGCAGTGACCACAGTCCCGATGTCTGGGTTATTGTCATATGAGGTTTGTTTGGAGGTCAACCAAAAACAGAGTTGTACTTTCCTCATTAGCTGTCACCTACATTCTCAGCTGATGGGGTAGGTGCAATCACTGTAACATGAATTTCAAAAGGTCCACCACAGGGTTTACGAGTCCATCCTGGACCCTGACACAATAACCAGTTTGCATTCTTTCCAACCAGGTGACTGGGTCATTATAAAGAAGCTTGAGGGATGAGACCACACCAGCCACTTCAAGAAGCAGATCAACCACAAAGAGTAGAGGAGTATCTTCGTTTATTTATATTTTTTTGTTTAATAAATTTTAGCAAGGGTAACGATGAAAAGCATCCCAACTAGCTAAGAAAGAGAACAGGACGGGTATTAGTGCCCCAGCGATGACGGTGGTACATGCTATATGTGACGTTCATATTGGTGTGAGGAGTTTTGACAGACTAGTAAAATCAACAGACACTTGTCAATAGAACTTAACAAAACATTTCTAGAGGGTAAAATTAGTTCTAATTTTAACAATAGCTCTGGATCTTGCCAGCTTTGGTATCGGGATAACTAGGTAATTCCCCTAAGGCAAGAGGTTCAAGTGTGCTGGTGAAACTCGTCCCAGCATCTTATGTTGCGGCCGATTGTGAGGATCTGATGGCACGAGAGAAGGAAAGACTGGTAGGGACAGCTGGAAGGGAATTGCTTGTACACAGTGGGGGCTTGAGCTTATGAAACGATTGAACAATTTCTCATCCATTGAGAATGGGATGTTTTCATGTAACTGTTGAAGCTACAAGGAAGTTCCCACAGTCCAAGGGGGTTTCTGGGAATTCATAAGTAAAGATTGTTATATCTGGATCAGGGATAGTAGTGACAAAGTTCAGGCCCATATGGATAAGGTTTAGCTCCCTACAAGGCAAAGCCAGAGCTATAGCTAGTGAAGGTTGGAATCCTTTTTAAGGGTTTGGGAATCGTAGGGGATTTAATTTTTATTTTGCAGCGGATCATAGTGAATGAAGTAGGGGTATATATACTCATGTTGTTTTTGTTTCTATTCCTACTATATGCCATGATGAGGTGCTCCTGTTGCCTGATTGGATGCGTGACCAGAGCCTGAGCAGATGACCACATCTTCCCTGATGAGATGCTCCGAAGCCCGACCCACGTACAAGACACAGAGGATCCCAGACCGACTGGCGACTACTACAGTTCACCATGTCATCTCCAACAGAGTCTACATGTCAAGCCGTGTTTTACTTTTTATGGACTAAGAAGATCAGGATTCATCGAGGGACACATGGGATCATATGACAAGAGGAGGGACTGTTGTGGAAAATTTCATGAAGATGTATATTAATGTATTGTTATAAGAGTCTCCCAGTGTCTGTTCTCTCGCAGCCCGCTCTAAAGAGCTGACTGGGGCACACTGACGCTGGTTGAGACCTGTTAGGAAGTGGAAAACTTCCTAGTGTTTGGAGAGAGGTGTTTGCGGAAAGAAGACATGTCCGCCAGCAAAGGGCCTCTGTGCAATGCACAGAACGATCTGGTGGGGGTGTGTTCGCTCTGCAAAAACATTATCAGTTTAGCAGTTGTTTGCTCTTGTCACCCCGGTGTGCCTGATCAACGTATTTGGGGTGCCATGACGTACACCTGCAGATAATCTCCCATCCACGAGGAACTCTGGTCATCGTCATTTGGTTGTTGTATTTTGTTGTGTTGCTAAATCCTTATATGGTCATTCACATCCTGTGTTCATTTCCCGTGAGGTCACAAGCTTTGTAAGAGGTGTTTGGCTGTTGGAAGCCCAACCCTCAAGTTTTGGGACTTCCTGTTGATATGTTAATAAAGGGACTCACGGCTGAGGGCCAGGCAGAGTAATGCTGAGCTGAGAACGTAAGGATGTGTTGATGTCTGTTTTTCTGGGGAATGGGCTACGGCAGAGGGAAGACATATGATCATAAGGTGAGATGCATTTATATCATTAGACGAAATTGTTATTATTATTAAAAACAGGAGATTTGGCTGTGTGGTCTGTGTGCAGCCAAATTTCGCTGTCACCACTTTACTTCAGCAACAAAACTTTGGCAACATCTTCAGGGAAATCTTCCTACTGTATATACAGTCTATATAAAGTCTCCTTGACACTTCTCCTGTACTTTACTTGCTTGCAGTTTCCAGATGAATCACTGAAATTGATCTGACATGCACAGTCAGATTTAGCAATAGACCTTTGCAGGCAGAAACTCGAAGCCCCTTGTTGTGTAGCAGAACACAATGATCAGCTTGCACTCTCCCTGCTGTGGCTACTGATCTCAGCACCAACTCTATAGGCACTGCCAACCAGGGGTGTACCAAGAGCATTTGGCACCCGGGGTGTGTCCTATATCTGGCACCCCCCCAACTTTAAAATGTAAAAACAGCCCACTGGTCCCCCTGCATACCTCTGCATCTCTGCATCCCCCAGTATCTCTTTATGACTACTTTGTACCCCCTCTCCACAACTGGACCCCTTTACATTACACAGCCCCCCCTTGCACCTCTGGACACCTTTACATTACACAACCCCCTGCACCTCTGGACCCCTTTACATTACACATCCCCCTGCATCTCTGGACCCCTTTACATCACACAGCACCCTGCACCTCTGGACTCCTTTACATTACACAGCACCCCGCACCTCTGGACCCCTTTACATTACACAACCCCCTGCACCTCTGGACTCCTTTACATTACACAGCACCCTGCACCTCTGGACCCCTTTACATTACACAGCACCCTGCACCTCTGGACCCCTTTACATTACACAGCACCCTGCACCTCTGGACTTCTTTACATTACACAGCACCCTGCACCTCTGGACCCCTTTACATTACACAGCACCCTGCACCCCTTTACATTACAAAACCCCCTGCACCTCTGGACCCCTTTACATTACACAACACTCTGCACCTCTGGACTTCTTTACATTACACAGCACCTTGCACCCTGAAGCCTTTGGGTTCAAACTGGTGTCCTGGAGTTTGTCGCAGTGCTGGGGTATATGCAGTTTTTCTGCATTTTATCCCCATTTTTAGCTGCAGCCCCACAGACTTCTATTAGTTTGTGTAATTTTACTGTATTTTCTGAAAGCCCACCAAAGATGCAGTATAGAGGACATTTGGTGCACTTTCAGAAAATGTTGCAAAAATGTGTAACCTAATAGAAATATGTGGAACTGTAGTGAAAATGGAGGTAAATGCAGGAAAACTGTGTATACCAGGGGCGGACTGACCATTCGGGCACTCGGGCACTGTCCGAGGGCCCCTGGACACTAGAGGGCCCCATTAGGGTTGCCAGACATTGTAAAACCAGGGACAGATTGTAAAAATCTATGTTTTTTTACATCTATCCCTGAAATGTCTGACACCAACATCATTTTGATGTAAAATTCCAGAGGCTATAGCTGCTCCGCCCCTCCGCTACCTCCTCAGCCAATGGGAACACAGTCTATATGTCCCCTTTTCCGTGCGGCTTCTTTGACTGCAGAGCAGGAGATGCCGACATCTGGAGGAGAGGAGAGGGAGGCGGGGACACAGCCTGCAGTGTGGGACGGGCTGCAGGCTGATGCAAGGCAAGATTACTAACTTGGCTGAGTTGAATGTATTTTTATCAGTGCTTTCTTTGGTGAGCAGTAGGAAGAGGCTGTGTTTCCTCTAGCAGGGCTCCTTCCTGTCTTTGGGGCTGTTAGATCATTTTCCTGTGTGTGAGAAGTGCACTGCTCCTGGGTAAGGATGAGCCAAAACCCCCCCCGGTTCGGTTCGCACCAGAACTTGCGAACAGACCAAAACTTCGCATGAACGTTAGAACCCCATTGAAGTCTATGGGACTTGAACGTTCGAAATCAAAAGTGCTCATTTTAAAGGCTAATTTGCATGGTATTGTCCTAAAAAGGGGTTGGGGGCCTGGGTCCTGCCCCAGGGGACATGTATCAATGCAAAAAAAGTTTCAAAAACGAAGTTTTTTCAGGAGCAGTGATTTTCATAATGCCAAAATTAAAAAAAAATGATGTTCAGGTCTGGTATGGATTTTAAGGGGAACGCCGCGCCAAAATTTTAAAAAAAATTGGCGTGGGGTCCCCCCAAAAATCCATACCAGACCCTTATCCGAGCACGCAACCTGGCAGGCCACAGGAAAAGAGGGGGGGACAATAGAGTGCCCCCCCTGAACTGTACCAGGCCACATGCCCTCAACATTGGGAGGGTGCTTTGGGGTAGTCCCCCAAAACACCTTGTCCCCATGTTGATGAGGAGAAGGGCCTCATCCCCACAACCCTTGGTCGGTGGTTGTGGGGGTCTGCGAGCGGGGACCCCCAGATCCCGGTCCCCCCTGTGTGAAATGGTAAGGGGGTAAAAAAGTACCCCTACCATTTCACAAAAAAACTGTCAAAAATGTTAAAAATGAGACAGTTTTTGACAATTCCTTTATTTAAATGCTTCTTCTTTCTTCCTTCAGTTTCTTCCTCCATCTTCTTCTTCTGGTTCTTCTGGTCCTTCCTCCGGTGTTCTCGTCCGGCATCTTCCTCCGCGGCGTCTTCTTCCCTTCTTCGTTCTCGGGCGCTCTGCATCCATGGGAGGCTCCCGCTGTGTGACGCTTCTCGTCTTCTGACACTTCTTAAATAACGGAGGGCCGGGCAAGTCCCTGTGCGTCAGAGGGGGGCAGGGTCACCGGGTGGCAGTGCCCTCCATTATTTAAGCATCATCAGAAGATGAGAAGCATCACACAGCGGGAGCCTCCCATGGATGTGGAGCGGCCCGAGAAGAAGATGAAGGGAAGAAGACGCGGCGGAGGAAGATGCCGGACCAGAAGACAGAAGACAGAAGAAAGAAGAAAGAAGAAAGACCCCATTTTTTTTTTTTAATTTTGGCGCGGGGTTCCTCTTAAAATTCAAACCAGACCTGAAGGGTCTGGTATGAATTTTGAGGGGGACCCCTATGTCATTTTTTTTTTAAATTTTGGCGCGGGGTTCCTCTTAATATCCATACCAGACCTGAAGGGCCTGGTATGGAATTTAGGGGGACCCCCACACCAGTTTTTTTTTTAATTTTGTTTCGTGGTTCCCCTGTGGGGAAATCCCATGCAGTTTTTATCAATAAACTTTTATGTGTATTGTCAGACCGGCAATTCATTAATAGCCGCGAGTAGTTTTAAATGACTTTTTTCCGGGACGTACTAAACTGCATATTGGGATGATGGGATGATTGGATTATTGGCTACAATACTAAGAACTCTCACTAGATGTCAGTGTACTATATACACATATATATGGTAATGACTCTGTTGTTTCTCAAAATATGTTATTCTTTCCTGCAGTGCTTGATACAATGTTGCAAGAAGCAGTTGATAATGTTTAACTCTTCACTTGCTGATATATATACAGCTGTACAACAGGATACAGAAGTAATGTAAAAATTACATTTGACCTGTTTTTGATGGGAATATGGGTAGAATTATTATTTCTCATGGGGATTATTGGAGGAATATTATGTTAACACCCGACAATGAACATATTTACCCATTACTAATAATAATATGCATATACTTTTTCTACATGGGGATTATGGGTGGAATATTGTAGTTAGACATACATAGGAATATATTAAACCTATTTCTGATATAAATATGTATATAATTATTTTTCTACATGGGGATTATTGGTGGAATATCGTTTATAAATATACATAGCAACATATTAAACCCATTTCTGATGAGAATATGCATATAATTATATTTCTACATGGGGATTATTGGTGGATTATTGTTTATAAATATACATAGCAACATATTAAACCTATTTCTGATATGAAAATGCATATAATTATTTTTCTACATGGGAATTATTGGTGGAATATTGTTTATAAATATACATAGCAACATATTAAACCCATTTTTGATGAGAATATGCATATAATTATTTTTCTACATGGGGATTATTGGTGGAATATTGTTTATAAATATACATAGCAACATATTAAACCCATTTCTGATGAGAACATGCATATAAATATATTTCTACATGGGGATTATTGGTGGAATATTGTTTATAAATACACATAGCAACATATTTAACCCATTTCTGATATGAATATGCATGTAATTATTTTTCTACATGGGGATTATTGGTGGAATATTGTTTATAAATATACATAGCAACATATTAAACCAATTTCTGATGAGAATATGCATATAATTATATTTCTACATGGGGATTATTGGTGGAATATTGTTTATAAATATACATAGCAACATATTTAACCCATGTATGATATGAATATGCATGTAATAATTTTTCTACATGGGGATTATTGGTGGAATATTGTTTATAAATATACATAGCAGCATATTAAACCCATTTCTGATCAGAATATGTATATAATTATATTTCTACATGGGGATTATTGGTGCAATATTGTTAATAAATATACATAGCAACATTTTAAACCCATTTTTGATGAGAATATGCATATAATTATTTTTCTACATGGGGATTATTGATGGAATATTGTTTATAAATATACATAGCAACATATTAAACCCATTTCTGATGAGAACATGCATATAAATATATTTCTACATGGGGATTATTGGTGGAATATTGTTTATAAATACACATAGCAACATATTTAACCCATTTCTGATATGAATATGCATGTAATTATTTTTCTACATGGGGATTATTGGTGGAATATTGTTTATAAATATACATAGCAACATATTAAACCAATTTCTGATGAGAATATGCATATAATTATATTTCTACATGGGGATTATTGGTGGAATATTGTTTATAAATATACATAGCAACATATTTAACCCATGTATGATATGAATATGCATGTAATAATTTTTCTACATGGGGATTATTGGTGGAATATTGTTTATAAATATACATAGCAGCATATTAAACCCATTTCTGATCAGAATATGTATATAATTATATTTCTACATGGGGATTATTGGTGCAATATTGTTTATAAATATACATAGCAACATTTTAAACCTATTTCTGATATGAAAATGCATATAATTATTTTTCTACATGGGGATTATTGGTGGATTTTCGTTTATAAATATACATAGCAACATATTTAACCCATTTCTGATAAGCATATGCATATAATTATTTTTCTATATGGGGATTATGGGTGAACTATCTTAGCTAAACATCCTATGTAATACATGTGACCTGTTTCTCATAGGAATATGGGTAAAGTTATTTTTTTTTAGGTGAATATGACTGGAATATGATTTACAATAACATTTAACATATTTAACCTATTTATGAGATGAATAGCCACATAATTATTTTTCTTCATGGGTGAAATGCCATGGTTTAAACATGCCTCGGAATAGGGATGAGCTTCGAGTTCGAGTCGAACATGAGTTTGACTCGAACATCGGCTGTTCGATCATTCGCCAAATATCGAACATTATGGGGCGTTCGCGCCAAATTTGGGTGGCGCGTCACGCCCCATAATGCAGTGAGTCATCGCAGTGCATTGCTCACTGATGATTGGCCAAACATGCACTATGACCCGCATGCTTTGGCCAATCACAGCGCCGTCAGCAAAGAGCCATAATTGGCCAAAGGCAGGGTGCCTTTGACCAATTATGGCTCAGGGTGTTAAGTCCATACCCCACACTATATAAGGCCGCCTGCACATCGGCCTTGTGTAGTGTGTTGCTGGTGGAGAGAGAGATAGAGAGAGAGAGTTTAATTTCATTTACTTTGAGTAGGCAGTTTATTCAGTTAGCTAGATCTCACTGCAGACCGTTCCTGCTGTACTGTTTCTAATATACTTCAGGCAGGCAGTTGATTCAGTTAGTTGATTCAGATATTAGTTATTTAATATATATATATACAGTAAAACCTTGGTTTGAGAGTAACTTGGTTTGAGAGCATTTTGCAAGACAAGCAAAATGTTTTGTTAAATTTTGCCTTTATATACAAGCGATGTCTTGATATATGAGTAGCGTTATGTCACAGCTGAGTATAAAAGAGAAGAGAGGAGCCTCTAAGTGTAGCAATATGGTTAAATTTAATGACGGTACAACATTTAGCAAGTTATTGCTACACTTAGAGGTGCCTCTCTTTTCTTTTATACCCTGTAAAAAAAAATGCTTTGATATACAAGTGCTTCGGATAACAAGCATGTTTCTGGAACGAATTATGCTCGCAAACCAAGGTTTTACTGTGTGTATATATATATATATATATATATATATATATATAGCCATCCGCTGTATACAGTTTAGCTAGATCTCACTGCAGACCGTTCCTGGTGTACTGTTTCTAATATACTTCATACAGGCAGTTGATTCAGTTAGCTGCAGTGTATATATATATATATATATATATATATATATATATATATATATATATATATATATATATACACACACATCCTGGCTTTGTGTATATAATTATATATATAGATAGATACGCTGTATCCAGTTTAGCTAGATCTCACTGAAGACCGTTCTTGGTGTACATATTCAAATACACTTTCAGGCAGGCAGGCAAATGATTCAGTGATCTGCAGTGCATAAAATATATAGTGTCTCCTACATATATATATATCCACTGCATTCCAGTCTAGCCAAGCCTATATCTGACTGCAGGCCGTTGCTGGTGTATGTTCTCAGATCCGCTTTCAGGCAGGCAGGCAAGTGATTCAGTGATCTGCAGTGCATTAAATATATATATACAGTCTCCAACATATATATATTCACTGCATTCTAGTCTAGCCAAGTCTATACCGGACTGCAGGCCATTCCTGGTGAAATTTTTCTAGGCTTCAGGCGGTGTTTTGCTAATCCAATTTTACTCCATGCCTTGAAGGCCAAGGAAAGACAGACGCTCACAGGCCACTAAAAGAGGGCAAGCAGGCTCTGTGTCTACAGCCAACAGTTCTGGTCATGGACACGGTGCATCCTCAGCATGTGTCCGTGGGGCACGCTTGTCCTTTTTTTCGACAGCTGGCCGTGTTGAGCTACAACAAGCAGAAGAGTTGGTAGGGTGGATCACAAAGCTGTCCTCATCCTCCTCATCCTCTCTCACCCAGGCTAAGACAAGTTTGGCTGCCAATGCAGCTGCCAAAGCGGCCTATTCCATCGGCTCAATTACATCAGTCACTCCTTACCTAGCCCCACCATCTTGTCTTGAGGAGTCCCCCGAACTGTTTGACCACAGTGTCGGGTACATACTGCAGGAGGATGCACAGCGTTTTGAAGGCTCCGATGATGGTACCCAGGTTGATGATGAAGGCAGTAACGTGAGCCCAGAGAGAGGGGGTGCCCAAGAAGGGCAAGAAACTGTCAGTCATGTTCCCCCAGCAGCAGCATACTGCCAGGTTTGCTCCAGTGGTGAGGAGGGAGGGGATGATGAGGTCACTGACTCTACATGTGTGCCTTATAGAAGAGAGGAGGAGGCACATCTCCAACGAGGCAGGATGCCCTCCAGGGGCCAGCTTAAGGACAGCCAACCAACTGCATCACACCGCATAGCTCCGCATATGCAGGGCGCTGCTGACTCAGTGCGTTTTTTCAAAAGTTCTTTGGTGTAGGCCTTTTTTGAGACGTGTGCAGCAGTTCACACCATTGCTGTTTGCAACATATGTCTGAAGCTTATCAAGCATGGCTAAAACAGCAGCCACTTGGGCACCACATGCTTGACCAGACATATGTCGAGCTCCCATGCAGTCCGTTGTCAACAGTACTTAAAAGACCCACACCAAAGAACAAGGCGGACCTCTCCTTGCTCCTCATCAGCTGGGATCTCCAACCCCACTACACCTTCAGTCCTCTCAGAGACCTGCACTGAGAGGGATGAAGGTGTAGAATTAGGTGTCCCAAGCACTTGTGGGCAATCCGCTAGCGGTAAACCTAATTTTGATTGTAGCAGGCAAATTTCCCTACCCCAGTTGCTAAACCGTCAAAAGAAATTCGGTCCCAGCCATCCACATGCTCAGAGGCTGAATGCTAGTTTGGCTAAATTGCTAGCACTCCAACTACCGCCTTTTCAGCTGGTAGACTCTGCCCCCTTTCGAGAATTTGTGGAATGTGCAGTACCTCAGTGGCAGGTTCCCAAACTGGCAGCTGGCAGCTGGGAAGGATGCAGGACAGGGTGCATTAATGTTGGAGCTTGTTCCGCCACCATGCCTCCAAAATGCTGGTAGTGGTGATTCTGCCACACCTCTCTCCTCCACCCCTCCTCTTCTTCTTCCTCTATCGCCTCTTCCTGTGCAGATTTGATCTTGGAACCAGTGGTGCTAAGTAGGCGTTCTAGTGGCTACGCAAGCACTCAGGCAAAAAGATGCCACGCGGTGCTTGAGTTGGTCTGCTTAGGACAGGAGCCACACTGGGGCAGAGATTCTGGCGGCTCTGCAGGGGCAGGTTCAGAGGTGGTTGACACCATGACAGCTTCAGGCAGGAATGGTGGTTTGCAACAATGACACCAACCTCTACTTCGCCCTCAGACAGGAACACTTGACCCATGTTCCCTGTTTGGCTCACGTCCTTAATTTGGTGGTGCAGCGGTTCTTGTGTAGGTACCCAGGCTTACAGGATCTCCTGAGGCAGGCTAGGAAAGTCTGTGGGCATTTCTGCCGGTCATATAATGCCAGTGCTCGGCTGGCTGATCTTCAAAAAGGAATGCAACCTGCCCAAGAACCGCCTCATCTGCGACATGCCCACCAGGTGGAACTCAACGTTGGCAATACTGCAGCGGCTGCACACGCAGCAGAGGGCCATCAATGACTACCTGTGCGCCTATGGCACCAGGACAGGGTCAGGGGAGCTTGGCTTTCTTTCGCCACGCCAGTGGCTAATGATCAAGGATGCATGCACTGTCCTGTCACCATTTGAGGAGGCCACGAGGATGGTGACAGTGCATGCATCAGTGATACTGTCCCTCTTGTCTACCTGTTGGAGCACACGCTGCGTGGAATAATGGACAGGGCACTTGAGGCAGAACAGAGAGAGGAAGAGGAGGACTTCCTTAACTCCCAATATCCCCTTTATCCAGACATTATTCCTGCAGGCCCACCTATGACACAGGAAGAGGAGGAGGAGGAGGATTGTGTCAGCATGGAGGTGGAGCCTGGCACTCAGCATCAGCAGCAGTCTTCAAGGGATCGTTTTCAGTCCCCAGAAACCCATGGACTTGTAGGTGGCTTGGAGGAGGTGGCTGCGGATCATGTCATCCTTAGTGACCCAGAGGACTCCGGACCGAATGCCTCAGCAAACCTACGCTGCATGGCTTCCCTGATCTTGCAAAGCCTGTGCAAGGACCCTTGTATTCGTGGTATCAAGGAGAGGGATCAATACTGGCTGGCAACTCTTCTTGATCCACATTAAAAGGGTAAGGTTATACAGCTTATACACTTAAACAGCCTTCTCAGAGGGAGCAGAGGATGACGAGAGGCCTTGCAGAAAGGTTTGTGCAATGCGTTTCCAGAGCCTGGGAGGCTACAATTTCCTGGTCCTCTTGGACAACGTGTTGCTGAGGCTTCAGTCAGTCATAGAAGGAGCGGTGGAGAAGGTGGCCGTCTGACCGATGCGTTCAGACAATTTTTTAATCCGCAGCCCCAAGGTCTGATTGGTTCCAGCAACCATCGCTAGCGTCTGATTTACATGGTGCAAGAATACCTTGGGCAAGTTCAGACTTGGAGACCTTTCCAACCGAAAATCCACTGGGTTACTGGGTCTTGAGGATGAATCACTGGCCAGAGCTTGCACAGTATGCAACTGAGCTACTGGCCTGTCCTGCATCAAGCATTCTATCTCAACACTCAATGCTGCTGGAGGCTTTATAACCGATCAGAGTGCGCCTGTCCACAGACTCGGTTGATCGGCTCACCTTCATAAAAATAAATCAGTCAGAAATAGGTTTAATATGTTGCTATGTATATTTATAAACAATATTCCACCCATAATCCCCATGTAGAAATATAATTATATGCATATTCTCATCAGAAATGGGTTTAATATGTTGCTATGTATATTAATAAACATAATTCCACCAATAATCCCCATGTAGAAAATTAATTATATGCATTTTCATATCAGAAATAGGTTTAATATTTTGCTATGTATATTTATAAACAATATTCCACCAATAATGCCCATGCAGAAATATAATTATATGCATATTCTCATCAGAAATGGGTTTAATATGTTGCTATGCATATTTATAAACGATATTCCACCAATAATCCCGTGTAGAAAAATAATTACATGCATATTCATATCATAAATGGGTAAAATATGTTGCTATGTATATTTATAAACAATATTCCACCAATAATCCCCATGTAGAAATATAATGATATGCATATTCTCATCAGAAATGGGTTTAATATGTTGCTATGTATATTTATAAACAATATTTTTATCAATAATACCCATATAGAAATATAATTATATGCATATTCTCATCATAAATGGGTTTAATATGTTGCTATGTATATTTATAAACAATATTCCACCAATAATCCCCATGTAGAAAAATAATTACATGCATAAATGGGTTAAATATGTTGCTATGTGTATTTATAAACAATATTCCATCAATAATCCCCATGTAGAAAAATAATTACATGCATATTCATATCATAAATGGGTTTAATATGTTGCTATGTATATTTATAAACAATATTCCACCAATAATCCCCATGTAGAAATAAAATTATATGCATATTCTCATCAGAAATTGGTTTAATATGTTGCTATGTATATTTATAAACTTTATACACCAATAATCCCCATGTAGAAAAATAATTACATGCATAAATGGGTTAAATATGTTGCTATGTGTATTTATAAACAATATTCCACCAATAATCCCCATGTAGAAAAATAATTACATGCATATTCATATCATAAATGGTTTAAATATGTTGCTATGTATATTTATAAACAATATTCCACCAATAATCCCCATGTAGAAATATAATTATATGCATATTCTCATCAGAAATGGGTTTAATATGTTGCTATGTATATTTATAAACAATATTCCAAACAATAATCCCCATGTAGAAAAATAATTACATGCATATTCATATCATAAACAGGTTAAATATGTTGCTATGTGTATTTAGAAAAAATATTCCACCAATAATCCCCATGTAGAAATATAATTATATGCATTTTCATATCAGAAATGGGTTTAATATGTTGCTATGTATATTTATAAACAATATTCCACCAATAATCCCCATGTAGAAATATAATTATATGCATATTCTCATCAGAAATGGGTTTAATATGTTGCTATGTATATTTATAAACAATATTCCACCAATAATCCCCATGTGGAAAAATAATTATATGCATTTTCATATCAGAAATAGGTTTAATATGTTGCTATGTAAATTTATAAACAATATTCCACCAATAATCCCCATGTAGAAAAATAAATTTTATACATATTTATATCAGAAATAGGTTTAATATATTCCTATGTATGTCTAACTACAATATCCCACCCATAATCCCCATGTAGAAAAAGTATATGCATATTATTATTAGTAATGGGTAAATATGTTCATTGTCGGGTGTTAACATGATATTCCTCCAATAATCCCCATGAGAAATAATAATTCTACCCATATTCCCATCAAAAACAGGTCAAATGTAATTTTTGCGTGTTTGTTTGACTTTAAGCATTATTAAAATCACTGCTCCCGTAAAAACAACCGTTTTTAAAACTTTTTTTTGCATTGATACGTGTCCCCTGGGGCAGGACCTAGGTCCCCAAACACTTTTTATAACAATACTATACATATAAGCATTTAAAATTAGCACTTTTGATTTCTCCCATAGACTTTTAAAGGGTGTTGCGCGGCTTTCGAATTTGCCGCGAACACCCCAAATTGTTCGCTGTTCGGCGAACTGGCGAACAGCCGATGTTCCTGGGGGAAGGATGTTCTGAACTTCTCCCCCAATCTCTGCTACATCTCCCTACTGATTACCTGCCCACCACTACACAGACACATCATCCTCCTCTCCTGTATTACCAGTGAATGTGTCTGTGAGCTGCTGGTGCACTACAAGTACCAGCATGCCAGGAGAGCAGCAGGCAGCAGCAGTGTGTTCAATCAGGCTTATTTCTAGCTGAAAAGTGCCGGTGTGTATACTGTGTGTGTATGTATATGCTTAATGTGTGTGTGTGTGTGTGTGTGTTTATGTGTGTGTATATGTATACTGTATATATACTGTGTGTGTCTATGTGTATGTATACTGTGTCTGTATACTGTGTGTGTGTATACTGTATGCTCAACAGAAGTCAATCTAACAATCCCATGCCCGTGAAAAATCCACTCAGAGGCAGCTAAATATGGTGCACTGTTGAGCTTGGCCTCGGATCAGGCAGCAGGGCAGGTCTGGGTGCACACCTGTGCAGTGATATCATGGCACACATCCACAACTCACTTGCACAGTTCAGAGGCTGCAACATGTGCCAGCTGCCTACCACACCAAGCACTAAGGTGCAAAGGTGTGTGTAAGGGGACACTGATGGAAGGTGACACTCTGGGGGCCCTGCCGTAGGGTGCCACTCTGGGGGCTCTGCCGTAGGGTGCCACTCTGGGGGCTCTGCCGTGGGGTGCCACTCTGGGGGCTCTGACGTAGGGTGCCACTCTTGGGGCTCTGATGTAAGGTGCCACTCTGGGGGCTCTGCCGTAGGGTGCCACTCTGGGGGCTCTGCCAAAGGATGCCACTCTGGGGGCTCTGCCGAAGGATGCCACTCAGGGGGCTCTGCTGTAGAGTGCCACTCTGGGGGCTCTGCCGTAGGGTGCCACTCTGGGGGCTCTGCTGAAGGGTGCTACTCTGGGGGCTCTGCCGTAGGGTGCCACTCTGGGGGCTCTGCCGTAGGGTGCCACTCTGGGGGCTCTGCCGAAGGGTGCCACTATGGGGGCTCTGCCGTAGGGTTCCACTCTAGGGGTTCTGCTGTAGGGTGCCACTCTGGGGGCTCTGCCATAGGGTGCCACTCTGGGGGCTCTGCCATAGGGTGCCACTCTGGGGGCTCTGATGTAAGGTGCCACTCTGGGGGCTCTGCCGTAGGGTGCCACTCTGGGGGCTCTGCCGAAGGATGCCACTCTGGGGGCTCTGCCGAAGGATGCCACTCAGGGGGCTCTGCTGTAGAGTGCCACTCTGGGGGCTCTGCCATAGGGTGCCACTCTGGGGGCTCTGCTGAAGGGTGCTACTCTGGGGGCTCTGCCGTAGGGTGCCACTCTGGGGGCTCTGCCGTAGGGTGCCACTCTGGGGGCTCTGCCGAAGGGTGCCACTCTGGGGGCTCTGCCGTAGGGTTCCACTCTAGGGGTTCTGCTGTAGGGTGCCACTCTGGGGGCTCTGCCATAGGGTGCCACTCTGGGGGCTCTGCCATAGGGTGCCACTCTGGGGGCTCTGCTGAAGGTTGCCACTCAGGGGGCTCTGCCGTAGGGTGCCACTCAGGGGGCTCTGCTGAAGGGTGCCACTCTAGGGGCTCTGCCGTAGGGTGCTACTCTGGGGTTGCCATAAGGTGAGATTCTGATGTAAGGGGGGACTGACTCTGCAGACTGTGATTATAGGGAGAATGTTGAGACTTTGATGTAAGGGAGGACTCTGATGTGAGCGTGGCGCGCATCCTGACTGCTGTACTCTATATGTTGTTCGTTACTTACTCCTGACCCATGTACTCTGTACAATTTGCTGTACATAGACCTGACCAAGGTGTTGTCTCAACAGTTGCTGGTTTTATTTAAAGGGATTATAAAGTCTTGTTTTTTTTTAAAATAACAAAAATGTTATACTTACCTGCTCTGTGTAGTTGGTTTTGCACAGGGCAGCCTGGATCCTCCTCTTCTCGGGTCTCTCTTTGCTGCTCCTAGCCCCTCCCCCCTGTCGAGTGCCCCCACAGCAAGCAGCTTGCTGGGGGCAGTGGCGTAGCATGGGGGTGCGAGGGGGGCCATGGCCTTGGGTGCAACATTTGGGGGGGGGCAAAATCCTGCGCCAGTGTGTCCCCAAGGCTCCGTCCTCCTAATTATTATTCCCTATGACTCCACACTTTGGCTGCCATGTTCTGTCGCAGGATGGCCCCTGGCGCCCTGTGATTGGGTGAATGGGGTCATGTGCAGCGGCGGGGATGGCCTGTCCTCGATCGCTGGTGAGCGGGGTTGGCCTCAGCTTAGCTGTGAGCTGCTGCTGTCTTCCCCTCCTCCTCTCCTCCAGAGTCTGAACCGGATCCCAGATTGTTTCCCTGTTGTGGCAGGCAGTCTGGCAGTGTGACAGACCGCAGAGGCAGAGCAGAGCAGATGGAAGAAAATCAGGTGAGTGAGAGACTCAACGCGTGAGTCGCGTTGCTGGCCTGGGGGGAGTGGACATGGTCTGGGGAGAGGGAGCAGCCAGTAAGTCAGTTTAGTGTGTAGTGTGTAGTGTAGTGGGCAGTGTAGTGTAGTGGGCAGTGTAAAGGAGTGTGTAATGGGCAGTGTAGTGTGTAGTGTAGTGGGCAGTTTAGTGTGTAGTGGGCAGTTTAGTGTGTAGTGGGCAGTGTAGTATAGTGTCTAGTGTAGTGGGCTATTTAGTGTGTAGTGTAGTGTGTAGTGTAGTGTGTAGTGGGCAATGTAGTGTAGTGGGCAGTGCAGTGTAGTGTAGTGGGCAGTGTAGTGTGTAGTGTAGTGGGCAGTGTAGTGGGCAGTGTAGTGTGTAGTGTGTTGTGGGCAATATAGTGTAGTGGGCAGTGCAGTGTAGTGGGTAGTGTAGTGTGTAGTGTAGTGGGCAGTGTAGTGTGTAGTGGGCAGTGTAGTGTGTAGTGTAGTGGGCAGTTTAGTGTGTAGTGGGCAATGTAATGTAGTGTGTAGTGGGCAGTGTAGTGTGTAGTGCAGTGTGTAGTGTAGTGGGCAGTGTAGTGTGTAGTGTAGTAGGCAGTGTAGTGGGCAGTTTAGTGTGTAGTGGGCAGTGTAGTGTGTAGTGGGCAGTGTAGTGTAGTGTGTAGTATAGTGTGTAGTGGGCAGTGTAGTGTGTAGTGTAGTGGGCAGTGCAGTGTAGTGTGTAGTATAGTGTGTAGTGTAGTGTAGTGGGTAGTGTAGTGTGTAGTGTAGTGGGCAGTGTAGTGTGTAGTGTAGTGGGCAGTGTAGTGTGTAGTGTAGTGGGCAGTGTAGTGTAGTGGACAGTGTAGTGTGTAGTGTAGTGTAGTGGGCAGTTTAGTGTGTAGTGGGCAGTTTAGTGTGTATTGGGCAGTGTAGTGCAGTGTGTAGTGGGCAGTTTAGTGTGTAGTGGGCAGTTTAGTGTGTAGTGAAGTGGGCAGTGTAGTGTGTAGTGGGCAGTGTAGTGAGCAGTGCTGTGTAGTGTGTAGTGGGCAGGGCAGTGTAGTGTAGTGGGCAGTGCAGTGTAGTGTGTAGTGTAGTGGGCAGTGCAGTGTAGTGTGTAGTGTAGTGGGCAGTGTAGTGTAGTGGGCAGTGTAGTGTGTAGTGTAGTGGGCAGTTTAGTGTGTATTGGGCAGTTTAGTGTGTAGTGGGCAGTGTAGTGTGTAGTGTAGTGGGCAGTTTAGTGTGTAGTGTAGTGAGCAGTTTAGTGTGTAGTGTAGTGGGCAGTGTAGTGTGTAGTGTAGTGGGCAGTGTAGTGTAGTGAGCAGTGCAGTGTAGTGTGTAGTGTAGTGGGCAGTGCAGTGTAGTGTGTAGTGTAGTGGGCAGTGTAGTGTAGTGAGCAGTGCAGTGTAGTGTGTAGTGTAGTGGGCAGTGTAGTATAGTGTGTAGTGTAGTGGGTAGTGTAGTGGGCAGTGCAGTGTAGTGTGAAGTGTAGTGGGCAGTGTAGTGTAGTGTGTAGTGTAGTGGGCAGTGCAGTGTAGTGTGTAGTGTAGTGGGTAGTGTAGTGGGCAGTGCAGTGTAGTGTGTAGTGTAGTGTAGTTGACAGTTTAGTGTGTAGTGGACAGTGTAGAGTGTAGTATAGTGGTCAGTGTAGGAATCGGGTAGGTCAGTACTATTGTAGGAAGGGAAGGGAGGCAGGTTAGGGGGCGCAAATTACTTGCCTTGCCCCGGGCGCTGACAACCCACGCTGCACCACTGGCTGGGGGGGCCCCATAATCTCCTATGGCCCGGGGGCCCCATGAGTTGTCAGTCCGCCCCTGGTGTACACTGCAACTGAACCACAGCTCATCGGTGTGAACCCACTTGAGTCCTGGTTCACATATATGCGATGCTGGAATCAGCTGATTCTAGTGCGGATTCCTGCATCGCATGTTGCTTGCCGGCGGTTCACACTGCCCTTTGCAAACTGCTACGGGTGTAAATGTCACCCCCCAGATCAGTTTGCAGAACGCAGTGAGAACTGTGAAATCGTGCAGGAATCGGATTGCCCAAGTGTGAACACCCATGCAATCCGTTTCCAGTGCAGACCAAAAAAAGGGTCCTGCACCGTGTTGGTGCAAATGCGATTTCAGCCATGCAGTTTGTATGGCTGAATTCGCATCGCACAGACATCGCATGTGATCTGCACAGCAATGCGGTGAAAATCACATACAATGTCTATGATCGCACTAGTGAAAACCCTGGCTAAAGGAACATGATGGGGCCAACTATTAGCAAGGGCTGGTTAAAAGAAAACTCTTTGGATAGAGTTAATGAAAGATTCTGCTGGAGGACAACAGAGGAAAGAGGGGGAGTGAAGGAGATTTGGGAGAGAGAGGGCGGAGTCTGGACACAGTGACATACCTCCCAACTGTCCCTGATTTCGTGGGACAGTCCCTCATTCGGGAGCAATGTCACTCTGTCCCTCTTTCCTCCTCATTTGTCCCTCATTTTGGTCTGATCTATATACAGTAGTATGTATATAAAATGCACAACTTATCTATCAAAGTGTTTCCCAGCGCTAAACCATTCATACACTTTCTAAATTGCTGCATTTGTACATTCCAAAAGTCAATATAAAGGAACAGCAGTGGTAAAAAATCACTTGTGGGTTTAATCAATCATTTTATTTTTTTATTTATTATTCTCCTTTAAGGGGGTTTATTGCTAGTAATGCGTGCTTAGGAAGGGTGTAAATATTTTTTGAAAGCTCTCTTGCCCCCCCAGGCTCTGCCTGGTGAGGAGGTGTAATTAGGGTTGCCACCTCATCCCATTAAACCCAAACACATATTAGTTACACAGGTTTTGTGGCTGATTAAGGCGTAATTAAACTCACTTAAAGAGGAGGTCCGGCCGTTTTTTGTTTTTTTTTAAAAGTCAGCAGCTACAAACACTGTAGCTGCTGACTTTTAATAAGGACACTTACCTGTCCAGCGAGCCCACGATCTCGGCCTCCTAACTAAGGGAAACAGGCAGTGGAGCCTTGCAGCTTCACTGCCAGTTTCCTACTGCGCACGCGCAAGCGGCGCGGCACTCTGTGAATGGCCCCTTGGTTTTCTGGGAACACATACAGTTCCCAGAAGGCAACGGGGCCACTCACCGAGGAGCAGGACACGCCGCAGAATAGGAAGAGGCAGATTAGGAAGACTGCCTAGCAACAAGGGTTTCAGGTAAGTTTAAAAAACATTTTTTCTTTCAAATGTTTTTTTAAAATTTTTTGAAGATTTTTAATGCTATTTTTAATTTTAGGGTGGCCCTCCACTTTAAGTAATAAATTATCCTCAGAACCCGTGTAATTCATATGTGTTCAGATTTAAAGGGATGAGGTAGCAACCCAAGGTCTAGTTGCTGAGGCTCTTGTCCTCCCAGGTCGCTAGTCTGAAGAGGGATTGATGAGTTACCGAGAGGTCCTATCCAGGGGCCTGAAGCTTCCTGCTGGAGGGTATATCCAGGAGAAGTGAAACATAATGGTGGTAACCTGAATTGGAGCACCAAGGGTGAAACTTTGCCTGCTGGAGAGTGTCAAGAGAAGCTGTGGACATTGTAGGAAGTCTAGTGGCTCATCCATGGAGTGTGAGTACTGAAACTGTTTACGAGTGGTCCGAAGAATACAGAATTGCCTGTCTGGTTTAAAGGATACCTCCACTTTCGTAGGGGAAAAAGCAAATAAAAAACAAAGATATATAGCATTTGCAATTGCAAGTCATATTGTAATATAATGTTATTAAAAAATACTTTTCATTTTCAATCTGCAGCACTGTAACCTTCTTTAATCTGTTCTCGCCCGCGCTATAGCCAAAAGACGGCTGCAGCGCGCTCTTAAAATGCCGGGAGGGAGTCCATGGACGTCCTCCCATGCTCGCGCTGCCCGCATGTCCCCTGCGACGCATGGGCAGCGCGCTCTGTGATCACAGATAACAGATCGGGGTAAAGGACCAATCACAGCGGCCCTTTACCACGTGATCAGCTGTCAGCCAATGACAGCTGATCACACAATTTAAACAGAAGTCGGTTATCGCCTTTTTTTTCCCCCTCACGTTGACAGCATGAGGAAAAAGAATAAAGCCGATAACTGGCTTCTGTTAAAGGGATATCGATCCCAACATTTGCCCACTAGTGCTATTAATCAGTGCCCACCAGTGCTGTTAATCAGTCCCCCCCCCCAGTGCCACCTACCAATGCCCATCAGTGCTGCCAATCAGTGCCTCATCATCAGTGTCACTTATCAGTGTAACCTATCAGTGCCCTTCAGTGTGGCCTACCAGCGCAGCTTCATCAGTGCCTCCTGATCAGTGCCACCTAATCAGTGCCCTCGCTTTTCCTAATGACTGGTTACACCCCACTTTGGCTAATGTCTGTACAACCACTGAAGCAGCCATAGTTTCCTCTGTAGAAACTCTTCCTGATATCATCTTTAGATGCCAGGCACCCCCCTGAAGTGGCACTACTATGTTGGAGACTTCTTTCTCTCTCTTCCTCACCATAGTGACCTGTATTTCCAAGGCCTCATGGTCTATAACAGGGGTCTCCAAACTGCAGCCCTTGGGCTAGATGTGGCCCTTTGCTTGCCTTTATCCAGCTCTTGGGGTACTATTCCTGCCACTGACACCAACGACAGAGCACTATTTGTCCAACTGACAGCAATGCCACTGATGTAGCACAATTTGACACCAGTGATGAAACACAATTCCTCCCACCATACCAAGGACGGGCACTATTCTCCCTACTGACACCAGAGATGAGGCCCTATTACTCCCACTGATACCAACAATTGTCACTATTGTTCACACCAGTACCAAGTACCAGTACCAGCATTCCTCCTCCTCCTAATGACCATAGGTGCTACAGTATGTAAATCTTTTACTGCCACTGATAACCAAGCCCGAGACATTTTTTTAATCCCACTGATGCTGAAGCCTTTTCTACTCCCAATCCCAACAATCCGGCCCCTCTAAAGTCTGAAGGACAGTAATCTGGCCCTTTGTTTAGAAGGTTTGGTGACCCCTGGTCTACATCACCAATTAACCCTCTATGGTCCCCACTCTGAGAGTTACTTACTTTACATGGCCCACAATGATGGTCATCTCGAAAGGGGTTAAATACTTATGTTACTTTTATACCTCACAGTGGTTTATATCCTTTTCACAATTACAAGAAATATTTAATCAACCCTCAACCTACCGCTTTTATTATTGTCAACTGTGTCACACTGTAAATACGCAATTTGGGTTATTAGACGACCCAATGATGATTACAACCTTAGGAAACTACTACGGCGCCCTGACCCAACAAAACTAATCTCTGAATATTGCTCTACTCTTGTGGCGGATTACAACCCCAGATTCTCCACTGCTCAAGCTAGATGGTCTTCACTGGATATACAGTTTACTGACTCAGACTGGTTTGAGTTCAGCGATACCTATAAAATTCAGTAATCTCTTCCAAGGACAGAATAATTCAATTGAAGATGTTTCATAGTCATCTTTCCCAGGCTTGGTTGCATAAAATTTGGCTTACGTCCTACGACTGAGTGCTTCAGAGGCTGCAGCAATACTGCTGACTATACACCGATTCTGGTTTTGTCCTATAGTTCAGAAGTTTTGGACAGAAGTTGGCTCCTTTATTTCTTCAATGTTGGGTCTCCCTAATATACTGCCCCCCAAAAACTTTCTATTAGGAATATTTAGTGATCTAGCAGTCTTTAAATATATAAAATGTCTGTGGGCAGGGCCAACTCGCCCCTACGCGTGGGGGTACCTTTCTCGTGAATACGCTCACTAATGACTGAGACCAGGCGGGGCCATGGTCATAGACAAGGATATAAAACAAAAAAAACAAAGGATTCTACACACCCTATAGAGTTAACTACATAATTTATTGCATCAAAAGCTATACAAAACATTTTGTAGCTCAAACCCCAGGGCCCCCACATATCCAAAACCCCCACAAATTCTATACCCTCCCTCTAAAACTACCCCTAAGTGCCGCACACTGTACTGGACAATGATGCACCACCCCTCATAAAAGAGACCGAGGGGTGGGGGACGCAATCCCCACAGGGGGCTACACCCACCCTACCCAATACAAACAGCCCCCCCCAGCTTTTTAAAGATGGCTCTAAGCCAGGGGTCTCAAAGTACCGGTCCGTAGGCCGTAAAATGGCCCGCAGGCAGGGCCGATCCTAGGCGGGTGCGACATGTGGCAGTACGCAGTGGCTAGGAGCTTTCTCTCTCCGTCTCCTCTCCCCCACATGCTGCTGCAGCCCAGTGCGCACAACACAGGAGAGCAGAGCGGAGGGAGGATCCGCCAATTGCCCCGCCCACCTACTTCTATCAAGAAGTGCCTGCTATCAAATAGTACATACGTAATACCACAACAGCTGTTTTTATGATCAGCTGGCGTGTCGGTGAGAATGCGCCTGTGCACAATAGCCGACTGAAGACATTTTTCAGTCAGATTGTGCCGAGGCACGTTCATGTAGGTGAGGGCGAAATTTAACATGAAGGGGGAGGATGTTTTGATTGATGGCCACTGCTGCAAAGATGGGGGCAGAATTTTAAACGTTTAGCTAGCTAAATAGGCCCTCCAGGAAGAATAGCAGATAAAGATTTGTTTAGCAGATTTGCTTGGGCATCGTTAAAAATTCTTCCCCCATCTTTGCAGCACTGGCCATCATTGATAACATCCGCGCCCTTCATGTTAAATTCCGCCCCTCACCTACATGAACACTCCTCGGCAGCGCGAGGCACAATCTGACTGAAAAATGTCTTCAGTCGGCTATTGTGCGCAGGCGCTGTCTCGCCAACACAACAGCTGAAAATCATCGTAAAATCAGCTGTTGTGCTATTACGTACAGCGCATGCGCTATTCGTCCCAAGCACTATTCGTTAGAGGCACTTCTAGACAGAACACCGGCCCCAGATCCAGGGTCCTGCTGCCACCTAAGGGCGGGAGATTGTGGCGTTCTCGGGGTGCCCTTCCACTAGGCCTGTGATGAAGCCAGTACCTGACAGGAGGAGAGGACTCAGGAGGCAGAAGATCAGGCCACCAGCTGACTGCCAGGAGAAGAGGTAAGTGAACCATCACACAGAGGCTGAGCAAAGTCCTATCACCTCACTTCCAGTGATAGAGTAGGGCCCCACTGTGTAACAAGCGCAGACCTCCTGCTTGTACTACTTAAATCCTTTAACTACTCTCTCACCTTCAGCTAGATCTGTGAGGTCTCCACTATGTGGGTTCAGTCCCGAGTATTTGGGGCACCAACCGCTAGGAAGGGAATCAGAGAACCGATCCACTTGCTAAGCAGAGAACCCATCTCCCATGCTGTACTGTCTGTTCACTGTCTGGCTTCCATGTCATTCCCTTAGTACTGTTTGCCCTTGGTATCTACGTATCTTCCTCTTCACCCCCATGTGTGTGTACAAGCCCTGTTAGGATATGCCATACACCACCATGTACCCCTTTGCAGTAACTTCAGATCAAGCATAAACAGTTAAAGAACTTTTACTGTATGTTCAGAGAGTACAGTCCTACAGCAAAATTATTAGCGACAGAATTTGTTCTTAACTACCTACTGCAAGCTGCCCAGTGCATACCTTTCCCAAAGTCAGAGTCCTTAGAGTCTATAACTTCGGCAGTGTCCTGACTCCAGGTGTGATTCCCCTTGGGGGTTCTGCATTGGTTGCTGTGGTCTACATGGTTCATAGAAAGATTTTTGCCAACTAGCTGTATGAACTGACTAAGGCCCACATCCCTGATACATAGAGTGAAAAAGGGTTCCTCAATTGGTGGGATTTGAGGGTCGGACCATAAACAGTAGTAGACTTATAAAAATACAAATTTATTAATACATAAAATACATGGTACAAAAATATGATAAAAAAAACACATATTGGAGAGAACAACATGAGACCAGCTAGTGGAATGGCCCAGATCAATTGTCAAGGAGACAGGAAAAGTCTAATGCCCCGTACACACGGTCGGATTTTCCGATGGACAATGTCCGATCGGAGCGTGTTGTCGAAAATTCCGACCGTGTGTGGGCTCCATCGGACATTTTCCATCGGATTTTCCGACACACAAAGTTGGAGAGCAGGAGATAAAATTTTCCGACAACAAAATCCGTTGTCGGAAATTCCGATCGTGTGTACACAAATCCGACGGACAAAGTGCCACGCATGCTCAGAATAAATAAAGAGATGAAAGCTATTGACCACTGCCCCGTTTATAGTCCCGACTTACGTGTTTTACATCACCGCGTTTAGAACGATCGGATTTTCCGACAACTTTGTGTGACCGAGTGTATGCAAGACAAGTTTGAGCCAACATCTGTCGGAAAAAATCCTAGGATTTTGTTGTCGGAATGTCCGAACAAAGTCCGACCGTGTGTACGCCCTATAATGCGTTTCAAAATACAAAATGAGAGTCTTCGTCAGGGACAATAAGCTGGGGAATTCCAGATAAATAAATGTAATCCCATGTGTTAATGATTCAACCAAGAGAGATCATAACTCAGAGGATGAGAAAGACTGGACCGTCATAGTTGCGCCAAGCAGACAGGACAGAAGAAAGATGGAAATTGAGAAACACAACCCCCGTATCAGGATGTGAACTCGCAAAAGGGGGCCAGGGCATATGAAGGACCAATGCAGTGTGTCCTATAACGCCAAGAGTCTATATCCCAGGGTGTATGGGAAATCACTGAATACAGAGATATTGTAAAGGGTGCTTATCCAAAAGTCCAGGTCAGTTTGAAGTGAGTGGCATAATCTATCCACATATATTGCAACACCCAAATATTAGTGGAGAGATATCCATGTGCTTTTTTAAGGGTGCAGGTCAGTACTGTCAGGCTGGAGCAACCAGGTGAATCTTATTTGTGTGGTAAAGCGAAGATACAGCTGATGTCTTCCAGATGAAGCTGGTCTACATGGTTCTCTCAGCCTGTTGTTGCAGTTCACACCCAGGCAATGGAAAAAGGCCTCATCATTAGGGTCTCCCACTTTTATATCACCACACAGAATGGAGGGCAGAGACCAACAATGCCCGGGAAAGTGCTGAATACAGTTTAACCCCTTCCCGTACTGGGCAGCCTGAAAAATTAGCTAACTCCAAATAAGAAACAGCTTGTAAGCACCTGCTTACACATCTGCTACAAATCCTGTACTTTTTTGCCTGAAAAAAAAAGCAAGGGAAAGGGTCATCTCTCCCTACGCAAAGCAACTGGCTCAAGTTTATCAATGTACAGACTCACCTTTGAACTTAGGAAGAGACCAAAGCTCTTTGATAAACTATGGGGCAAATTGATTTTCTAGCTTGCCTAAGCTAACCCCTCTCTAGATCCAGAACACTAAAACGGATGTATCTAGCTCCATATAGTTGACTTCTAATGCCTTGTACACACGACCAGTTTTCCCGTCGGAATAAACTCTGAAGGTTTTTCCGACGGAATTCCACTCAAGCTGTCTTGCATACACACGGTCACACCAAATTCCGACCGTCAAGAACACGGTGACGTACAACATGTACGACGGCACTATAAAAAGGAAGTTCAATAGCCACTGTGTCGGAAAAGCATACAGACCAGCGTTTTTTCCGCTAGAAATTTTTTCCGTCGGAAAAATTTCGAACATGTTCTCTATCTAAGTCCGTCTGAATTTTTGACGGAAAAAGTCCGATGAGGCATACACACGGTCGGAATATACGATGAAAGGCTCCCATCTGACTTTTTCTTTCGGAATGTCCGACCGTGTGTACACGCCATTAGACTTCTAAAACTGCAGTACCCAAAGTATTTGTGGTCCTTTCTTGCGATTGATGTAACTCAATGAGACGTGAGAGACATTGTATTTTTTTTTTATTAAAGGCACTTACATAGCACCATCAATTTACGCAGCACTTCACATATATTATACATTTACATCAGTCCCTGCTTCCAAAGAGCTTACAATCTAAGGTCCATACCTCACATTTAGACAGGGTCTACTAGCATGTCTTTGAAGTATGGGAGTAAAACATACAGGCACAGGGAGGACATGCAAACTCCAGGCAGGTAGTGCCGTCGTTGGAATTCAAACCAACGAGCCTAGTGCCACTAGACGGTAGTGCTAACCATTTTGTCCCTTTGCCGTTTGTTTGCTGGCTGTTATTGGTTGTTTTCTGTACTTGTTTTTTCCTTTTTTTTAATACAATATTCAAGAATCAATAAAAAAGATATCTTTAAAAAATAGAACTCTGAAAGTACAGCAGCTGATTGATAATTATAAAATCACTCCCATTCATATTCAGTTAACACATGACATGGACACAGACAAACAAACAGCTATTTCTTCCCAATAACAAAAGGTAGGAATCTACATAAAAGTTTATCAAAATCTCTGTAATATACGTATAGTAGATCACCCAGAGGGGAACATTTATTTATTTTTTTGACAAAAGTGTAATGACTTTTTAACCACTTCAGCCCCAGAAGATTTGGCTGCTCAATGACCAGGCCATTTTTTGCAATACGTCACTGCGTCACTTGAACTGAGAATTGCGCGGTCGTGCGACGTTGTACCCAAACAAAATTGACGTCCTTTTTTTGCCACAAATAGAGCTTTCTTTTAGTGGTATTTGATCATCCCTGCGGTTTTTATTTTTTGCGCTATAAACAAAAAAAAGAGCGACAATTTTGAAAAAAACACATTTTGTACTTTTTTGCTATAATAAATATCCTTATTTTTTGTTAAAAAAAGCTATTTTTTTTCCTCAATTTAGGCCAATATGTATTCTTCTACATATTTTTAATAATAAAAATGACGGAGATGGGGCGGAGCGTCACTACGTAGGAGCGCTCCGTAGGAGGCCTGGCGCCACCGCCCTCCCCGCATATCCGCTCAAACAGAGAGGAGGAAGCTGGGAAGCCACAAAGACGCACAGAGAGATGATACCGGTACGGCGCGGAGGGTGAGAAGAGAGGGATAGCCTCTAGTCCTTACTGCTGCCGCTGCTGCAGCTGGGATAAGCCCTTAACACCGCAACCAACACGGATACCTGGAGCGGGAGCTCTGAAGCAACGGAGGGGGGAGAGAGCCCTGGGAGTTGGAGCTGCTAAACAAACAATAAGGTAACGCCGCAGCTGGAGGGGGGTAGCCTGCAGGGAGACACACGGGAATAGGAGTTGAGAGAGGCGAGAGCTGAGGAAAGGCTCCGTGTAAGCTGATATCCCCTTCTGTGTCCCCCCGGCCCCCCCTGTGAAGTCTCTAGAGAAGCAGCTGGAAAACAGGGTAAGAAATTAAACTTTACTCTGCATATATTTTCCCTGGAAATTAACCCTTCTTGGCACTGTGGAGTTACCTGGACCTAGGACTTATAGTAAAGGTTGAGGGAAATATCCCCAGAACAGCAGCGAATAGTGGAGATGTGTTTGGGATGTATTTATTTACATACAGATATCCGGGGCAGATGAACTGATTACCTACTATCTGATTTACATACTACCTGATTTACCTATCTATCTAATGTGAACACCTGTTCGTTTTTTACACTCATCCATTTTTGTGATGTTATAAACCTCAAAAAGAACTGAGTTGGCTTCATACCTAGAGGAATAGTCTGAGCGGAAGAAATAAGGATTTCAACTTTAAAGTGACATTCTTTACAACAGCGCTAACAGTGTTAACCCTTTAGGACGCATATAGTAGACTGCAGATGATCTAAAATAGAAGGCCTGGCTGCCTTCGCTCCTTTTTCCTATTTTTAAACGCGGGGAACACCTTTTTGACCCCCCTCTTGATAGCCAAAGGCTAAGAGGACAAAGTACTTGGTAGGGACACCGGCCACTCGGGGCTACCTGGACTATATAAGTGAATACCCGACATAGGGACAGAAGGGTAGAGAGGCAGGGGTAAGATTAGCTCAAAAAGAAACATATACCCTACCCTAAATTGGGGACTGGCAGTTAAATTCACTTGTCTCCCCGCTAGATAGAGTCTAGAAAGGATTAGATAGCCACCCTGTGATATCGCTGGGAGGTAAACACACCCGCTCAGATCTGACGTATAGGGTCGGTGGCGAGTATAGCCCCTACGCAGGACCCCCCCATAGACCCAAGTGGATCGAGGGGATTTCTTGTGGAACCAGCACAGGAGCTAGGGTGTGAGCGGGTGTGGGCGATTGGCCCACTTATATTGGAGGGCCAGGAGAGGGAACCGAGGTAGTTGGCTCCTGATCCCGCAAAGGAGTAACTTGGGCACAGCTGCCGGTACCCACATCTGGGCTCGCACTAATTTTTTGGGGCAGGGAGGAGTATTCTGAGGCCCGGGGAGATGAGGGGGAAGGCAAATAAGGGTAGTAAAGGAACTATAACCGCTCCCAGCCCAGGTGGGATTCAGCGATATATGTCAACTGAGGCCAGCATGTTGGAAGAACCCCAGGGGAGCCCCAGATTGGGAGCACCCTCACGACCAGGGATAAACAAACAGAAAGGGGCACCAGAAGAGAATAGAAGTAAAAGTGCAAGAGCAAGGATCAGCGGAAGCCAGCAGATGCACGGCTTCGAGATACAGGAAGGCCCTCATGGGAGATATGAGGAGAAGGATCTCACAGGGGGGAACAAACCATCACCCCAGCTCACACAGGAAGAGGCCCCACTGATCAGAGAAATGCTCACTGAACTACTAATGAAACTGGAGACCTCCCTCAAAAAAGAGATCGCGACCGTAAGGGTAGATATTGGGCATGTGTTGAAAAGGGTGGAAGAGACGGAAGACAGACTGGAAGAACATGAGCGGAGGCTGGAAGGTATGAAAATGCAAATAAGGGAGCTGCAAAGAGCGAATAGAAGCCTCCTCTATAAATTAGAAGATCAGGAGAATCGCAGCCGACGCAAAAATCTGCGATTCAAGGGCCTCCCAGAGAAAGCCGGGAAGGAAGAGCTGGTGCCGGTATTACAAAAATTGCTAAACCCATTGCTAGATAGAGAAGTTACGGCCCTCTTGAAAGTTGACAGAGCCCATAGGGTTGCACGATACCCCAGAAATACATCGGAGAACCCAAGAGATGTGATAGTGAAGTTCCACTATGAGGAGAAAAAAGTCAAAATCCTGGGAAAGCTGCAACATCAACCAAGCTTAAGCTTTGAAGGGGCAGAGATACAGGTCTACCCAGACCTCTCTGCGGAGACCCTCACAAGAAGGAGGCTACTAAAACCGCTGACAAGCATGCTGAAAACGATAGAAATACCATACCAATGGGGGTTCCCGGCTTGCTTAATTGGAAAAAAGAATGGACGAACGGCAGTGCTCAGATTCCCAGAAGCCCTCGAGGACTTTTGCTGCAACCTAGATATTACCCCTCCAAGTATCCCTGGCTGGGGCGTGGAGGAGACTTTAACCCCAGCGCAAGATAAAACATGGCGGAGGGAGGGTAGGGGCATAATGGTTAACGCAAGCTAGTATCCAAGAGACATAGCCAAGGGGAAAAGGGCAATGCCGATATGAGCGGTGCGGGGGGAGGGGGGAAGGCGCTGGGGCGATACGGGGAATCCTCACGACATGAGCCCTATGGGGAAGATGGATGCGGGATGGCATCTGATTGAGGACGACCACCTGATCCATGTTTTGAACAGAGGAATCTGCCCCGCCAGAATAGGCGACCTGTTCCAGAGGGAGGGCGGGGGGGGAGGGAGGGGGGTGGGAGGGGAAGGTGGGGGCGGGGGGAGGGGGGTGGGTGGGTGTCTGGGTGGTTTCCCCCCCCCTCCTTTTTTTCTTTTTTTTTTCTTTTTTTGTTTTTGTTTTGTGTGTTCTCTCTCCCTCTCTCTCTCCCCTGCTATGCCGCACGGGATTGGCCAGACGTTCCTTCCAGTAATATAAAATGGGAGTAATAAATCTTGTCACCTATAATGTGAGGGGGCTGAATACGGAAAAAAAAGGTATAAAATCAATCAAGAATTGCACCTTTTAGGTGCAAACGTGGTGTTCCTACAAGAGACCTATGTAACACCCTCAAGTAGGGGACTTGCATCTTATTGGTTCCCAGAATGGCGCTATGGGGACGCTAGCTCAGTACACTCAGGGGGAGTGGCTATTGGGTTCGATAGAACAATAATGTTTGAAGAAGAGGAGCGACTGGCCGATCCTAGGGGCAGGTTTCTGTTTGTGAAAGGGAAGATGTTTGAGACATGGATCACATTGGCAAACATCTATGCTCCCAATAGAAACCCGGAGAACTTCCTAAAGAGAGTCTTGGTGAAACTAGAATCTTTTAAAAAAGGGATGCTAATAGTCGCAGGAGATTTGAACTTGTGTATGGACCCTGAGGTGGATACATCAAGGAGTGAGTTAAGATTGGGCACACAGGGAGGGACACTTAAGAAAATGTTAAATCGCATGCAATTGATGGATGCATGGAGGATAAGTCACTTAAAAGATCGAGACTACACCTTCTTTTCCCAGGTACACAAATCATTTTCGAGACTTGACTATATTTTAATAGAACATCAGTTGGTCCCTTTCTTGAAGGTAGCAGAAATAAAGGCTATTACCCTATCCGACCATGCACCGGTGAAAATCCAAGTGGAGATCGCCGGTGCAGATCGGCCTAGGATAAACTGGAAACTTAATGATTCCCTGATGCAGTACCCAGATGTAGTTGAGAAAATAGAGCAGGAATTAAAAAGTTACTTTAAGATCAACGATACAGAGGATATATCTAGATCCACTCTTTGGGAAGCACACAAAATCTACATAAGAGGGATTTGGATTGCTATAGGAACAAGGAAAAAAAAAGAGAGAGGGGAAAACTTGACACGATTATATAGAGAGATTCAGGAAGCGGAACAGAGTACAAGACCTAGGGGGCTACCAGAAAAGCGTGAATTAATCAAGAAAAGAAGAGACCTGACTGAGTTGCTGGAGAAGGAAAGGAAGTGTGCTTTTGACATGATAAACAGAGACGTATATAGAGAAGGGAACAAACCAGGAAAGTGGATGGCCAGAAGGGTCAGAGAAAAAAAGAATAGGACTTTTATACCTAAAATAAGAGACGAGGAGGGGAACTTAGAATTCTCTACGCCAAAAATCGCTAAGATATTCCACTCTTATTACAGTGCCCTCTACAAAGTAGGCCAGAGAGAGAGGGGGAGTGACAAGAGGAAGGAAAGAATAAGGGAGTACCTTCGGGGACTAGACCTCCCCAGGGCAGAGAAGGATTTGGTTGAGCGTCTGGATGCTCCCAAATCCCAAGAGGAGGTAGAAAAGGCAATAAAAAACACTGCCCTGGGGAAGAGCCCGGGCCCCGACGGATTCTCCGTAGCTTATTATAAAAAATTTTCTGAAATACTTGCACCCAAACTATGTGATTATTTGAATGCTCTCGGGGAGAATGAAGAGTCCCGAGAAGAATCTCTATTAGCGTACATCACCCTGATCCTGAAAGAAGGAAAGGACCCATCCTCCCCTGGAAGCTACAGACCAATCTCACTCTTGAATGTAGATACAAAAATTTTCTCTAGAATACTCGCAGACAGGCTGAAAATGGGTTTAAAACAATGGATACACAATGACCAGGTAGGATTTGTCCCGGGCAGGGAGGGGAGAGACAATTCCTTAAAAACACTTCTTCTCATGCAGGAAGTAATTAGGAGCAATACCCCAGCAGCTCTGCTATCAATCGATGCCGAAAAGGCATTCGATAGAGTGGATTGGGGATTTATGACGGAAACCCTGAAATACCTAGGACTAGGAGAGAGGATGATGAAATGGATACTCTCATTATATAGACATCCCAAGGCAAGGATCAGAGTAAACGGAACCCTGTCTTGCCCCCTTGAACTTTTTAACGGGACAAGACAGGGTTGCCCCCTCTCCCCAATTCTGTTTGTTTTATCCCTAGAGCCACTCCTAGCGGCCTTTCGTGGGAATGGGGACATCCAGGGAATCAAGGTTGGATCAAAGGAATACAAGATAGCAGCATTTGCTGATGATTTGTTATGCTTTATTACTGGCCCTAGAACAACAATCCCCGTGGTGCTAAAGGAATTTGAGCGGTATGGGGGCCTGACAAACTTCAAAATAAACATGAATAAGTCAGAGCTCCTAAATATAACAATCCCAAAGCGAGAGCAGATAGCACTGCAAACTGGGCTCCCATTTGCATGGTGTGAGAGGGAACTGGCCTATTTAGGTATAAAAATACCACCCTCACCGAGGGATCTATTTGTCGCTAACTATATATCCCTACTTAACAAAACTAAAGACCTATTAGGCAGGATGAGATACAAAGCCCTGTCATGGATCGGCAGGATAAATTCAATTAAAATGTTTGTGCTACCCATGTTACTATATACCTTCCAAATGGTCCCAATAGAAATCCCCCCTAATTTTTTTGCCAAACTGCAATCCTTAATGGTGAGATTTATATGGGCACGTAGGCACCCTAGGATAGCATATGACACTTTAACGAAGGATAAAGAAATGGGAGGGTTAGGTGCACCGGATTTAAAAAAATATTACCAGTCGGTTGTGATGGCTAGGATAATTGACTGGTTACACAATAAACAGGAGAAAAGTAGGGTGAACATAGAAGTAACACTGAGTGGAGCGGATATAGAAAAATTAATATGGAACCCACCACAATATAGGGATTTGGGTGATAGAGCTAATTTTTTGACTAGAAACACTTTTAGAATATGGGATAGGGTAGGTAAGAGTTGCCACTGGGAATTTAATTCACCTTTATTATCACTATTAAACACGGATTATTTTTTACCGGGGAAGGAGGAATATATATATTTCACGAGATGGGCAAAAAAAGATACAATACAACTTCAAGATGTAATGAGAGGAAATAAATTATACACTTACACTGAAATCACACAGGCCTGGGGGAACAAACCACTAGACAAATGGAGGTACGCCCAGATGCAGCACTTTACACGTTCACTACCACAACCACTGAGAGGAAAAGATCAGCTAAGGCCCATAGAAAAATTATTAAGCTCCCCAATGTGCGTGAAAGGAAGTATCTCAAAATTATACAACATTATAAGGGGGAAGCGAGTAAAGGATATCCCACCTTTCTGGAGAAGTGGGAAAAGGAAATAGGGGGGCTAGAAGGTGTAGATCGCAGAAACAAGATCCTAAAGATGGTGTACTTAACGGCAAAAGACTCTCGGACATATGAAATGGCCTATAAAATGATAGCAAGATGGCATAGGACACCCCAAAAGGTACATAAATACGATAAGGAGACCCCTCGAACCTGTTGGAAGGGATGTGGAAAAGTTGGTACTCTTGCCCACTTATGGTGGGAATGCCCTAAAGTCCAGAAATATTGGGGAGAAGTCTTAGATGAAATACAACAGATAACGGGGGAGCAGGTTAATAAAAACCCCTGGGCGTGCATGTTTCATGACACGGAAAGAGAGATTCCCCAATACACAAAGTCAGCAATCCCATTCCTCTTAAACGCAGCTAAAGCACTGATCCCGTGTCACTGGAAGGACATAGAAACCCCAAGGATGAAGGATTGGATAACAAGAGTAGAATGGGTTAGAGGAATGGAAGAAGCAAGACACTCGATGGAAGGGCGACGAGATAAATATATTAAGACGTGGGCAAAATGGCATGAGTATAGGAATACAGAAAGATACGTGATAATTATGGATGCTTGAGGGGAAGAGAGAGAGGGATGAGGAGAGGGAGGACAAATCTAAATCCTGTTCTCCCCCCCCTTCTTTTTTTTTTTTTGTGGGGGAGGGGGGACGAGGGGAGAAAAACAGATAAGTAAATATAAGTAAATATTGGTATTTTCAGGGGATATAAGGGAAAGAGAAAATGCACCCTAAAGTTTTTGTATTAAAATTAGTATAATGCTCTTTAAGCCACAATGATGCGAAAAAGAGAGGGGGCGCAGCGTAAATGACGCAGCTGACTTAAAAACTCTCTAAAAGATTGCTGATGTGGAAAGAGAAGAAAAAAAAGAAAAGAAAAAAAGAAAAAAAAAAAAAATTTTTAATAATAAAAATTGCAATAAGCGTATATTGATGGGTTTGCACAAAAGTTATAGAGCCTACAAAATAGGGGAAAGATTTATGCCTATTTTTATTAATTTTTTTTTTTTTACTAGTAACGGCGACGATCAGCGATTTTTATTGGGACTGTGACATTACGGACACTTGACACATTTTTGGGACCATTGACAATTATACAGCGATCAGTGCTATAAAAATGCACTGATTACTGTGTAAATGTCACTGGCAGGGAAGGGATTAACACTAGGGGATGATCAAGGGGTTAACTGTGTTCCCTCGTGTGTGTTCTAACTGTAGGGGGATGGGAGTGACTGGAGGAAATGATAGATCATTTTTCCTAGCTAGTAGGAACTCACGATCTGCCTCTCCTCTCCTCACAGAACAGGGATGTGTGTGTGTTCTGGCTCTTGTGCCTGCGATCACGCGTGGTCATCGCAACCGCCGGCCACTCACATCGGCATCCCTGCAGTGCGACGGCGCATGCGCGCCTGCTATCCCGCTTAAAGGGACCGAAGTATAGCTACGACAGTTTGTGGGATCGCGTTGACCTGCCGCAGTATAATGACAGCGGCTGGTTGGCAAGCGGTTAAAGACCCTCTTTCTGTATGGTTGTATTTTTTCTTTATTTTGAATCTGTTCTTTAATCCCTGGGCATGCAGTGCCCTGATCATTTCTGCCTGAGCTTATTGGTCTCTAAAATGAATTGGTCTCTAAAAGTGGGTTAGGGAGATCCAAACCGCTTCTTCTTGAGTGTTTGTGGCACAGCAACTAGTGTTGACAGCCATGCCAAGAGCCACTCCTACAGACTGTCAATTTACAATGAGGGAAGCTGCTCCTCTCTTGGCTGGGTCATTTGACTGGAGCTGGGGCAGAGAGGCCTCCCTCTGAATAAGTAGGCTGCAGGGGCGATCTGGAGAGAGTTCGGACCCCCTATCTCTCTGTTTATCTACGCCTCTTTGAGATATGCTGACACCCTCCCCGAAATATTTTTATCTATGGCAAATATGTAGCACCACGCAAATGCTACACAAATATTTATAGACTCAAAGAGCTAAATTATTAATTATTTTTATTCACAATGTCTATTGTCTAAAATGTACAAAGGAATACTTTTTTTCTGTCCCTTACCCAAGGATGTTGCATGTACAATATGTTACAATTAGGAATGAGCAGCAGAACATGCGAACATGCAAAAAGCAGAACATGCGAACAAGCAAAAAGTTTGTCCAAACACGCGAACAACGTTAAAGTCTATGGGACACGAATGTGAAAAATCAAAGTGCTAATTTTAAAGGCTTATATGCAAGTTATTGTCATAAAAAGTGTTTGGGGACCCGAGTCTTACCACAGGGGACATGTATCATCGCAAGAAAAAGTTTTAAAAACCGCCGTTTTTTCAGGAGCAGTGATTTTAACCTCTTGCCGACCAGCCGCAGTTGTACTGCGGCAACATGGCTCGGCTGCGCGAATTGCCATTATGTTGCGTCGGTTCCCAAAGCAGCCACTAGGGGCATGCGCGCGACTGCTGCTCGCCCCAGGAGCCGATGCGAGTGCCCGCATCGGCTCCTACGGAGAAGTGACAGATCGTCTGTTCATACAAAGTATGAACAGCAATCTGTCATCTCCCCTACACAGTCCCCTCCCCCCTTCAGTTAGAACACACACTAGGGAACACATTAACCCCTTGAGCGCCCCCTAGTGTTAACCCCTTCACTACCAGTGCCTTTTTTACAGTAATCAATGCATTTTTAATCGCACTGATCTCTGTATTAATGCCAATGGTCCCAAAAATGTGTCAAAATTGTCTGATGTGTCCGCCATAATGTCACAGTCCTGATAAAAATCGCAGATCGCCACCATTACTAGGGTCCTGGCAATATAGATGAAAAACGGCATGGGTCTCCCCCCCCCCCAGCCCATTACCATGCTCTTTGGGTCTGGTATGGATATTAAGGGGAACCCTGCATTAAAAAAAAAATGGTGTGGGGGGGCCCCAGGCACTATATACTCTGAACAGAAGTATATATACTATACGGCCTGCCCTAATACACTCTGCAGAAATTTTAGGCCTTAGGTGTTGGTGGTGCCAGAACACTGTAACCCCTCACAGTTACTCTTGGTGGGCGCAGGAACAGACCCTGCTGTGAAATATTAGATCAAGAATTGTAGTTACCCAAATTTATCGGCATATAACACGCACTTTTTTCCCCTTAAAATCAGGAGAAAAGCGCGGATGCGTGTTATACGCCGATCCCCTGTGATCCCCCGCTGACTGAGCGGAGCGATCGCCGTCCGCGATTTGAAAATGGCGCCGAAATACACAGAGCCAGTCCTCAGCTCTTCTCGGCCACTTTTGGCTTCACTCGAGCGCCGCCCGAACCTAGCCGAGTGTACTCGGCTAGCTCCGCTCACAGTCACGCCCATCCTGGGCGGGACTACGAGTGGAGCCGAAAATGGCCGAAAGTGAACGAGAGCCGCTGAGAAGAGCCAAGGACCGGCTCTGTGTATTTCGGCGCCGGCGGCGCCATTTTCAAACTGCAGTGACACTGACATGTCACTGCAGTTTAACTGCAGCCTGGGCAAGGCTGCAAAAGGACACAGACAAAGCTGCAGATCGGCACTGGCAAAGCTGCAAGGCTGCAAATGGACACTGATAAGGCTGCAAATAACACCAAGGCTGCTGACTGCAAGGCTGCAAATGACACTGGACAAGCATGCAGATGGACGCTGTGCAAGGCTGCATTGATGGGCATTTAAATGTAAGTTTTTTTTTTTTCCTTAAAACATTTTTTTCCTAATAATTCCCTCCTAAACTTGGGGTGCGTGTTATACGCCGATAAATACGGTACATGTCCCTGTTAAACAGGGGCAGAAAAATTGGGCCTTAGGCAGTGGTGGTGGTGCCCTAAACCAAAAATATTGTTGGAAGCTAGCATCATCAAGATTGAGGAGGAATAGGATAGTCACTCAGCATAGGCAGTCTTCAAGGGATCTCACATTCATAGAAAAATAAAAAAACTGTGATTCTCATCTATTCCATAAATTTTACATACGTGCAGAAATGATACAACAACAAACAAATCTTAAAAAAAGCTAATATATGCCCTGAAACCCTATGGATCTCTCTTTAATTATCTAACCTTAGAATTTCCCCGCAAAATTCAGGTGGGTGGTGGTCCTATTTTCCATTAGTTTGGCGGATCAAATGAAAACAGACAGGCGCTTTGTTTCCGTCTGCTTTGTACAGTGAGTGGACACAGACCTGCCATCTGACTGCTGGGGGGGGCTCAGCGGATCGATCCCAGCACTGAGCAAGCAAAATCTGCAAGAGGGAGGCGCCGATGTGAAAGTGGGCCAAATGGAGATCCAGTAGCAGAAATAATTATGTTTATTTGCTAATTCCCTCTAATGTTCTCCAGAATTGTTGCATTGTATCTCTTCCTTCTAGGATGTATTTATTTACTATGATCCTCACCTCCATCTTTTGGGCATAGTGCCATATTTCCCATGATCACTTCTTGTCTGCTTTGAATGAACCTATCTTTACTACTGCCCATAATATTTGAAGAACATTCGACCTAGAAGTGAAAACAGCTTAGGACATTCAATTTGCCCCATTCTTACAATAGCTGGTTAGTTTTCACAGAACAAAGGTATATGCAGTTACTCTGGACAAATACTGTAGGCATATAATGTTTTTTACACCCGAGTATTTCCTTCTTCAGCCTTTACACCAGGGCTCATTCGGCTGCTTTGTTCAATGTCTTCACCTGGGACCTAAAAGAGAGAGAAACAAATGATTAAAGATGACCAAGTGATTATTGTAGCTGGAAGCAATTAAGACTACTGAGTACATTCAAAGGCTAAGTACACATACAACTGATATTTCAAATAAGGGTGGGTATTCCTATCAAAGTTTGTGGCTCTGTCACCCCTGAACCGCTACAAGCCATACATCAGAGTCTCACTCAACTTGCTACATTCTCTGTAATATAAAACTCATGGAGAATCATTGAGATACCCCCCCCTATTATAGCAGCACAGGGTTGGAGATGGGAATCCAGCTGATCATACATGATACAATATCCTCTCCATGTTTTCTTTCTAGAATCATGTGGAATATTTATCAGCATATACAGTATCTCACAAAAGTGAGTACAACCCTCACATTTTTGTAAATATTTTATTCTATCTTTTCATGTGACAAGACTGAAGAAATGACACTTTGCTACAATGTAAAGTAGTGAGTGTACAGATTGTATAACAGTGTAAATTTGCTGTCAACACACAGCCATTAATGTCTAAACCGCTGGCAACAAAAGTGAGTACACCCCTAAGTGAAAATGTCCAAACTGGGCCCAATCAGCCATTTTCCCTCCCCAGTGTCATGTGACTCCTAATGCCCTGTACACACGGTTGGATTGTGTTGTCGGAAATTCCCATCGTGTGTAGGCTCCATCTGACTTTTTCCATCTGAATTTCCGACACACAAAGTTTGAGAGCAGGCTATAAAATTTTCCGACAACAAAATCTGATCGGTTAAATTACGATCGTGTGTACACAAATCCGACGCACAAAGTGCCATGCATGCTCAGAATAAATTAAGAGGCGAAAGCTATTGGCTACTGCCCCGTTTATAGTCCCGACGTACGTGTTTTATGTCACTGCATTCAGAACGATTGGATTTTCCGACAACTTTGTGCGACCGTGTGTATGCAAGATAAGTTTGAGCCAACATCCGTCGGAAAAAATCCATGGATTTTGTTGTCGGAATGTCCGATCAATGTCCGACCGTGTGTACAGGGCATTAGTGTTACAAGGTCTCAGGTGTGAATGGGGAGCAGGTGTGTTAAATTTGGTGTTATCGCTCTCACTCTCTCATACTGGTCACTGGAAGTTCAACATGGCACCTTCTATAAGAAGATTGCCAAGACCCTGAAACTTAGCTGCAGACCCCCGACAAGCACAGCCCAGGGTTGTTGGGCAGAGGCCCTTGTCCCCATCAACATGGGGTCAAGGTGCATTAGGTTGGGGGCAATTGCCAGCATTCTTTTCTTTACATTCATCTTTTAGTGGGGAAGCCTGCTGACAGATTATGACTCATGGTTGTTAAAAATACGGGTGGGCGGCTTCCTGGCCTGCTCCATAACAACCAGCTATTTCTTCACACAGAATTTGATTTGGTCAATCATTTTTTCGACCAATCTGGATTCTAATTGTTCTGAAAACTGGGAATTCATTTGAAAATGAATAAACAAAATGAATTTTAATGGATTTCAACCAAATTCATTACTATTCGTTACTATTTCATTCGGAGATTCGGATACATCCAAATCTCCGAATAAGCAAAAAATTTGTCCGGATTTGTATTCGGACCGAAACAAATACAAATTGCACATGTCTACACCTTAGTGACCAATCTCCAATGTGTGTATTACCACCTCAGTGACCAGTCGCCAATGTGTGTATTACCACCTCAGTGGCCAATCTCCGCTGGGCTAGTGGCTGGTGTTTTCGGCTGAGTCCATGGAATCAGCGGAACTTGCATCCTGTGGAGCTGAGGTTTCTGGACTGTCCATAGACTTAAGGCTGGGGTTAGCATTATCAGGGCCCACAGGGGACTGAGGCTCTAGCTCAAGGAGATTCAGGTACCACTCATAAGAGACCTCCTACACAGGTGGAAACATCCACGGAGACAGTTTCTACCTGATCTCCAACAGGCTTGGCAGAGCAATCCCCACTTAGCATGCATGGTCTTAGCAGCTTGCGGTGGAGCTGACACTTGACAGGCGTGGGGCCCTCTGAGATCACGTCATACAATGGTGTCGGAGGGAAAGGTTGTTTCTCCACCCAATACAGGGTGAGCTCCCACTTGGGCTCCAGCTTGCTGCCCTGTTTGTACTTTGGGTTTTTTACCAACACCCAGTCCAGGTGTTACATATGATCTTCAAAGTACTTGGAGAAGATGATAATGTCATTGAGATGGACTAACACAGTCTCAAAGTTGAAGTCTCCCAGGCACCTCTCCATAAGCTGTTGGAACGTGCTGGAAGCATTGCTCAGCCCAAAGGGAATGCGGCTAATTTCAAACCGAGGAACGTGATTAAGGCAGTTTTTTTCATGGTCTTGCTCTGATACCGGTACTTGCCAGTAACCGCTCACCAGATCGAACGTCAAGAAGAACTTGGCTTGGCCAAGGGCCATGAGGGATTCCTCCACCCTGGGTAACTGGAAAGCGTCCCAGTGACTGAAGAAGTTTAACTTGTGATATTCCATGCAGAATTGTAGGCTCTCATCTTTTTTTTGCACCAGGACAACTGGGAGGGCCCATGGGCTGCAGCTTTCCCAAATTACCTCACTCTGTAGAATGTTGCAGATTAGGTCCTTAACCTCTTGACAGAGAGCCAGGGGAATGTGGCGGTATTACAACCAGATGGGCAGAGCGTCCCCCGAATAGATAGGGTGGTCTATGGCCTCCCCGCAGCCATAATCTTCAGGATCTGGTGACAAATACTTGCACATGCTTTTTCAGTAGCTGGTGAAGGAGCCGCTGCTGGGACAAGGGGTAGTCCTGGAAGGGATGTCCAGTTGTTCCAATAACAGTCTGTATTGCTCCTCATCTAGAGAGGACATAGTGGCCTGTAATTGAGCGCACGCGGCTTCCACCCCTGGATGGGCCTGGGAGATGCAATGACTGGACATCACCTAGAGGTCTCCGATGGTGGTTTGGTTAGGAGTGGAATCGAGGAGTTCCCCAAGTTGATAAGCTGAACTAGCAATTTCCCTTTATGAACTTTGAATAATGTGCAGGCTATCAGCCATTCCCTTGGAACTCCTGTGGTGCAAGGAGCAGTTTTTGCTTGGGGGGAGTGCGAACCATTGCCACCCTATCTGGTTATTTCTTAATTGCCTGCTGGTGGACCTCAAGGATTTGATCTCAGGCCACAGCCCTGTCCCCACCAGCCCGAATGCTTAAACTTAGCCAACAAATGGGGCAAGTCCAAGTCCTTTAACACATTCATACCCAGGATGAAGGGCACTGCTAAACTTACTGGGCAGTGAGTCACCACCACTCCCACCCTTTCTATCACTTGGTTCTCTATCTGAATTCACCCATGTGATGCCCTCCACCAAGAAGGATAGGTTATTGGCCGCTTTGAGGGATAGCCAGGAGGGGTCCAGTTGATCTGTAGTCCCGAATCTCTGAGCATAGAAATCATATTCCGTGACATTCACAACCGGTTTAACGGTGGCCTGAGGTTACTTTTATCTTCAGGCCACAGTTCCTGGCTTGGTGCCTGAATCGGCCACACTTCCAGCATTTCTGGTCTTCCTCTGGGTCCCTCCTTAGCAGATTCTCACCTTTGCAGAGGTGTGCCAGTTCTTAATTGAAGGCGGACATGCTTCATAGAGGCCAGGTTCTGGGTGTGCTCCCTAAGGGCGGTCTGCATGGCAAAAAAGGGAGATGGGGACAGGGCCTCCTTCCTCAGTGGTAGGGGTTCTGGTCTCTTAGTTAGCTACCACATCCTCCTGCTCTCACGCTACTGCCTCCACCACGGTGTCATTGAAGGAAAGGGTAGGTAGCACCTTATTTGCTCCTGAAGGGCTCTCCACACAGGTCCAGCCTTCATTCCCACCACAAACTGGTCTCTTAACAGTTTATCTGAGGCGACGATGTTGGTACAGCTGTGCGCATCCTTCTTTTCTGTGGTGTTTCTACAGATTTTGGAGGGCTACCACAGAATGGGTAAGGCTTTCATTTTCTATGAACAAAGACCCTCTGCTCAGCTCTGTGCGCCATGATCTGTTCCAGGCTAGACTGGGCATCCTCCATCACTGCTCTGTGGGCGGCATCCTCCAAGGAGCTGATAGTCCGCACAGCAATCAATTGTGCCATAAAGGTCCCTGTGCCTCCTTCCGCTCCTGATGTTAATAGGGGCATTTCCTGCTAACTGCCCCCAAGTATTGGGTAGGTGCAACAACAGTAAACACACATAAGCCTGCGATACAGTAACGAATGTATTGGAAAACTTCGTAAGCAGCACAACAGCCCGATGTTGAAGCCCACCTGACTGTGAGTAGGTGTGAACTGAAGACAGCACCTGACAAGGAGGGTGGAATGCAGCCTGGCTGGTCCAACCCACAACAGAGCTTTCTGGTGTTGAAGATGTAGGTCCTGATCTTTCATTATTTCTCCAGAACCTCTCCCTGCAGCTAGTGCTGTCTCTGACAAAAGGGTATGTTTTCCCTACACTAACCTCTTCGCAAATGTGCGCCAAAACCCAGGGGCAGAGACTTAAAAAGACTCTGTGTGACCCAAGATGGCCGCCAATGTCACCTGGATGTAGCGTAGCCAACCGGAAAGCTTCTCCAGGGAACTGATGGGAATCATAGAGAAACCAAGTTTCCACTGATGTCCCCTCCAGCTGCATTGCTGCTACAAAAGAGCGCCACCTACTGTGGTGAAAATAGACTGCACCTGTCTACACACCATACATGGCGGATCTTTTAGAAAACCATAAGACATATTATATATAGCTATCCTCACTCCTTTTTTTTTTCACAACAAGGTTGGTCTTTATTGGGAACAAAAAAGAAATAAAGTTGGTACGATACATTGTAGTCTGGACAGTAGATAAATTCAGGTATAATCATACAAGGAGTATAACGATTTGAAGGTATTGGCACAAAACAGGCGTCATGGATAGTAGAATAACCATACAATAATTAGAAAGTACACATTATATGGAGGGAAAAAGAGGGGGGAGGGGGGGGATAAGGGAGGAAAACACCACAGGATCATTTTAAGAAAAAGCTGGTACACTTGCAAGTCTCATTAATTATGGGCAGTGCTATACGTGGGATCCGTCCACGGCCGCCAAATCCGTTCGTACTTCAAAGGACATCCTCTACTCATGTAGGTTAGCTTATATAATGGTAATACTGCGTTAACCGAGTCCTCCCACAATCTTATCGTGGGGGGCAGATGAGAGGCCCATTTCAACAAGATTTCTTTTTTGGCGTAAAAAAACAACAGTGAGATCAGTATCTTAGTATATTTAGGTCTCTGCTCATCATCCTGGATACCTAGCAGGGCCAACTCTGCCGCCACTGGGACATTCAGCTGAAGACGAATATTAATAGCTTCCCCCACCTCAGCTCAGTTCCTCGATAGTCGAGGACAGGCCTAAAACATGTGAAAAAAGGTGCTGTCCGGTGATTGACAATGCGGGCAATTTGGGGAGCGTAGCGGATAAATTCTATACAGTCTCTGGGGCGTGTAGTATATACTATGTAAGAATTTTGTTTGGATCAACTTGTCTCTAGATGAAATCACTAATTTAGAGCTATCCTCAAAACATTCCTCCCAGGTTTCTCTATCTCTATCTCTATAAATCAGGTAAGTCTGCCTTCCATTTATTCCATAGGGCTTCCATTTTGGATGAATCCTTCTGAAGGAGAGCTAGGTACAATGTAGACAAAATCTTAGCGAGGGACTTCTGTGCCAGCAACTCCTCAATAGGGTCTGCTTTGAGACTGGGGGGCAATGGGAACTGTGCCCTAGCTGCATGACGCATCTGGTGATACCTAAACTGCATCCAGGCAGGGAGGCCAAATCTGTCTGCAAGAGCTCTAAACGAAAGAAGAGATCCAGCCTGGAGCAGGTCTCGTAGCAGCTTAATGCCATAGCGGGGCCAAAGTTGTGGATCTGGTATAGTTCTGAAGTGAGGGAGAGAAGGATTACCCCACAAGGGGCAAAAGGGGGACCACCTATTAGGGCACATAAACCGCCGCCTGGCTATACCCCACACCCGCAGGGTCGCCGCAGTCGAGGTCGGAAGGGAGGGATACGCCGAGGAGCCCCTATACACCAAATTACCCAGCTCCGTAAGAGAACCCACTATGGCTGCCTCCAAACACACAGCTGCATTTGCTCTGGATTGCTGAAACCACCACCTCACTGTGACAAGCATAGCTGCCCAATAGTACACCAGTAGGCTGGGTAAGGCAAGGCCACTGCAACTGACAGGAAGCTGGAGAGATTGTCTGGCCAACCGAGGGGGAAGCACCCTGCCACAAAAAAGATCCAATGCTACTGTCTTTGTCTTTAAAGAAGGATGGGGATAACCAGACAGGACAATTTCTGAAAAAATAGGTAACCTTGGGGAGATAAATCTTCTTCAGAATATTAATGCGACCAAGAAGATTAAGTGGGAGATTAGCCCAATGAGAGCAATGATCTCTAAGACGCTGAACTATAGGCTGGAGATTAAGGCGCTGGAAGTAGCCCAGGTCCCTTGATACTCTAATACCTAAGTAATTGAATTCCTCCACCCATTGCAAGGGGGTCCGTGTCCCATCCACCCTGGCCTGTGCATCTAAGGGGAATAAGGCAGATTTGGCCCAATTAATGCGAATTCCTGAAAATCCTCCAAACTCATCAAAGGCTGCCAAGGCAGCATTCAGTGACGACTTAGCATCCTGCAGGTACAACAAAGTGTCATCTGCATATAAGGATATTTTCTCCTCCAGAGGGCCGACCCAAAGACCCACAATACGGCCAGATTCTCTAATCAATACCGCCAGAGGCTCCAGCGCCAAGGCGAACAGGCTGGGTGATAGGGGGCACCCTTGACGGGTCCCCCTCTGAAGGAGAAAGTAATCCGAGAGGTTGCTGTTTATACGGATCCTAGCTCTAGGAGCACGGTAGAGCAGACTCAGCCAGTGGAGGAATTTGGGTCCAAACCCGAACCTCCGCAGAACCTCCCACAGGTACCCCCACTCCACGGAGTCAAAAGCCTTCTCCGTGTCTAGAGAGGCTATGACTCTTGTGCCGGAATTACTATGGGAGGTTGTCAGGATAAGAAATAAGCAACGGATATTAATGTCGGTGCCCTTACCCGTCATGCACCCCGTCTGGTCTGCATGTACAAGATCATCCATTACTCTACCAAGCCAGCAGTTTAGCATCAGCATTAATTAGCGATATCGGTCTGTAGGAGGCAGACATGGGGGTAAGTCACACATGTGCAAGTCACAAGCAAGTCTCAAGTCTTAACCTTCAAGTCATAAGCAAGTCCCAAGTTACTGTGGCGAAAAGCAAGCAAGTCAAGTCGAGTCCCTGCTAGAAGTCAAGCAAGTCAAGTCAAGTCATTTATTTTGGTCAAGTCACAAATTAAGTCAAAATACTGATCTACCCCATTTCCATCCTTAAAATTAGTTAAAAGTCAGTTTTCAGGAAAGGTTTTGTTTCATTTTCAACATTAACAAAACTGCTTAGTGCTTTTTTCTTGACACAGCACTGGTGGTGCCAAGTCATTGCAAGTCATTGCAAGTCAAATAGCCCAAGTCAAAGTCAAGTCGCAAGTCATTAGTGGCAAGTCAAAGTCAAGTCGAGTCATTTATTTAATTTTGTCAAGCAAGTCGCAAGTCCTCAAAAAGGTGACTCGAGTCTGACTCGAGTCAAGTCATGTGACTCGAGTCCCCCACCTCTGGTAGGAGGCACACTCCTCAGGGTCCTTACCAGGCTTGGGCACCAACACCACTATCGCATCGTACATTGAATCGGGTAGACATCCCAGAGCTGTAAATTGCTTCAGCAATGCCGTAAGCCTGGGTGCCAACAATTCCTGGTAGGTAGAGTTAAAATTCTATAGGGATCCCATCTGGCCCCGGGGCTTTCCCAGATTGCATAGAGCCCAATGCCACTTGTACTTCCTCCAGGGAAATTTCCTCCTCCAATTTTTCTCTTTTGTCTGGTTCAAGGGAGGGGAGCTGGATCTGGTCCAGATAATGAAGCAGGTCTACGCTGATATAGGAGACCTTAGAGGAGTACAGGGCCTGGTAGAAACTCAGGAATCTCTCACTAATATCCGCTTGTAGCGTTAGAAGACGACCATCAAGCCCCCTCAGACGCCCTATGTGGGTTACTGCTTGCTGTCCTCTGGCTAACCAGGCCAACAGCCTGCCGTTTTTGTCCCCAAATTCAAACACCCTTTGGGTACACTCGATCATAGATTTCTTGGTGAGATCTATTCTAAGCAGGGATAAGTCCCTCAACGTGTCCTGCCAAGCTATGTAATTACTCTGCACCGGGCTCCGCACAAACGCTGCCTCGCGTAACTTCGCCTGTTCCTCCATTTGCCGCAGAGACTGCACAGATTGTCTTTTCCGCTGAGCTATCCTGGTGATAAATTCCCCCCTAAGCCATGCCTTAAAGGCATCCCAGAGCACCATAGGTTCTGCAGAATCTGCATTGTCTATCCAAAAATTGCATAGAGCTTCTGGCATGACCGCTTGAATCTCCGGGTCCGCAATCCAGCTCCCGGACAGCCTCCAGACTCTCACACCCTCCACTGGAGAGGACCTAATGGTGACCGACAACGGAGCATGATCGGAGATACCCCGAGACAGGATCTCAGAAGAGATCACTCTCTGCAACATTGCTGGGGAGGCAAAAGCCAAATTGATCCGTGACATGGTACGGTAGGATGTGGAGAGGCAGGTATATTCTCTGTCCGAGGGATGGAAATGTCTCCAGACATCGGTCAAGTGGAAGGTGGTAGCCTAATGAGAGAGACCATGTTGCGGGGGGCCAGAGGCATGCAGCCTATCTAGTTCCCTGGACGGCACCAAATTAAAATCACCTAACAACAATACATTATCTACCTTGTACACCGTAATCTGTTGCATCAGCATATGAAGTACATCAATATCCACGGGGGGGGGGGGGCAGGTAGATCCCCACTAACACATAGGGGGTCTCAGAGATCAGTGCATGTATAATAACATAACGACAGCTGGGGTCTAGTTTAGCATCCATGAGCTGAAAGGGCAAGGATCTGTGGACTAAAACACTGACACCCCTAGCATAATTAGAATACGGGGCGTGGTAGTGAGCACCAACCCAGGCCCATTTCAGACACATGTCTCTCGAGCCCACCAGGTGTCAATACAGATGTGTGGGTGGAGTTTCCGCAAGTAACTGAGTACCAAGGAGCGTTTAATGGCCGAGTTAAGCCCCCGTACGTTCCATGACACTATTAGACACTCAGCCATATCAGAGGTATTATGAGGACAGATCGGAGGGAAAACAGTGGCCCCCTGGATCAAGGGGGGCAAGTCGCACTCCCGGATGCAGCAGAGCCCAGTAGAGCACCACCTCCTCCTCTGAGTAGTATCATACCCACGTAATCGCCAACATGGGCGGGTAACATTTTTGATAGATCAACATAACATGAACATAAAAAAAGAAAAAAACAAAAAGACCACAGATAACAAAAACCTTGGTCAGCAATGGCCAACCTCCCCCACCCCCCACCCCATGCAACTCGGAACAGAGAGCTGCACTTAAATCCCATAACATCCTTAGTCCAAGGACTACAAATCACACAGGTTGGGGATGTGCAAACAAGCTAGGGCATATCTCAGTTTACTCTGAGCACAGGAACTAGTAGTATGAGATACAAAAAGTCCAGTCCAGAGCTATCTGAGTGGAGTGAAAATAATTAATATAACTGCTTTCTCCTGACAGAGCAGGGGCACACACTTAGAAGTCAGTTGCAGGAAGTTGGCATTCCAATAGCAGTTGAAACAACAGGGTATATAGCTCCAACAGAAACAGTTCCATGATGAAGAAGAGCTTCCAATCATCCAGGTAGGTACAGCAAGCAGATGACACAGTGATCCAGGGAGCATATAACAACACTGCAAACAGTATGGACATCCACTGCATTTCTCCGAGGACTCAGTTGGGGCAAACAAAGTCAGGGGAACTTAAAGTATAACATAACCGAGTGGAAGAAGTTGCTTACCAGTACCCACATTAATCGGAGACCGTATACAGACATCATTCAGCAGTTGGAACGACAGCGCTACGGCGGCAGCGCCTCTAGCCAAGCAGCAGCATCTTTGGCGACAGTGAAAAAACGTACAGTCTCTCTATCCACCACCCGCAGTTTAGCCGGAAACATGACACTGTATTTGACTCCTTTGGCGCACAGAGCAGCTTTAACACTGTCGAAGGACCGGCGCTGTCTCTGGGTTTCCATCTTGTAGTCCGGGAACAGTAGTAGTTTCCCATTGCGATAGAGCAGTACACCAGCCGCCCGAGCTGCCCTAAGCAGGTCATCCTGATCCCGGAAATTTAAGAGCCGCAGTATGAGTGTGCAGGGTGGGGCACCCTCGGGTACAGGCTTGGGTGGAACACGATGGGCCCTCTCCACAGCAAAGTACAGGGAGAGCTGGGCCGCTGGCAGCAGGGAGCGCAGGAGTTCCTCTGTGAACAGCGCAGGGGACCGGCCCTCAACCCCCTCCGGGAGTCCTACGATCCGGAGATTGTTCCGGCGGCTCCGGTTCTCAGCGTCCTCTGCCCTGTATTCCAATGCCTGGACTTTAGTTTGCAGAGCCCGGATGGATGCCGCATGGTCGGTAACTGTCTTCCACATCTCCCACACGTCGTTCAGTTTCCGACACCCGGGACCTGATTTTGTCCAAATCCTGCCGAATTAAATCGGGAAAGTGAGAGGGGGAGAGGAAGGGGTGGAGGAATGCAAAGGTAATTGATCAACCACAATTGCAAATTCCTTCAGTTAAAACGCACACGTGCAGCCAAATGCAAAAGTATATAGAAAAACTTTTTTCACAAACGGATGCAAAAATATATAAAAGTCCTTATTTTCACATAACAAATAATTTAGTGTGGTATTCGCGCTCTTGAATCTTTGGTGATTAAATCCCGTGCTCTAAATGTGCAGCCACTCGCCAGCTAACTTCACCCCTGCTGGGGTATCAGGCAGTCACAGTCTGTGCCACTGTGCAGCAATTCCTGGCGGTCTCAGGCTCGTGGTGTATCATATAAAAAGAGAAGGGGTGCCCATAGTGTAAGATCGTTTTTAAAAGTTTATTTAAACAAGCAGAGCGGTACTCACAATTTAAAACCATGTAATAGGCGAAAAAAACAAAGTATTCGGTTAACCATCAGCTGTTCAGATGTTGTTTGGGAAGCACAGAATAGGCCACGCCCTACGCGTTTCGTCATTGGACGTCTACGGGAGCGTGACCCCTGCTGTGCCTCCCACCTTTATATAGTGTGCGGTGTCCCCTCATCACCTGCATACTTAGCATCCATTTTGCCTGTGATTCTGAGATAATGCAGACCGAAGCCTATTTCCCCACAATATGTATGTCGATGTCACTAAGGCTGTCGGCGGCCATTTTCCCTGCGTTTCTACTGACGTATTATATTCCTACGGACCGCGCCCATTTTGTCTAAGATAATGCAGGCCGGAGCCTGTTTACCCACAGCATATTCCGCTTTATGTAAATAGACCTAGGTGCGCTGGCAGGCCATTTTGCCTGTGTTTCTACGGACATAGGGATATACATTGCTGTATGCCTAGTAATTCATTGCTCAGGGTGACACCTTCCCTGTATTAACACTTCTTACTTCAGCGTCACCACCGTTTGATGTCTAGGTTTAGTTGTTTTTGCATTTTAGTTGGGTGCCTTCCAGTCAGAGATCCCGCACACCACCAATACATGTATACAGATAAAATGTTGGATATACGTATCCAAAATATATGTGAACTTTTTTTTTTTTTTTAATTTCTAAAAAGAAAAAATCAGCACTATACCAATACATGTATACAAGTAAAATAAAATATTGGCTATACGCATCCAAAATTATGAAAACATATAAAAAAATATAAAAAATTTATAAAAATATATACATACATGGGAAAGAAGGGATTGCATGGAAAAAAACGTTTATGGTATAGGGACCAGGAATTATCAAAGAGTCTCCTTGTTGGTTCATAGGACCCTGTATTACCGACATATCCTGGATATTTGTAGTTACTTATATTTGTGATTGTAATACCGTTATATTTAACCACAACCTTTCTTATGCTCTAGAGATCGTAATCATATGTATATGCGACTAATGTCTATGCTATATCGATCTCTATTTATTCACGTACTCACTATTCACTTGGTACTGATTAATCCGTTTGTGTTTTTTCAAAGGGAGATGTCAAAAGCCTGTTTTCTTCTATGAATAAAGTGTAGCTCCCCTAAATGGGGATATGTATCTATCTCTATGTGTCTAGATGGGGGGTACATATGTCCAAACAATCAAGCCTGTATCTTCTTTTCCCTTCCTGTCTCGAATATATTTAGAGAGACCTTTTTACCTGTAAATATTTTGGTGGGATGAAGATTCATGTTCTCAGTATTAGACATTCTAATGTGTCTAGATGCATTGTCAGGGGTACTAATAAATAGCCGGAACTACCGAGATAAAAATCAACAAATTGGAAGTACATTTGTGGTGGTATATATTTAAGGTACTAATAAAAAGCCGGAACTGCCGAGATAAAAATCGACAAATTGGAAGTGCATTTGTGGTGGTATATATTTAAGGTTATTTTGCTATGGTGACATACTCAAGTTTGTTGCATCGGAGATGCTTTGTTGTTGAAAGGGAATAGAGAGATACCCTGAGATGATGAATATCTCATTCTTGCATATATACTTATTGTCACATATCATGTTAGAGTGCTACATTGGCCATTGCTTTGGGTCAACTGTATTAATGAAATAGACCCCCTCGTTATCTCCTCCCTATCGTTCTGTGATTCCCTGATGGTACTGCCTTGCAACCTCAGAAGTTGGTTAGGAAGCAGTTTAGGTCGAGGTCTATATTCATTCCCATAGGTTGGAGGGTGTCTAACTGAAATATCCACTTGGTTTTGTTTTGTGAAACTTTGATTTTTTTATTTTCACCCCTCCAGTGGCCCTTAATTTTGTCAATGGCGTAGAATGTCATACATGTTGGGTCTCTATTGTGATAGTCTCTGAAGTGCCTGGAGACACTGTGTTTGTTGAACCCATTTTTGATATTTGTAATCAGGAATATGAAAAACAGACGGATATCCTGATCAACAGGTTCATGGAAAAAGGATATAAAAGGAAAGATTTACTGGTATTAAAATGGAAAGTCGGAAACATGGACAGGAATATGCTTATAGAAGGAACAAGAAACCAACAACGGCTAGCAACAAACAAAAAATGCATATAGCCTTCCTAACAGGGTATAACAGACAATACAGAAATGTGGAAACCATAATAAAAAAACACTGGCCTATTTTACAATCGGACAAAGTCCTGAATTCTATATTACCGAAGAAACCTATCTTCGTCTACAAAAAGGCCCCAACCCTTAGGAATAAATTGGTACATAACGCACTAGACCCTCTAAGACAGATAAAAATAGGGAACAACCTAAAAGGGTTTTACAGGTGTGGTAATTGCCTACCATGTAAAACCAGTAAAAAAACCAACAGGAAGATAACCAACTTTAGGCCGGCATCCAATGGAAGGGAATTTACCATTAGAGAACTCATCACTTGCAACAACACCCATGTCACTGATGTACTAGAGTGCCCATGCCGTAAACAGTATGTGGGAAGAACAACCAGGCAGTTACATGTTAGAATTAGAGAGCATATTACAAATATCAAAAATGGGTTCAACAAACACAGTGTCTCTAGGCACTTCAGAGACTATCACAATAGAGACCCAACATGTATGACATTCTACGCCATTGACAAAATTAAGGGCCACTGGAGGGGTGAAAATAAAAAAATCAAAGTTTCACAAAACGAAACCAAGTGGATATTTCAGTTAGACACCCTCCAACCTATCAGAATGAATATAGACCTCGACCTAAACTGCTTCCTAACCAACTTCTGAGATTGCAAGGCAGTACCATCAGGGAATCACAGAACGATAGGGAGGAGATAACGAGGGGGTCTATTTCATTAATACAGTTGACCCAAAGCAATGGCCAATGTAGCACTCTAACATGATATGTGACAATAAGTATATATGCAAGAATGAGATATTCATCATCTCAGGGTATCTCTCTATTCCCTTTCAACAACAAAGCATCTCCGATGCAACAAACTTGAGTATGTCACCATAGCAAAATAACCTTAAATATATACCACCACAAATGCACTTCCAATTTGTCGATTTTTATCTCGGCAGTTCCGGCTTTTTATTAGTACCTTAAATATATACCACCACAAATGTACTTCCAATTTGTTGATTTTTATCTCGGTAGTTCCGGCTTTTTATTAGTACCCCTGACAATGCATCTAGACACATTAGAATGTCTAATACTGAGAACATGAATCTTCATCCCACCAAAATATTTACAGGTAAAAAGGTCTCTCTAAATACATTCGAGACAGGTAGGGAAAAGAAGATACAGGCTTGATTGTTTGGACATATGTACCCCCCATCTAGACACATAGAGATAGATACATATCCCCATTTAGGGGAGCTACACTTTATTCATAGAAGAAAACAGGCTTTTGACACCTCCCTTTGAAAAAACACAAACGGATTAATCAGTACCAAGTGAATAGTGAGTACGTGAATAAATAGAGATTGATATAGCATAGACATTAGTCGCGTATACATATGATTACGATCTCTAGAGCATAAGAAAGGTTGTGGTTAAATATAACGGTATTACAATCACAAATATAAGTAATTACAAATATCCAGGATATGTCGGTAATACAGGGTCCCATGAACCAACAAGGAGACTCTTTGATAATTCCTGGTCCCTATACCATAAACGGTTTTTTCCATTCAATCCCTTCTTTCCCATGTATGTATATATTTTTATAAATTTTTTATATGTTTTTATATGTTTTCATAATTTTGGATGCGTATATCCAATATTTTATTTTACTTGTATACATGTATTGGTATAGTGCTGATTTTTTCTTTTTAGAAATTTTTAAAAAAATTTTTAAAGTTTGCATATATTTTGGATACGTATATCCAATATTTTATCTGTATACATGTATTGGTGTAGTGCTGATCCTCTTTCTAAAAAAAAAAAATGTTTTAAAAGTTCACATATACCTTATGCATACAGTTTTTAAGTTTTAAGATGTTTCTATGAGCGCACATATAATTGTATGTTATGTTTAAATTGTTTAGACTAAGTGGCGGATTACCTGGGTATGGTGTGCGGGATCTCTGACTGGAAGGCACCCAACTAAAATGCAAAAACAACTAAACCTAGACATCAAACGTTGGTGACACTGAAGTAAGAAGTGTTAATACAGGGAAGTTGTCACCCTGAGCAATGGATTACTAGGCATACAGCAATGTATATCCCTATGTCCGTAGAAACACAGGCAAAATGGCCGCCAGCGCACCTAGGTCTATTTACATAAAGCGGAATATGCTGTGGGTAAACAGGCTCCGGTCTGCATCATCTTAGACAAAATGGCCGGGGTCCGTAGGAATATAATATGTCAGTAGAAACGCAGGGAAAATGGCCGCCGACAGCCTTAGTGACATCGACATACATATTGTGGGGAAATAGGCTTCGGTCTGCATTATCTCAGACAAAATGGCTGCAGACGGTCTCCAGTCCGCAGAATCACAGGCAAAATGGATGCTAAGTATGCAGGTGATGAGGGGACACCGCACACTATATAAAGGTGGGAGGCACAGCAGGGGTCACGCTCCCGTAAACGTCCAATGACGAAACGCGTAGGGCGTGGCCTATTCTGTGCTTCCCAAACAACATCTGAACAGCTGATGGTTAACCGAATACTTTGTTTTTTTCGCCTATTACATGGTTTTAAATTGTGAGTACCGCTCTGCTTGTTTAAATAAACTTTTAAAAACGATCTTACACTATGGGCACCCCTTCTCTTTTTATATGATACACCACGAGCCTGAGACCGCCAGGAATTGCTGCACAGTGGCACAGACTGTGACTGCCTGATACCCCAGCAGGGGTGAAGTTAGCTGGTGAGTGGCTGCACATTTAGAGCACGGGATTTAATCACCAAAGATTCAAGAGCGCGAATATCACACTAAATTATTTGTTATGTGAAAATAAGGACTTTTATATATTTTTGCATCCGTTTGTGAAAAAAGTTTTTCTATATACTTTTGCATTTGGCTGCACGTGTGCGTTTTAACTGAAGGAATTTGCAATTGTGGTTGATCAATTACCTTTGCATTCCACCACCCCTTCCTCTCCCCCTCCCCTCCCCCCTCACTTTCCCTCCCTCTCCCCCCCACCCCACCCCCCCACTCCCCTCATTTCCCTCTTTTGATACTGCAAGGGTGAAGTTATTTTACATAGGATTAACACTATGGTATTCATGATTTAAATCACATACTGAATATAATTTTGACTCCCCCACCTCACGTTTTAGTAAGTGCATTGAATATAGCACACTCACAGGATATCACAGGGTTTAGAGGAACAGCGCCACACCCTTCTCCTAAAAAATATCTAATTTAGCTGTCTCCATTTTATATGGTGACTGCATGTTGGGGGGCAGCAGTTCCAAACTTGTCTTTTAAACTTTTCACCGTACCCATTTCCACTGCGCGGGTTTACTACTACATTTCCCATGTTTTGATCTAAACCATTCCATTGTAGCTCTGGCTGTATGTTTAGGGTCGTTGTCCTGCTGACTCTGACCAGCTTCCCTGTCCCTGCTGAAGAAAAGCAATCCCAAAACATGATGTTGCCACCACCATGTTTCATGGTAGGGATGGTGTGTTCAGGGTTATGTGCAGTGTTAGTTTTCCCCACACATAGCGTTTTGCTTTTAGGCCAAAAAGTTCAATTTTGGTCTCTTCTGACCAGAGCACCTTCTTCCACATGTTTGCTGTGTCCCTCACTTGGCTTTGCGCAAACTGCAAATGGGACTTCTTAAGGCTTTCTTCAGCAATGACTTTCTTCTTGCCACTCTTCCATAAAGGTCAAATTTGTGGAGTGCCCGACTAATAGTTGTCCTGTGGACAGATTCTCCCACCTGAGCTGTGGATCTCTGCAGCTCCTCCAGAGTTACCATGGACCTCTTGACTGCTTCTCTGATGAATGCTCTCTTTGTCCGGCCTGTCAGTTTAGGTGGACGGCCATGTCTTGGTAGGTTTGCGGTTGTGCCATACTCTTTCCATTTTCGGATGATGGATTGAACAGAGCTCCGTGAGATGTTCAAAGCTTGGGAGATTTTTTTATAACCTAACTCTGCTTTAAACTTCTCCATAACTTTATCCCTGACCTGTCTGGTGTGTTCCTTGGCCTTCATGATGCTGTTTGTTCACTAAGGTTCTCTAACAGACCTCTGAGGGCTTCAAAGAACAGCTGTATTTATACTGAGATTAAATTACACACAGGTCGACTCTACTTATTAGGTGACTTCTGAAGGCAATTGGTTCCACTAGATTTTAGTTCGGGGTATCAGAGTAAAGGGGGCTGAATACAAATGCACGCCACACTTTTCACATATTTATTTGTAAAAAATTAGCTGGAAAACCTTTTGTCATTTTCCTTCTACTTCACAATTATGGGCCACTTTGTGTTGCTCTAATTTAATTGAAATTCGTTTAACTTTGTTACATTTGTTAATTTTCTAACAAATTTCAAATTTTCTGAACATTTCGGATTGGTCAAAAAATGATCGACCGATTCAAATTCTGTGTGAAGAATTGCTGGTTGTTAAGGAGCGGGCCGGGAAGACGGCCACCGTGCCTTTGAATGATACTAAAGTCTTTTTTTTTTTTTTTTTAAAGTAACAAAGATGTTATACTTACCTGTGCTGTGCAGTGGATTTGCACAGGGCAGCCCCGTTCCTCCTCTTCTCAGGTCCCTCTTTGGCGCTCCTGGCCCCTCCCTCCTGCAAGCAGCTTGCTATGGGGGCACCCTCCCTCTCCTCATTGGCTCACTTAATTTGATTGACAGTAGCGGGAGCCAATGTCGGCCACTGCTGTGTCTTGGCCAATCAGAAGGAAGACAGCCGAGGCTCTCGTGCAACATCGTGCTGGATCGAGATGGGGCTCAGATAAGTGTTAGGGGGGCTGAGGGAGGCTGCTGCACACAGAATGCATTAAAATAAAACACCTTCTGACTTTAGAACCACTTTAACAACCGATGACTCATCAGCTGTCAGCAGGCTTTCCCTCTGACAGCTGATATTCTTAAAAATAAGAATGCAATGAAGAAAATGAGGAAATGTAACAGTGAGGAGGCGTTGTGACACCTCCATACCCTGATTTAACCCCATAGTTACCACACCAATGCCCTGCAGAGGCCCTATTCACTTGAATGGGTCAAATTTGGAGGGCTTATTGTTTGCTGAACACGACAGGAGCAAAACATTTTTACTAAGGGCACGAAGCAAAGCATTACAACCATTGTATGTTAACACCACCGTCAATTGCTTAGCCATTTCAGCCCCTGAAGGATTTACCCCCTTAATGACCAGCCTGTTTTTTTGTGATACGCCACTGCATTACTTTAACTGACAAATTTGTGGTCGTGCGACGCTGTACCCAAATAAAATTGTCCTTTTTCTCCCACAAATAGAGCTTTCTTTTGGTGGTATTTGATCACCTCTGCGTTTTTTATTTTTTGCGTTATAAGAAAAAAAAAAAAACGTCAATTTTGAAAAAAAAACTATATTTTTTACTTTCTGTTATAAAACACATCCAATAAAAATATGTAAAAAATAAAATTTCTTCATTAATTTAGGTCAATATCTATTCTGCTACATATTTAAAAAAAAAAATCATAATAAGCGTATATTGATTGGTTTGTGCAAACGTTATTGCGTCTACAAAACAGGGGATAGATTTAGGGACTTTTAAATTTTTTTTTATTTTTTACTAGTAATGGCGGTGATCAGCTAAAAAAAATGCACTGATTACTGTATAAATGACACTGGCAGGAAAGGGGTTAACATCAGGGGCGATCAAAGGGTTAAATGTGTTCCCTATGTGTGCTTTCTAACTGTGGGGGGGGGATGCTGACACTAGACAAAGAGAGAGATCGGTGTTCCAGATTAGTAGGAATCACAGATCTCTCTCTCTTCCTCAGTGACCGAACGATAGTCTGCCTTGTTTACATAGGCAGACCGCAGTTCTGTCATTCCCCTGAACGATCGAGGGTGACCTGCTGATTGGCTCCCGCTGTGTTCAATCACAGCGGGAGCTGGTCGCCAGTGGCACGTGCACGCACCACAGACCAGGAAGTGCAACAGGTACAGGTACATTTTTTTGTTTTGTGCAGCTGGGCCGCCCTGCCTCTTGGCTGCTTCTCTGATGAATGCTCTCCTTGCCGGTCAGTTTAGGTGGACGACCATGTCTTGGTAGGTTTGCAGTTGTGCCATACTCTTTCCAATTTCAGATGATGAATTGAACAGAGCTCCGTGAGATGTTCAAAGCTTGGGATATTTTTTTATAACCTAACCCTGCTTTAAACTTCTCTACAACTTTATCCCTGATCTGTCTGGTGTGTTCCTTGGCCTTCATGATGCTGTTTGTTCACTAAGGTTCTCTAACAAACCTCTGAGGGCTTCACAGAACTGTGTCATCAATTGCAGCCACTGTGCCCATCAATGGCAGCCACTGTGCCATCAAATGTTGCCACAATGCCCATCAAATGCCGCTACTGTGACCGCCCGCCCGCTCGCCGTCTGCCCGGCACTTACCCTATCTCCTAGCGCGGTGGGGCAGCGGGTGATGGCGGCGAGCTGTGTCCTCCATGCGTCTCCTCCCCTCCTCCTGATAGGCGTCCAATCACAGCACCTGTCGTTTCAGCCAATCAGGTGACGGGTAAAAGACCCGCACACCTGATTGGCGGAGAAGCGGTTCCGTTTTAGGGAAGCGAATATAACACACCTGGGTGGGCTCATAGCCCAGTGTTTTGCGCCATGAGCCCACCTTTTTTGAAGCCTATTACATTTACATTTACATTTGTGAAATGATAAAATGTGGAAAATGTCAAGGGGTATGAATACTTTTTCTAGGAACTATATGTACCTCCTTTAAGTTGTAATGTACCTGAAGTTTCAGTTGGAATGTCTCTGCCTGACTATGTGGGGCGTCGATATACAACAACATCATGCCCTGTGAGAGAGACAGACGCAAACCAATAAAGACAAATTACATCATTTTATAATGGACTATTTAATGAGCAGTGATCGACAGTGATGGTCCCGGAAACAAGACATTTGCTTGATAATTTTCACTAAAAATATACTACAATCATTATTAGCAGACACAAACATAAAATAACTTACAAAATTCCTGCTAAATCTAAAAGATAAAACCGCATTAAGTTAAAAAAAAAGCTCTGTCTTGGGGCTCATGAGATCTTGGGGCTCAGTCACATAAGTGCTGTGGCTGAAGCTGTGTGCAGGCAGCCTGTATTACACTATGGGGACACAGCAGCTATAGGAACACAGCCACAGGTCCTAATTTGACAAGTGTGTGGATGTATATGTATGGCTCCCGAACACTGACAGTGTACATTTGGGGCCACGTACACACACCTGCACACCTATCAATTTGGGACCTGCGGCAGTGTTCATACAGCATCCTCATAGAGTAACAGGGGGCTTCAGCTGCACAAACAAACCGCTCTTTCATACTGTATGGGCCAGAGAACCCGTGTGAAAGAGCTCTTCATTTTTTAATGGTTTGTTACAATTTTTCAAAATTATGTTTTACAATTCTTAAATTTTTTTTTTACAGTTTATAAAATTATATTTTACAATTTTTTTTACAACATTGTTGGGAGGGCTTGGGTGAGAGGGGGGAGAGTCAGATGTGGGCAGGACAGGGAGGGGGACTGCTGCTGCGGGGGGCAATTACAGTAAGGGTGCCCTGTGTGTCTCTCCCTGCAGCAGCTCAAAGCCGGTGGGAGGGAGAGGAGAAAAAACAGCTTTCAGCTGCTGCAGGGAGAGACACGGGGCGTTGTTCCTGTTATTGCCCTGCAGCCACACTGATCCCACTCCCTGTTCTGCCCAGGCCCTCCTGTATAGGAGGACCAGTGGTACCCCCTTATTGGCGGCCCTGGTGACATCACTGCCCAAATATGGCCACTGGTCATATTTGGGAAACTACATTGACTAGATATGACCGAGGTCACCACTATCCCCAGGGGAAATCTTTCATCTATGAGTACTGTTGGAATTGGTTGTGTGCACCAATGATTTGGGGAACTATTATTTCCTGCTCGCCACTATCCCACTGACACCAATGATTTGAGGGATTTATCTTCCCTGGTGGCCACTACACCACTGACACTAAAAATTTAAGCTGCTATTCTTATTTTTGTCATTGCGTCCATTTAAATTACAGTATCTTTGACAGCTTACTCCCTTTTTAAATTCATATTTTGCATTCCCATACTTTTATTGTATGAGTATAAACTTTTTTTTTACTGTTGGGGCACAGAAAACATTTGGAATAATTCACAGTCCCTGGCCACACTATGATTGCAAGCCTCTGGGATAGAGCACCGTGCATGGGGAGAGTTGGACCGCTGTACTTTGTGTTGAGCAGCAGTCTGGCACTCTATTATGCTGCATTTTAACTCTTGCTGCAGAAAACAATACTGTTCAAAATATAAAATATATTAATAAAAATAATAATAATAATAAGCCTAAATATAAAGGAGTAGCCGCGCTTAGGAAAGGATAAGGAATAGGATGACAAATATGGACTATAAAATGGTAGGAATTAGGTAGCTGCCTCCCCTACTAGGGATCCCCTAAGAAGAGCTCCAGACAATAAGAAATAAACTAAAATTGGGGGTGTGTGGCGCTTACCTATGCATTGAAATAAACGAGGGGCTGTGTTGAAGGTGTTCTTGGAGCTAACTCTATATGTACATTAGCCAGCAACCTAGAACGTGTGCCCAATATCTACTGGAAAGGACAGAAGTAGTGAAAATGGTGGTGTACACCTAACCTAAAAGGTCATGTAAGTGATAGACAAAATATGAATATTGTGTTGTCCTAAATTACAAAACCAAAGATTTGCCCAAAAAGTGCATGTACTACGTGCATCCAGATGCATAAATAGATGGAAAATAATAAAGTGTCACATCGGTATTAATGCAAATGTGATTTGCTAAGTGCATATATGCATAAATGTCACCAGTGGAAAAAAAATGTAAGAAGCTAGAATCTCAACACAAAAAAATAAAATAAATAGAATCTCAACACAAAAGAATAAATAAATTGAAGTGCATAAAGTGTGCTAAGCACACCAATGCCCCGTACACACGGTCGGATTTTCCGATGGAAAATGTGTGATAGGACCTTGTTGTTGGAAATTCTGACCGTGTGTAGGCTCCATCACACATTTTCCATCGGAATTTCCGACACACAAAGTTTGAGAGCTTGTTATAAAATTTTCCAACAACAAAATCCGTTGTCGGAAATTCCGATCATGTGTACACAATTCCGACGCACAAAGTGCCACGCATGCTCAGAATAAGTTAAGAGATGAAAGCTATTGGCTACTGCCCAGTTTATAGTCCCGACGTACGTGTTTTACATCACCGCGTTCAGAACGATCGGATTTTCCGACAACTTTGTGTGACCGTGTGTATGCAAGACAAGTTTGAGCCAACACCCGTCGGAAAAAATCCATGGATTTTGTTGTCGGAATGTCCGATCAATGTCCGACTGTGTGTACAGGGCATAAGAAGTATATGTGACCACAATTGTTGCATTCAAAAATAGAAAACACAAATTATCAATAAAACAAAAACCAAAAATAAAGGGTTAGTATAAAATAATTGTCCAGAGTCCAGAACACCATATTTACACGGTTGTATAGTGAGGATATATAGAAAAAACCCCAGTCCGCATATGATTAAAGATCAGGTAGTGTGGAAAAAATGATAAAAAATCATCATAGGTGACTTGAGTTCTTGCAAGGGATATCCAGTGACTTAAGTGCTCCCCCTCAAGGGTCCCCACTCACCGCATCCCATCACCCCTGCAGGGGTAATGCATGTAACTGTTGTGTTCTAGGGCGCCACTCCACCAGGGTACATACACTGTAGGTCCCAACCGTATTCCTTGGACTCCTGATATCTCGGATATAGCCAGTAGTTTGTACCTCTTATGCCACGTACACACGAGCGGACTTTCCGGCAGACTTGGTCCGACGTTCTTCCCACCGGACTTTCCGGCGGACTACTGCCGGACTTTCTGAACGAACGGACTTGCCTACACACGACCGGACTTTCCGGCAGGCTAGGTCCGCTCGTCTTTCCGACAGACTTTCGCCGGAGTTACGGCGGACTTTGAGAATGAACGGACTTGCCCACACACGGACAAGTCTGTTCATTTTGAACGTGACTCGGGTACGACGGGACTAGAAAAGGAAGTCAATCTCGCCACTTTTATCGGCGAGATTGACACCTTGCGAGCCCCTTCGTGGGGCATCCCAGGCCCTTAGGTCTGGCATGGATTTTGAGGGAACCCCCTACGCCGAAAAAATGGCGTGGGGTCCCCCCCAAAATCCATACCAGACCCCGATCCGAGCATGCAGCCCGGCCAGTCAGGAAAGGGGGTGGGGATGAGCGAGCCCCCCCCCTGAACTGTACCAGGCCGCATGCCCTCAACATGGGGGGTGAGTGCTTTGGGGGAGGGAGGGCGCCCTGCGGTACCCCTACCCATTTACCTAGGGAAAAAGTGTCAATAATAAAACACACTACACAGGTTTTTGAAGTAGTTTATTAGACAGCTCCGGGGGACTTCTCCCGGTGTCCGGTTGGTTCTTCTCTGCTCCCTCTGGCCTCTTCTCCCGCTGTTCCAGTTCTTCTGCCGACTCCTCCGCTGTCTTCATGCCGCTCTTTTGCCAGCGGAGGCCTGGACTTCTGGCCTGTGGCTTCTGGGCTTCTTCTCTTCTTCCCATGTTGACACGACGCTCTCTCTGGCTATAATGCTCTCTTAGAGCTCTGATGTGACTTATATGTCACAGTCCCTGGGCATGCTGGGACTGTGAAGTTTTAGGGGGCGTGGTCACCATTTCCCGGAGAAGAGAAACCGGAGGGACCCCCGAAGTCGGAAGAAGACCCCCGAAGCCTGAAGAAGACCCCCCTGGAGCTGTCTAATAAATTACTTCAAAAACCTGTGTAGCATGTTTTATTATTGACACTTTTTCCCTAGGTAAATGGGTAGGGGTACCATGTACCCCATACTCATTCACCTAGGGTGGGGGGCCGGGATCTGGGGGCCCTCTTACTATAGGGGGTTCCCAGATTCCGATAAGCCCCAACAACCAACGGCCAGGGCGCCCCCCCTCCCCCAAAGCACCCACCCCCCATGTTGAGGGCATACGGCCTGGTACGGTTCAGGAGCGGGGGGCGCTCGCTCGTCCCCACCCCCTTTCCTGACCGGCCGGGCTGCGTGCTCGGATCGGGGTCTGGTATGGATTGTGGGGGGGGCCCCACGCCGTTTTCTCTTAAAATCCATGCCAGACCTAAGGGCCTGGGATGCCCCACGCTCGCCGCAATAGGAAAATTAGTTTTTCCTATTGCAGCGAGCGCGAGATGCAGTACCCTGCCCTTGCGTCGTATCTGGTCCGTCGGACCAGCATACAGACGCATACAGATGAACGGGATTTCCGTCAGGAACTGAGTCATGAGCATGAGCATGCTTCAAATCTAGGTACGGCGGACTTTTGGGAAAAAAAAGTCCGCCAGAGCCTACACACGGTCGGATTGTGCGGCGGACTCTGGTGTAGAAGAAGAAAGTAAACTCCCATATTGTAGTTAAAGTGGTATTCCAACCGTTTATTAAAAGTCAGTATCATATAAAACCATAGTATATAAACACTAAGGTATGTATACAAACAAACAGCGTTGAAGTTTACGGCCGCTTGTAAGCTGTAACAGTGCAACCCGCAAACAAAAAAGCCAAAGGAGCTCGAGATATGGACTACGCAGCGGCTTGTTGCATTCCAGCTGCTTTCCACTCACTTGAGTTCCGGGAAGTGACGTCAACGGTTGGAATACCACTTTTACTACACCATGGGAGTTTACTTTCATCTTCTATGAGGTACAAACTACTGGCTATATCCGAGATATTAGTAATCCAAGGAACATGGTTGGGACCTACAGTGTATATACCCTGGTGGACTGGCGCCCCAGAACACAACAGATACACGCATTACTCCTGCAGGGGTGATGGGATGCGGTGAGTGGGGACCCTTGAGGGGGAGCACTGAAGTCACTGGATACCTTTCCAGTAGATATTGGGCACACGTTCTAGGTTGCTGGCTAATGTACATATAGAGTTAGCTCCCAGTACACCTTCAACACAGCCCCTCGTTTATTTCAATGCATAGGTAAGCGCCACACACCCCCAATTTTAGTTTATTTAATAATAATAAGCCGTTAGTTATTCATGCAGCCTGACTGACTTACAATAATATGGTCAGAGGTATGGGCAGAGGTCAGCTCCAAACAAATTAAAAATGATATGGTACCAACATCCTTAACCACCTCAATACTGGGCACTTTCACCCCCTTCCTGCCCAAGCCATTTTTCAGCATTCAGCACTGTCACACTTTGAATGACAATTGCGCGGTCATACAACACTGCACCCTAATGAAATTTTTATCATTTTTTCACCACAAATAGAGCTTTCTTTTGGTGGTATTTGATCACCTCTGCAGTTTTTATTGCGCTATAAACAAAAGAAGAGGGACAAAACACAATATTTTTTACTTTTTGCTATAATAAATATCCAATTTTTTTTTTTAAACAAATTTTTTCCTCAGTTTAGGCCGATATGTCTTCTTTACATGTTTTTGGTAAAAAAAATCACAATAAGCGTATATTGATTGGTTTGCGCAAAAGTTATTGCGTCTACAAAATAGGGGATAGATTTATAGCATTTTTATTATTTATTATTTTTTTTACTAGTCATGGCGGCGATCTGCGATTTTTATTGTGACTGCGATATTGGGGCGGACATATCGGAAACTTTTGACACATTTTTGGGACCATTCACATTTATACAGCAATCCGTGCTATAAAAATGCATTGATTACTGTGTAAATGTGACTGGCAGGGAAGGGGTTAACACTAGGGGGTGATCGAGGGGTTAAATGTGTGTCCTAGGGAGGTGATTCAAACTGTGGGGGGAGGGGACTGACTGGGGGAGGTGACCGATCGGTGTCCCTATGTACAAGGGACACACCATCGGTCTCCTCTCCTCTGACAGGACGTGGATCTGTGTGTTTACACACACAGATCCACGGTCCTGCTTAGTTGCTGGGCAATCGCGGATGCCCGGCGGACATTGCGGCTGCCGGGCACGCACATCGGGTGTCCTGTGACGCGGCGGGCATGCACGCGTGCCCCCTAGTGGCTCGGGAAGGCGACATATGACATCCGCCCAGAACGAGAGCTGCCTCGTCCCACCGTCATATGACAGTGGGCAGGCGGCTAGTGGCTAAAGTTCAAAAGACAAATAGATTGGAGATATGGAACTTTAAAGGTACACCACATAGATAATCACTCAAGTTTAATATAAAAATATATAAGTTATTTTTTTAAGAAAACAAAAAAAAGGGGGTAAGGAATACAGTTCAATCACAGTCATAGGTATACACACACTTCCTATCTCTGACAGTGAAATACTGTAATCACATACAAAATGGTATCACGTCCAAATGTTTCAACATGTTTCGCCAATGTGGCTTCGTCAAAAAAGGAAAAAGGACATAAGGACTTAATTATCAAGTGAAAAGGAGCGTGATTCGCTCAACCTCATAGTTAGACGTAGGAGTAAATGCAGTTGCTAAATTTCCTGAAAAGCCCTACTGCCCTGCATCCAAGACCAGTCCAAACAATGTGGTGTACCTTTAAAGTCCCATATCTCCAATCTATTTGTCTACTGACTTACCATAATAGTTGAAAATCTTCAGTTGGGTTTAAAAATGCACAATACAAATTAATAGCAGTTTGAGCATTCAGCTATCATGCTTAGCGGCTAAAATAATATACAGGAACTTACCCCTTATCCTTTTCCACCAACTTCTAATCTTCTTCTCCTTTTCAAAAAAAAGAAAGAAACAAATACAAATGAAAAAAAGCAATGCAATATAGTAACCAGCTGTCTGATACCCTATATTACCAAAAGTATTGGGATGCCTGCCTTTACAGGCACATGAAATTTAATGGCATCCCAGTCTTAGTCTGTAGGGTTCAATATTGAGTTGGCCCACCCTTTGCAGCTATAACAGCTTCAACTCTTCTGGGAAGGCTGTCCACAAGGTTTAGGAGTGTGTCTATGGGAATGTTTGACCATTCTTCCAGAAATGCATTTGTGAGGTCAGGCACTGATTTTGGACAAGAAGGCTTGGCTCGCAGTCTCCGCTCTTATTCATCCCAAAGGTGTTCTATCGGGTTGAGGTCAGGACTGTCAGGACTGGCCAGTCAAGTTCCTCCACCTCAAACACGCTCTTTAATGTCTTTATGGACCTTGCTGAAAGACTGCCGTTCTGCCTGTGTACAGAATGATTGGTGGGTTCCGGTGGACATCGGGTGAATAATCACAGCGGGAGCAAGCATAAAATGCATTAAGATAAAAAACCTTCTGACTTTACAATCACTTTAAGGCATCAGCATACCAAGACATTTTGGACAATTTCATGCTCCCAACTTTGTGAGAACAGTTTGGAGATGGCCCCTTCCTGTTCCAACATGACTGCGCACCAGTGCACAAAACAAGGTCCATAAAAACATGGATGAGCGAGTTTGGGGTAGAGGAACTTCACTGGCCTGCACAGAGTCCTGACCTCAACCCGATGGAACTACTTTGGGATGAATTAGAGCAGACACTGTGACCCAGGCCTTCTCGTCCAACATCAGTGCCCAAACTCACAAATGTGCTTCTGGAAGAATGGTCAAACATTCCCATAGACACACTCCTAAACCTTGTGGACAGCCTTCCCAGAAGAGTTGAAGCTGTTATCGCTGCAAAGGGTGGGCCAACTCAATATTGAACCCTACGGACTAATGCCCCGTACACACGGTCGGATTTTCCGATGGAGAATGTCCGATCGGAGCGTGTTGTCGGAAATTCCAACCGTGTGTGGGCTCCATCGGACATTTTCCATCGGATTTTCCGACACACAAAGTTTGAGAGCAGGCTATAAAATTTTCCGACAACAAAATCCGATCGCGTCAATTCCGACCGTGTGTGGCCTGTTCTGACGCACAAAGTGTCACGCATGCTCAGAAGAAATTCCGAGACGGAACAGCTCGGTCTGGTAAACTTAGCGTTCGCAATGGATACAACACTTTCGTCACGCTGCAATGTTAAAAATGGTTTAATACAGCGCACTCTCTTCTTCTTTATAATGTGAGAAGAATTAAGTAGTTTTGCTGCTCATATTCACACAGACTTCTCACAAACTTCTTTCTTTATTATTTATCGGGATTCCCTTAATATATTTTTATTTGTCACATCTGACAAAAATATTTTTGTGGTGTTTTTTTTTTTTTTTTTTTTAAAAGGCAGAATTTTTTTTTTTTTTTTTTTTAGGTTTGTATTTTTTCCAAGGCTGATCTTTGTTTTATTTTATTTTTAGTTTTACTCCAGAATATTTTTGTGTGTGTTTTGTGTGTCAAGTTACCACAACACCATTGGTATCTTGTATTATTTAATCTCAAGGAGATTGTTTGGTGTCCCTTATTAATTTCACATTGTACTTTAGAAATGTACCTGAATCCTCACAAACAAACTGTTCTTTTTGAAGTAAAAAACACATAGGAGAGTATAATTGAAACCAAAAATCCTTTATTAAGGGCTCAGAACCAAACAAAGAGTGAGGCAACGCTGGATAAACAGCAGAAATTGGCGAAGCCTTGGACCCCCAGGGCAGACATCAATTCTTGAACATCAAAATTGGTGGCCTGAGGAGTCCATATGTAAGGGAGTGCCAGTCTGGTCCAGAAGTCCCAGAGATCTGGAAAGCAGCAGATGACATCTGTGTCCCCAGGCTGTGGTACCACAAGAGGCTGCATCTTTTGCCAGACCAGACTGGATCCAGGGTCATCACTTTTTGGTCTTTCTTCCACGCTTCCTTTCTGGCTGTGGCTCTGCTGTTGGAGATGTGGCAGGAGGAGGAGTAGGACCTGGAGGAGGAGGAGGACTAGTAGGACCTGGAGGAGGAGGAGGAGAAGTAGTAGGACCTGGAGGAGAAGGAGGACCATGTGTGAGGTCACAAATGTGGGTAGCAGATGTTATTTGGCCCCTCAACCCCTTATTGAGAGCTTCCAAAATGAATGACTCACACATGAGTTGTTGGCCCTCCTCCATCTGCTGCATTTTACAGGCAATTATGCCAGCAAAGTCCTCCTCCCCAGTGTGGGGGGCTCTCAGGGCCTCTGTAGCCTTCCAAATGAGGCCTATGGCAGCCTCCTCTAGGGTACTCCTCTTCCTGCCACTTTCTCTTTGCGGGTGTAGGGGAGAGACCTGCAAATCAGGCAGCCTGCTCGGCCCGGCCACCTCCTGGCTGAGACTTCCCTGTGTATGAAAAAGGGACATGGTTTAATGTTTTGCATCATCAATCACAATCATAAATTAGTACTCCAAACTAACATCTAGTTAACATCATTGATTGGACAACCTGAAATATTTAGAAGAATGCTATACCTGGCTCAAGCTGGGCTTCTCCACATGTTGCTGCCTGGAAGGCCCAGGTTGGGCGTCAGAAGCCTCAGCTGGGGGGAAGGAAGTGTGTAAGGAAGACTGGAGAGTGATGACCTGGGTTCAGTCTGACCTGCCAGAAAATGCAGCCTGTCATAGTACCACATCCTGGGGACATAGATGTCATCTGCTGCTCCGGATCTCTGCGAATCCTGGACTTTCTTGCGATCCCTTAGATATGTGCTCCTCAGGCCACCAATTAGGATCTTCACATAGGTGATGTCTGCCGTGGGGATCACCTGATTCACAATTTCCAGCAATTGATCCAGCGCTGCCTTCCTCTTTGTTTGGTTCTTATAATGTGGGTAGTTTATCTCCCACAGACAAGGCAGCTCCCTGAACATGTCAATGAAGATTGACATAAAGTCGGTATCTTTAAAGATATCCATTTGCACTGCAAGACACAACACAAGACAAATCCTAATGTCAGGCAAAACTCTCATAATCTTGTTACAATATAGGCCTCAATCTAGAAGCAGTATAGGCCCAAGTTTGTCTCTTACCTTCGTTATCACGATCGGCGCCTCCGATGCTCCTTCCTCCGCTCACAGATCGTACGTAATACGCACGCGTGCCACGCTTTATACACACTGCGCATGTGTGTAACTCCGCCCGCCCCTGACGTTCTTTCTAGTTTATTACCCGCCCCTTTTCGTTCGGCGCAGTGGGGGAAGAGCACATGGCGAAGACACAGCAGGTGCGTGCTAATTACAGCAACGAGGAGGAGGAGGAGAAAAGCCCGGATCCGGAAATGTCCTGATCCAGAAGGAGAAGATTTAAGGCATCAAATATGTCCTTTGGGGAGATGTTGGAGATGGTCGACATCCTGAAGAAGGCCGACTATGATGGGAAGTATGGACCTTACCCCAATCCCAGTGTCAGAAAGGCCAAGATCATGGCAAAAGTGGTCAAGAGTCAGCCCCGGAATTTCGGGGTACGGTGATCGAAAGATCAGCTCACGAATCGGTGGTCGGACCTCAAATTACGAGAACACGAGCAGTACAGAAAGATCCGGAGAGTGCTGCAAAAAAGTAAGTAGTTGTGCTGTGTTCCTATTCTTTTTGGCTTTATTACGTTCGTGCTGCTCCATGTGCTTTTGTTAAAAGTGTTGTACATTTTAAAATGGCAACTTTCATGTTCATGGGCACATTATTCGTTCATATCAAACATTTTTCTTTCGGCCTATAAAACACCATTGTTTTGGCCATATGCATTTGACCACATTTTTTGGGGACTACTTGTATGAAACTAATTTGGTTGTGTAGATGAGTTTGTTACTAGAATGAAATGCAAACTAGATTCTGTGTATGGAGAAGACACTGAGCAGCTGTTTTCACATCTGGACACTGGAGCACTAGTGTGGGACACAAGAACACCATTTTTATTAGGGGGGCCACACAGGTGCTCCAGTGTATACTATAGGGGGGTCTCCATCTGTGAAGCTTGTACCAAATAGGTAAAGTATGGCAGCTTGACAAAGGACAATAAAATTCTACATCTTGGAACTCTGCCAAAATAGACAATTGTACCCCACTTCCAAGCAATGTTTCATCTTTATAGTTCTTCCCTCAAATATCTGTGTGCTAAGTATACCATTTTTGTTTTACATAGGGGATAAAAGACTCGGAGGACACCCCTCATCCGAGGAGACCAGAGACCCCCCCCCCCCTGGAAGAAGGGGAAATACCCCCAACACAAGAAGAGCAGGAGGAAGAAGACGTGGTGGAACTAGTCACCACAACAGGTGAGTGTCTGCGACCACAGGCTCAGGTAAGAGATGGATGCCGGCATATTTTTAATACCTGTTTTTGTTTGGTTTCTCTCTTTTTAGGTGATCGTGATGTTGTGGATCCAGATCCTTTCACATCAGAAAGTGCACAGATCCTGATCGGGGAGATCATAGGGTGTAATTTAGCATTGGAAAACCTCAAGAAAAACATCAATGATGTTATTCAAAAAAATAAGAACATCATTGATGTTTTGGGTAGAGTTTAAAACCCCTCCAAATCACTTTGTTTTTTTGTGTGCTACAATGTTCAAAATGTTTTAGCGATTTTTCGAAAAGCCAAATTTGGAGGATGCACACAGTGTGCCAACATGTGCTATCTGCCATCACGGGAGATCAATGGACGCGTTTTGGGGGTGCAACCCCTTCCTCAATAATAAAGTAGCTGAGAGAAAGGGGTTTCTCCCCAAAACACGTCCCTTGATCCCCCGTGATGGCAGGTTGCACATGTTGAACTTCTTAAATTGGTGTGCATCTTCCAAATTTGGCTTTTCCTGGGGTGACTTCAACCCATCTGAATGCAATATCAAACACAGTTCCTAAATACTCATGTCTGATATTGCCTTCAAGTTCTACCTAATGTGAACTTTGTAAGTTCAAGATTTGGGTCTTTCTTGTTGGTTTGAAACATGCCTGTTTTATCTTAAATGGACATTTATCTTTTTGATAATGCCACCGCAAAAATTGTTATAAAACAAACATGTTGGTTTGTTTTAAAAAACCTTTTCTAAATGCACATGTGATTGTGCAGGTATAAAAAAGATTGTTAATCAAGAATGTGTGGATTATTGTCTCAATGCTACAACACTTTTGTGGTGATGTAATTGCTGCTTTCTGTGACAATGGGGGTTATTTCCTAAGGGCTAATCCTCTTTGCACTACAAGTGCAGTTTCAAGTGCACTTGTAGTGCAAAGTGTCTTTGCCTTTAGTAAATAACACCCAACAGTGCTTTGTATAAGGTTACACAATCACACCATTTTCTGGACTCACCACATTTCTGTCAGGGTCAGCTAAAACAAACACAAGCAGTAAATAACACCAAAGATTTGGGATTTTTTTTTTATTGGATGAAGGTTTCACAAATTGTCTGGCATATTAATGGTCCCCCTACCCGCAAAGAACTCAAGGTATCTTAACCGGACATCACGGGCACTCAGGGAGGGCAAGCCAGGACGGCCACTTTCAAGCGCCGTCAGGGTTGTTTCATTTATAATTCCGGCCTCAGGCCCAACTGAGCCAGCATAGTTGGCAGAATGTTGCCCTAAAAAAGTATGTAGAACACAGCATGCCAGGATTATATGATTCAGTTTATACTCCGCCATATGGATGTGTGTAAGAAATAGGCGGAACCGGCTGTCCATGATTCCAAATGTGTTCTCCACCACTCTTCTGGCTCTAGCCAGCCGGTAATTAAAAACCCTCTGTTCTGGGGTGAGGGTCCTCATCGGGAATGGCCGCATAAGATGCTCCCCCAGCGCAAATGCTTCATCCGCAATGAAGGCGAATGGGAGTCCTTCCACATTCTCTTCTGGAGGTGGCAAGTCAAAGCTGCCATTCTGGAGATGCCTGTAAAACTCCGTCTGGCGATGACTCCACCATCGGACATCCGGCCATTCTTCCCCACGTCCACATACAGGAACTCGTAATTAGCCGACACCACCGCCAACATCACAATACTATTGAACCCCTTGTAATTATAATAGTACGACCCCGAGTTGGGTGGTGGAACGATGTGGACATGTTTCCCATCAATTGCCCCTCCACAGTTAGGAAAGTCCCACCGTTGGGCAAAGTGGGAGGCCACAGTCTGCCATTCCTGTGGCGTGGAAGGAAATTGTTGAGGAAAACAAAAAGAAATTAATATTTTTGCACATAAACATGGAAAGCAGATTAGACACAAACATTCTTGGCAAACATCCAGATAACATTTATTAAGGGGAATTTTACAACACCAAAGTATAAGGTACACCTATCATATCCCCCCCCCCTCTCATGGGCCATTTCTAACATTATAGGGGGGGAGGGAGCTCTTGGACAGGTAACCCTCTCTACTTCATTGAGAGATGAATGCCTAAATAATGGGTATTACTTGGAACAGCCCCTCCTTAGTTACACTATTGGCAGCCCACTGGACAGGTAAGAAGTGTCATAATACAAAGATATAAATACACATTGTACACATTTGAGCACATTTGGACATTCTGCTATTACCTATCAAGATAATAATAGAATACAAAAACTTTAAACAGTACCATTTGAAAGTATACAGGCAGGCCCTTGCACTACATGCTTTGGGGAATTCATCAATAAATCTGACCACAAAAGAGATGGGTATAGTGTGTATGGGTTTGGCAAAGTCAGCAGATAGATGAATGAGGATAGATAGAGAATTGTTATCAGCTGACTTGGCAGTTGGGGGGAGGGAGAGTTAAAAATGATTTGGGGACACCACAAAAACAAGCCTCTGCCACTCTGCCTGAATTTAGACATTGAAAAAATAAAATTTCCTCTAGGTGGGATATTTGGAAAGGGATAAATAGCGCAATGAAGTATGAGAGTAGTGTAAAAAGTATATACATTTTTATTAAGAAACATAGGTTTAAAATAATGAGCACATATATAAACTATACATATCACAAAATATCATGAATGAATACTGGACAGGACTAATCATATAATAACATTACAAAAAAGACAGCTAGTAAATCGCAAAGATCTGTTATGTTGGAGGTGAGCACAACAGAAAAGACCCAACGCGTTTCGAAAATGCTATTTCTTCATCAGGGGTGTATGCGATTTTATCGCAGAACCTACAACCGTCTGCAATTTAAACAAAATACACACATATTAGGTACATAATGTTGATTAAACACAAACTAATTGGTACGTGTCTGATCACATTGTACTTTGTGTTTCAGTGTGTTTAGACACTGACCGTATGAACTGTGTAGTACTAGAGTGGATTTTCTGTCCAGATTTTGACGTTTAAAAGCAGTTTAAATGTTGCAGCTGTCAGCCTGTGGGGCCCAAAGCCCGACAGGGTGAGTAAATGCACCAGCGCAAATAGATGGGTCCAATGGTGGCACGAGGGGAAACATGGGCAGAGTCCCACACAAAGTACAAACCAGGCTGGCCCTCCGAAATGTATCCCTTACTGAAAAAAAAATTTAATTTAAAGCACAAAAATGAATTTAAAGCACAAATCACATTTCTAAACATTTTAGGGGTGTTTGGGGTAAAGCACTACTATGGAGCTGATAAAATACATTGTTAAGTGACTACATGAGGTGAATATAGAGCCAGGAGAGCATGCCGGGGAGGTAAGTGAAGGGCAAATATGTATGAAGGACAAAAAAAAAAAGATAAAATTCCAGCATGCATGAGGACAAAGGGGACATTCACAGCATATTACAATCATGGTAATTGGGGAATGAGGAAAGAAATACAATATATTAGCAAACATTCAATACAATAAAATGTGATATTAAAGGATAAAAATCTTACCTTCATATACTCCTTCTGTAGGACCTGGATGATGGCAGAACAGGTCTCTGGGATAATGATCCCCAGAGCCTGGGGGGAGATGCCTGTCGAGAACGTCAAGTCCTGCAGGCTTCTCCCTGTCGCCAAGTACCGCAGGGTAGCGACAAGTCTCTGCTACGGAGTGATGGCTTGCCTCATGCAGGTATCCTGCCTGCTGATATAGGAGGTCAGCGAAGCCAACAAATGGTGAAATATAGGGTCCGTCATCCTGAGAAAGTTCCTGAAATCATCAGGATTATTCTCACGGAGCAAAGGCATGTGACAGAACTGGTCACGCTGAAGCAACCAATTCTTGGTCCATGAACTCCTCCCCACCCTGTTCATGGACTGGACTTGTGTCAAGGTCAGGACCCCAACACCAAGCCCCCGCACAGCACGAACTCTACGAGGAGTACGTATACGCAACATGGCTAGAAAACGGTCGGCTGCTCAGAACGAAGTAACAGAACGCACTGAAGAACAGCAAGGCCTGTGAAGAGCGACCTGAAAAACAGCAACGAGCGGACAAGATCGCACAGAAAACTCCTATACGAACTGACTGCACGCACTGAAGAGCAGATACAAACCCACAAGCACAAACTGAACAGCAGAAAACGATCTGAAAAAGCGCGAATCGTCTCTCACCAAACTTTTACTAACACGAGATTAGCAAAAGGAGCCCAAAGGGTGCCGCGCTTGGTTCTGAAATGGCCTTTTCTAGTCTCATCATACATGGTTGACGTCACCGCGTTCTTGGCGATCAGAAATTCCGACAACTTTGTGCGACCATGTGTACGCAAAACACGTTTGAGCCAACATCCGTCGGAAAAAATCCTAGGATTTTGTTGTCGGAATGTCCGATCAATGTCCGACCGTGTGTACGGGGCATAAGACTGGGATGTCATTAAAGTTCATGTTTTTTTATTCATGAAATGTTTTTTTTTCCCCCAAAAAAATTGAGTTTGAAAAACCGCTGCGCAAATGACATAAACAATTGCAACACCCAGCATTTTATTCTCAAGGGTCTCTGCTAAAATAATTAAAAAAAAAAAAAAAAAAAATATATATATATATATATATATATATATATATATATATATATATATATATATATTTTTTTTTTTTTTTTTTAATTATTTTAGCAGAGACCCTTGAGAATAAAATGCTGGGTGTTGCAATTGTTTATGTCATATATATATATATATATATATATATATATATATATATATATATATATATATATATATATATATATAATGTTTGGGGGTTCTATGTAATTTTCTAGCAAAAAAAGGACATTTTTACATGTAGGAGCAAAGTGTCAGAAATGGCCAAGATGGCAAGTAGTTAAAGATGGATGGCTGGTATATGACTCAGGTATAGGTGTCTGGTAGGTCACTCTGGTATATGACTCTGGGAAATATGACAATTGTATGATATGCCCTGGCAGAACAATTAACATCTTACCCTGAATTTGATGATTAATGCTACTGCCATTATGACAATGAGACAGCCGGATACTAAAGCTAGTATAAGTATTGTGTGGTCTGGAGGTTCAGCTGGTTGATCATTTTCTAGAAGAAAAAAAAATGATAATATTTGACATTTTTGTATAACTGCAGCAGCAGGGATGAGCATCACAATTGATTTCAAAGAAAAACAACAATTTCATCTTCAATAAAACCCCCAAAATATCCAAATCAGTCTTTAATTCTGCTATGCAGCAAAATTAGCTGTAAAACTGAACTCCAGGGAGCGCTCCCGCACTGAAAGGGTTAAATGGTCTTTTAGGTCTAGGCCACATAAAGCAGTTATACTTGCCTGATCCTCTACGCCTGCAGGCTCCTTGCAGCCAGGTACCCAAAGCCTTTTCTCCCCCATGTTGTGGTGGTCGCAGGCCCTCTGATGTCATCAAGTCCAATGCAGAGCCTGTAGCCTTGCATGTGTTGGTACCAAAGGACAGTCCTTTACTGGAGTAGAGAAGAGAGCCAATTGCCATGGAACTGGAGGATCGGGGTAAGTAAAACTGCATTTTGTGGCCCCCTACACCTAAACAAACATTTAACCATTGCGGTGTGGGGGCTGCCCAACTGCGTGGGTGGATTTTTGATTTCCAACCCCGGATATGGGCTTTAAAAATAAATTTTCCACTTTACCCCATCCTGGTCAGGCCTGGTATCCCCTTAACGAGCTATTACCTCTAAGGGGCAGGAAGGTCTGCCTGATCACGTGACCACTGTGATTTGCTGTCACAGGGGTCACATGATCGAGACTTCCGGAACACTGTATGTGGTGACATCACTTCCTAAAGTCACATGGATATCTCAGGACGTTGCGTCACCACATACAGCATTCCAGAAGTCAAGTGGTCCATGCCGTGTAGAATTACTTGCAGTGATTGTGTTATGCAATACTTTCCTTTTATGCTTGTGAGTGCTGGGTACAATTATAGGTGTCTGATAATGTTGAGTTATATATATAGATGTAGACGATCACTTTGAGAATTGGTAATGCACATTTGTTTACTTTCCCTAGATGTTCTCCTTTTTCTTTGTTTCAATTCCTGGGAAATCAAAACTACTGCTGAAATAATTTTTTTTGCCAGTCACATGATGTGTACACTCATTTAACTGTTCCCTTGCTGTTAAGAAGATATGAATTCTGATTGGACTAAACTATACGATCACACCTATAACACACCCAATGCTTATGCATATTCATAAAGTACGGTATATATTGTTAAACTTGATATTTTTAAGTCAGAGACACTTCCTTCTTCATTCAGCTGAAGATCAGTGTGTGTTGTGTCTCTCCACTGCAGTGTATGAATAAAGAACCTCCCTACTTATATTTTTACAAAGATCTGGGTCTATTATCTCATCTGAGTGTCTTGTTTGGAGACTCCCTAACCTGATTTAACAGTGTGCACTAGACATGTGCACTGCCGAAAAATGTGTTGGTTTTCGTTTCATTTGTTTTTTTTTTTGTTTTTTTAACTTAGTAGTAGTAATAGTTAAGTTATTATTAGTTAGTTATTATTTCAGGTTTTCAAGTTTTCGAATTTTTGGATTTTCGTTCTTTTGAATTTTCGAATTTACGAATTTAGAATTTCCGAATTTTCAGATTTTCGAATTTTTGAATTTGAGTTTACGAATTTTCAAAATTCGTTAAATTGGTTTTTGTTAATTTGGATATTTCCGAACTAACAAATTTGTCGAAATTTGTTAGAAAACAAATTTGGAACAAAACTAATTGCACATGTCTAGTGCACACTTCTTTTTAATAAATGTTTTTTTAATGGTATTACGCTATGAAGATTGCTCTGCTTCCTTTACATGTTTACAGTATGGTGTTGCTATGAGATCCAGTTTAAAGTTAGCTAGATCATGGAGAATGGCAGAATGACTTCCATATAACCTGCTGTAATATATGATCCCTTTGACCATTAGACTTTTAGTGGTTATTAGTGTCTGATAAGCAATTTGGGAGCATCCTTGGGGAGCACAGAGATCGCTGTTATGGGACACACGGGGTTGATTAACTAAAGGCAAATAGACTGTCTGCAAGTGCAGTTGCTCCAGAGCCTAATGAATTAGGTAAAGCTTCACTTTTGCAAAGATTACCCAATCACATGCAAGGTAAATTTAAAAAAAAAAAAACTTTTTTGCTTGCACACAATTGGATGATGGACGCCAGCAGAACTTTTGCTTATTTACTAAGCTTTGGAGCAACTGCACTTGCAAATTTCACAGTCTATTTGTCTTTAGTAAATCAACCACTAAGTGTTTTCAAACATTGCCTTTTGCTCCTGTCCAGAGGTACTGGCAAACTGTTCTGGGTAAGCAGTGATGTGACCAACATGGCAAACAATAATATTTATATTTTTAATTTGATTAACTGTTTTTGGTTTTGTATAATGTTATTGTACACCAATACAGTACATTATAATATGTTTTGTTTTCAAAATAGTGATGTATATTTTTTGTAAAAGTCAAAGTAATGTGGCGCTAGTCTAAGTGTACCACTTAATGTACATCTCAAACTAAAGAATCTCCATGCTTCCTTACTGTTCAGTACTCAAAACACTCTTGGTAAACACTACTCACTTCTCCCATTAGGGGGCAATCAAATCTACAAAAAAATTGAATACTAATAAATAAACCAAAACTATATATCATCCAATCGATCAAATGTTCCTCAATCAGACTTTGTGAAACTATAACTAAAAGTGCTAATTAAAACACAATCAAACACGATGAAAAAAACAATTCCTCAAAAGAGTGTCATACATAGTGCATAATTTTCTTCAGCTTAATGAATAAAAACATTGGTAGACAAAATAAATAAATATTTCTTGGTGACAACTGTGATATATTATATTTTTTTCCTTTTTTTGGGGGAGAGGTGTTAGACTTTGGGAGTTCATTTAAGAGTCAGATTGGTTATATTATGCATGGCTCTGCACTTATGTCACTTTTTTCACACTTGATCACTTTACATTTATATTATGTGATATAGAGTTACATTTCTCGATTATTATTGCATCACAGTTGTCACCAAGAAATATTTATTTATTTTGTCTACCAATGTTTTTATTCATTAAGCTGAAGAAAATTATGCACTATGTATGACACTCTTTTGAGGAATTGTTTTTTTCATCGTGTTTGATTGTGTTTTAATTAGCACTTTTAGTTATAGTTTCACAAAGTCTGATTGAGGAACATTTGATCGATTGGATGATATATAGTTTTGGTTTATTTATTAGTATTCAATTTTTTTGTAGATTTGATTGCCCCCTAATGGGAGAAGTGAGTAGTGTTTACCAAGAGTGTTTTGAGTACTGAACAGTAAGGAAGCATGGAGATTCTTTAGTTTGAGATGTACATTAAGTGGTACACTTAGACTAGCGCCACATTACTTTGACTTTTAAGACGTTACTTATTAAGGTGGGTGAGGCCACCTCATATGTTGGCAGCTTCTCTATAATCTCTATTCTAGTACCCTTGACTCTGTGAGAACTTGGTTGTGCGCATTAGTTCTGTAACATTTATATTTTTTGTAAAAATATCCCCTTGAGGAAGCCCATGGTGGCGAAACATGTCAGGATAACCACCAAACCGTCACCAAATGTGTGATAAGAAAAAGATAACAATTCTATGGGCGACACACTAAAAGACAAGTTGTTCCTGTTTCTGTTTTTTGTTGAACAACAACTTTGAACATTCAATCTTTGTACTAATAAAATGTGTTTTATATATAACTTTCTGTGTTTTTTCTGTGTTCTGCTACCCTACAAATCCCCTCAAAAAAACTTCTCTGTATCTACTTCTTATCCAGAGATGTTGGTGCCTTTTTGAATTTTTCACTAATCCATATCACCACCCCTTTTCACATATTGAAGCTAGGGTGACCACATTTCTGTGCCATTCAGGCACACCACACCCTCCCCACCCCAAAAAAAGATGATTTTTGATACCTCTTTGTGCCATTCTTTGGAAAAACAAAAACGAACAGTGGTCACCAGTTTAGACAGGGGGTATACAATGTGCACCTGCTTTAACCAAGTCACTTAGTGACAGTGGTGAGTTCTAGAGCTCTATGGTAGAAATGGGCCGAACCCCCCCACCCCTGTTCAGTTTACATCAGAACTCCTGACCCGAACAGGGGAAAAGTTCTGACCCGAAGGGTAAACCCCATTATAGTATATGGCAGCTGAACCAGCATGAACCTCTGAGATTCAAGGATGTGTCCGATCCCCTTGAGGATGTCATCTGTCCTCTGCTGCCAGCTCATCAGCTGTCCTCTCTACAGTCAGTGCCTCATGACACACATGGTGTTCCATCCATCCACGGCACCCGGCCTCACCTCTAAGTATTGAGAGTTGCTCTCAAATCCTGCCAGTTCCCTTCCCTCTGAGTATGCCGCCAGAGAAGATTGGGGAGAGGGTGGGTGGAGCTAAAGCACTAGGTGCAGAGGAGGAGGAAGTTAAATCCTCCGCTCTGAATGCTGGGGCCTCGGCTTTGCTCTGTAGTGATGTGACATCCCTGGTCGCTAGATGCCAGGCGGTAAAACGGGTCTCGGCCGGGCCAGGACAAGTACTGTCAGTAAGTAAAGCAGCGATGTGACAGCCTGCCCCCTGAGCCCAGTCCGCCCCTCATAGCTGTGCCAGTTCTGAGCATGCCGCCAGAGAAGATTGGGGAGGGGGTGGGTGGAGCTAAAGCACTAGGTGCAGAGGAGGAGGGAGTTAAATCCTCCGCTCTGAATGCTGGGGCCTCGGCTTTGCTCTGTAGTGATGTGACATCCCTGGTTGCTAGATGCCAGGCGGTAAAACGGGTCTCGGCCGGGCCAGGGCAAGTACTGTCAGTAAGTAAAGCAGCGATGCGACAGCCTGCCCCCTGATCCCAGTCCGCCCCCCATAGCTGTGCCAGTTTCATTCCGGGACACTGTATTGTACCGTAATGAAGGTGCTTGGGACCTGGGACAGACCTGAAAAATGTGGGACTGTCCCGGGTAATCTTGGAAACATGGTCACCCTAATTTAAGCCTGTTTATAGACATTTATTCTGGTGACTGTATAGGTTGTGTATATATTATGGACACTATTTCTGGTGATTGTAGCCAAACCAACAGTTTTGCAAGTTTAACTGGATATCCAGAAAGGGCCCCAGTCACCAATGGTCTAAAAGTTCCATTTTAACACCATTGGTAGCCCGATCTGGAAATTCAGCTGGACCAGCAGGAGCCACACAGCCACAAATTATCCTGGCTGATCGGTTTGGGCAGGGCAGATACATTTTATTTATTCCCATGTAGATACATACCTATGGATATTTTAAATATGCCAACTTCAGACTACCTCTAAGCACTGGTTCACACTGCTGCGACTTCTGGTGCGACTTGCTGCAACCTGCGACACAGAAAGTCGCAAGACAATTGAAAAAACACATTCATTTCAATAGGTGCTGTCTTAATTGCTGCGAGTCAAGTTGCAGTGACGAAAAAAAAAAAAAGCTCCCGCACGACTTTTTTGCGTCTTTTGTGTGACATGAGTGCCAAAGACTGCAATGTTAAAATCACAAAAGTCGCAAGCTAGTCGTATCTTTGTCTTATTTTTGCAACTCTGGCTGCGACTTCAGATGGTTTTTTAACCAGTTGCCAAATGCCCTATGGCACATTTACTGCTATAGGGTGGCTGCACTGCGAAGGATCACTTATATATACGTGATCCTGCCCTTTCGGGTTTTGGGCGCAAGTGCGTGCTGCTGGAGGCTCACTTCCGTTGTGATTCTACAAGACGGGTCCTGCGGACCCGATGTCGGCTGACACCCGCTGGTCATTCTGTACACAGGCAGATCGCCATTCTGTCAGTAAGGAAGGCATAGATCCCGTGTTTCTGTGAAGCAGGTACAAGGATCTATGCCTTCACATAGTAAAAACACTTCCCCCACACAACAGTAAAGCACAGGTCAGGCACACATTTAACCCTTTGATCGCCCCTGATGTTAACCCGTTCCCAGTCAGTGTCATTAGTACAGTGACAGTGCTGTTTTTTTAGCACTGATCACTGTATTATTATCACTGGTCCCCAAAAAGTGTCAACAGTGTCACTTAGTGTCCAATTTGTCTGCCGGTTCACACTGGTACGACATGACAGTTGTACTTCTATGGATTCAACTTTGCCCTGTGACTTCATGTCCGAATTCCATCCGACTTTAATAAATGGGATCCGACTCTGATCCCAACAATACAAGGCCCTATGAGTCTGGTATGGTTTTTGAGGAGAAACCCCACGCTAAAATTAAAAAAAAAAAAAAAAAAAAAAAAAAAAAACACGGCGCAGGACCCCACCTGCCCCAAAGCACTCACCCCCCCCCATTTTGAGGGCATGTGGCCTGGTATGGTACAGGAAAAGGGGGCGGGGGGCGCTCGCTCATCCTGACCTGCCAGGCTGCGTGCTCAGATAAGGGCCTGGTATGGGTTTTCGGGGGACCTGATGCAGTTTTTTTTTTTTTCGTGGGGGTTCCTCTTAAAATCCACACCAGACCCAAAGGGCCTGCTATGGAATTGGGGGGAAGGCTGCTTTTTTTTAAATTTTGGCATGGGGTTCCCCTTAAAGATACACAGCGCACAAGTCACATGCCAAAGTCAGATCAGTTAAGGCCCCTTTCACACTGAGACGGGGGCGGCGTCGGCGGTAAAACGCCGCTATTGTAAGCGGCGCTTTACCGTCGGTATTTGGCGGTTTTAACCCCCGCTAGCGGCCAAGAAAGGGTTAAAAACTACCGCAAAGCGTCTCTGCAGAGGCACTTTGCCGGCAGTATAGCCGCGCTGTCCCATTGATTTCAATGGGCAGGAGCGGTGAAGGAGTGGTATACACTCCGCTCCTTCACCGCTCCAAATATGCTGCTAGCAGGACTTTTTTTCCCGTCCTGCTAGCGCACCGCTCCAATGTGAAAGCCCTCGGGGCTTTCACACTGGAGAGACAGCAACGGCTGTTTCGGGTCGGTTTGCAGGCACTATTATTAGCGCAATAGCGCCTGCAAACCGCCCCAGTGTGAAAGGGCCCTAAGATGACGATCTGAGTTCAATGATGTTCAATGGGCTGAAGTAGGACCAAAGTCGGACAGGAACCTTTTTCAAAGTCGGACCGACTTGTGTCAGACCAGTAAGACGGCTCTCATAGGAAATCATTGATTTATACACGTCATGCGACATGTGCTCCCAAAGTTGGAGCATATGTCGTACCAGGGTGAACCCGGCGTTAGTCGCTGATCATCACCATTACTACTAAAAATAAAAACAAACTTCCATAAATCTATCCCGTTGTTTGTAGATGCTATATACGCTTATTGGGATTTTTTTTATCAAAAAGGTGTAGCAAAATACATATTGGCCTAAATTTATGAAGAAATTCGTTTTTTTTTTTTACTTTTTTTATTGGATATGTTCTATAGCAGAAAGTAAAAAATATTGTTTTTTTTTTAAATTGTCAGTGGTTTTTTGTTTATAGCGCAAAAAATAAAACCGGCAGAGGTGATCAAATACCACCAAAAGAAAACTCTATTTGTGGGAAAAAAAGGACAGCAATTTTATTTGTCTACAGTGTCGAAGGACCACGCAATTGTCATTTAAAATAATGCAGTGCCGTATCGCAAAAAATGGCCTGGTCATGAAGAGGGGTAAATCTTCTGGAGCTGAAGTGGTTAAGCCATAGTTGCAAACAGTGGCGGCTGGTGGGCTTTTTTTGGGGGCGGCGGAAAACAACCATCACTGACCCCCCCCAGCGGCACTTAACCAGCACAACCCTCCCACCTCGGCACTTAACCAGCACAACCCCCCCACCCCGACACTTAATCAGCTCCCCCCTCACCCGGCACTTAACCAGCACAACCCTAAATCCTCCCGGGCACCATTTAGCCAGCTTCCCCTCCTCCTGCTCGTTGTCTGCCTGGCACTTACCCCCATCTTGGTGGCGGGTCAGGCAGCGGGTGACAGTGGCGAGCAGTGCGATGTGTGGCAGGTCAGCCATCGGGTGACAGTGGCGAGCTGTGGAATGTGTGGTGGGTCAGGCAGTGGGTGACAGCGGCGAGCTGTGTAATTTACTGTGGGTCAGGCAGCAGGTGACAGCGGCGAGCAGTGCGATGTGCGGCAGGTCAGCCATCGGGTGACAGTGGCGAGCTGTGGAATGTGTGGTGGGTCAGGCAGTGGGTGACAGCGGCGAGCTGTGTAATTTACTGTGGGTCAGGCAGCAGGTGACAGCGGCGAGCAGTGCGATGTGCGGCAGGTCAGCCATCGGGTGACAGCGACGAGCTGTGGAATGTGTGGTGGGTCAGGCAGCGGATGACAGTGGCGAGCTGTGTGGGATGGGCAGTGGGTGACAGCGGCGAGCTGTGGGACGGGTGACAGGTCAGGCAGCAGGTGGCAGCTGTGCCCACTATGTCATGTTCTGTGCATTGCAGTGCCCCCATGTAATGTGCTGTGCCCAGTATGTAATTTGCTGTGCATTGCAGTGCTCACTATGTAATGTGCAATGTCCACCATGTCATGTGCTGTACATTGCAGTGCCCACCATGTCATGTGCTGTACATTGCAGTGCCCACCATGTCATGTGCTGTACATTGCAGTGCCCACCATGTCATGTGCAGTGCCCACCATGTGCTGTGCCATGCAGTGATCCCACCAAGTAATGTACAGTGCCCACCATGTAATGTGATGTGCCATGCAGTGCCCACCATGTCATGTGCAGTTCCATCCATGTCATGTGCTGTGCCCACCCTGCCATGTGTTGTGCCCAGCATGTAGTGTGTTGTGCCCACTGTGCAATGTGCTGGGCTGTTCAGCAGTGCCCACCATGTCATGTGCAGTTCCCAACATGTAATGTGCAGTTGCATTGCCCACCATGAAATGTGCTATGCCATGCAGTGCCCACCATGTAATGTGTTGTGCCATTCAGTGCCCACCATATAGTGCGCTGTGCCCACCATGTCATGTGCTGTGCCATGCAGTGCCCACCATGTAATGCGCTGTACCCACCATGTAATGTGCTGTGCCATGCAGCGCCAACCGTGTCATGTGCAGTGCCCACCATGTAAATTACTGTGCAGTGCCCACCCTGTCGTGCTGTGTTGTGCCTACCATGTCATGTGCTGTGCCATGCAGTGCTTACCATGTAATGTGCTGTACCAAGCATTTAATGTGCTGTACATTGTCCACCATGGCATGTGCCGTGCAGTACCCACAATGGAATGCGCTATGTAGGGCTCACCATGTCATGTGCGGTGTCCACCAATTAATGTGCTGTGCTCACAATGTAATGTGCTGTGCTGTGTCATGCAGTGCCCACCATATCATATGGTGTCATGCAGTGCCCACCTTGTCATGTGCTGTGCAGTGCCCACCATGCCATGTGCATTACCCACCATATAATATGCTGTGCCCACCATATAATGTGCTGTGCAGTGCCCACTTGTAATGTGCAGTGCCCACCATGTAATGTGCTCAGCTGTGCCCGCCATGTCATGTGCTGTGCCCCCCATATAAGGTCCTGTGCCCACCGTGTGCATGTGCTGTGTTGTGCCCACCATGCAATGTGCTGTGTTGTGCAGTACCAACCATGTCATGTGCTGTGCCCACCATATAATGTACTGTGCCTACCTTGTAATGTGCTGTATTGGGCAGTGCCAACAGTGTAATGTGCTGTGCCCGCCATGTCATGTGCTGTGCTTCACCCACCATTAAATGTGCTGTATCCATGTATGCACCATGTAATGTGTAGTGCCAACCATGTAATGTACTGTGCTACCCCCCCCCGTGTAATGTACTATGCTGTGCCCCCCACAGACTCACCCCCTCACTCTCACCCCCCCCTCTCTCTCTCTTTCACCCCCTCTCTCTCTCCCATCCCCTCTCTTCCACCCTGTTCTCTCTCTCACCCCCTTCATCCCCCATTCTCTCTCTCTCTCTCTCTCTCGCCTCCTTCCACCCCCTCTTTCCTACCACCCTCTCTCTCTTTCACCCTCTCTCTATTCCCCTTTTTCTCACCCCCTCTCTCTCGTCCCCATCTCTCTCATTCAATGCCTTTCTCTCTCTTTTCCCCTCCCTCTCATCCCCTCTCTTTCATCCCCCTATCTCGCTATCACCCCCCCTCTCTCTCTCTCTCTCTCTCTCACACACCCCTCTCTCTCTAATTTAATTCAACAAAAAATTGTTTGCGTTTTAATTTTATTTATTTTCATAAAAAGGCCCACCAAATCCTTAGCACCAGGCCCATGTTGCTCTTAATCTGGCCCTGTATATACTGCGATGGGGTGGCAGCTACAAGCACTGCGACATACCCATCACTGCCTGTTTCAGCCTAGGGTCACACTGTAGCGAACACAGACATCACATATGATTCGCACTCACACTGCTGATCACATGCGATGTTTGTGCAATGCGAGTTCAGCCATACAGTTGTATGGCTGAACTCGCATTGCATTTGCACAAAAAAGATGCAGGGATTTTTTTTTTTTTTTCCCGCACTAGAATCAGATCGCATGTTTGTGTGTTCTCACCTATTCGATCCGATTCCTGTCCGAATCCACAGTTTGCACTGCAATCTGCAAACCGATCTGGGGGTGTTATTAACATTCTATTGACACCCGCAGCGGTTCTCAGAGGGCAGCGTGAACTGCCTGCGGGAGAGATGCGATGTGGGAACCGGCGCTGGAATCGCACTGGTGCTCACATTGCTACAGTGTGAACCTAGGCTTAGGGTTTCGGGTGCATGCCCCTGCCCGCCTACTCCCCTGTGATTTGACACAGTGGGAGTGTGTCAGCAGATCCCAACCAGTGATTCATGGACTAGGGATGAGCTTTGTGTTCGAGTCGAACCCATGTTCGTCTCGAACATCGTCTGTTCGCCCGTTCGCCGAATTTCGAACGATATGGGCCGTTCCCGCCAAATTCATGTGGCGCGTCACGGCCCATAAATCACTGCGGCATCACAGTGCATTGCTGGCTGATGATTGGCCAAGCATGCACTATGACCCGCATGCTTGGCCAATCACAGCGCCGTCTGAACAGAGAGCCGTAATTGGCCAAAGCCAAGGAGGCTTTGGCCAATTATGGCTCAGGGGATTTAGTACACGCCCCACACTATATAAGGCTGCCTACACGGCGGCCCTGTGTAGTGTGTGTTCCAGCGTTCATTGAGAGAGAGAGAGAGAGAGAGACAGTGACATTTGATTTGAGTTATATAGATTAGGCAGAACAGTCAGTCAGTTAGCTGCACTTACAGTGTATTGTGTATATATATGCATCCCAGGTGTTGCATATATATATATATATACACTGTATTCAGTTTAGCTGGATCCGTTCCTGTTATCTTCCTACTGACAGGCAGGCTTGTCTTGTTACAGTATATACAGCTACCTGAAGAAAATTACTGGTGTTCTTTTGATCCTATTAGTACCACAGTCAGGCAGCTAGACTATTTACAGTTAGTGCAGTGCGTCCTGCTCACAGTGTTCAGCTAAACCTACAAGTTAGTGGGGTGCGTCCTGCTCACAGTGTTCAGCTAAACCTACAAGTTAGTGGGGTGCGTCCTGCTCACAGTGTTCAGCTAAACCTACAAGTTAGTGGGGTGCGTCCTGCTCAGAGTGTTCAGCTAAACCTACAAGTTAGTGGGGTGCATCCTGCTCACAGTGTTCAGCTAAACCTACAAGTTAGTGGGGTGCGTCCTGCTCACAGTGTTCAGCTAAACCTACAAGTTAGTGGGGTGTGTCCTGCTCACAGTGTTCAGCTAGATCCGTTCCTGTTATCTTCTTACTGACAGGCAGGCTTGTCTTGTTACAGTATATACAACTACCTGAAGAAAATTACTGGTGTTCTTTTGATCCTATTAGTACCACAGTCAGGCAGCTAGACTATTTACAGTTAGTGCAGTGCGTCCTGCTCACAGTGTTCAGCTAAACCTACAAGTTAGTGGGGTGCGTCCACCTCACAGTGTTCAGCTACCTGTAGAAGGTTGGTGGTGCTCTCATACTACAGGCAGGCAGTTGATTTTGCTAGCTGCAGGATCAGTATATATATATATATATATATATATATATATATATATATATATATATTTATATATCCCAGCTTAGTGCAGCTACAGGCCATTAGTATTTCTGGAAGGCCAAGAAGGAGAGGCAGACAGTCACAAGCCAATAAGAGAGGGCAAGTAGGCTCTGTGTCTAGTGCTGGTCGTGAAGACGGTGCATCCTCATCAGCACGTGGCCGTGGGACACGCTTGGCCTTTTTTTCGGCAGCTGGCCGCGTTGAGCCGCAACATGCGGAAGACTTGGTCGAGTGGATGACCAAGCCGTCCTCATCCTCCTCATCCTCTCTCACCCATGCCCAGGGTACTTTGTCTGGCAAAGCAGCGGCCTCTTCCCTCGGCTCAATGTCATCAGTGACTCCTTCCCTAGCCCCACCATGTCCTCCTGAGGAGTCCCTCAAACTGTTTGACCACAGTGTTGGGTACATGCTCCAGGAGGATGCCCAGCGTTTGGAAGGCTCTGATGATGATACTGAGCTCGATGAAGGCAGTAACATGAGCACGGACAGAGGGGGTGCCCAAGAAGGACAGCAATCTGGCAGTCATGCTCCCCCTGCTGCAGCATACTGCCAGGTTTGCTCCAGTGATGAGGAGGAAGGGGATGATGAGGTCACTGACTCAACGTGGGTGCCTGATAGGAGAGAGGAGGAGGAGGAGGCGGCACATCACCAACGAGGCAGGATGCCCTCCAGGGGCCAGCCTAAGGGCAGCACATTGACTGCATCACACCCCAAAGCTCCACATGTGCAGGGCGCTGCAGTCTCTGCGCGTTATTCAAAAAGTTTTTTGGTGTGGGCCTTTTTTGAGACGAGTGCATCAGATCGCACCGCTGCTATTTGCAACATATGTCTCAAGCATATCTCGCGTGGCCAAAACATCTACCGCTTGGGTACCACATGCTTGACCAGACATATGTTGACCTGCCATGCAGTTCGTTGGCAAGCGTATCTAAAAGACCCACACCAAAGAACAAAGAGGACCTCTCCTTGCTTCTCATCAGCTGAGATCTCCAACCCCACTATACCTTCAGTCCTCTCTGAGACCTGCACTGAGAGGAATGAAGGTGTAGAATTAGGTGTGTCACAGCCAAGTACTTGTGGGCAATCTGCTTTTGGTACACCGACATCAGATTGTACCAGGCAAATTTCCCTACCCCAGCTGCTGCACCGCCGAAAGAAGTTTGCTCCCAGCCATCCACATGCCCAGCGGTTGAATGCAAGCTTGGCAAAATTGCTAGCACTTCAACTACTGCCTTTTCAGTTGGTAGACTCTGCCCCCTTCCGTGAGTTTGTGGAATGTGCGGTTCCTCAGTGGCAGGTACCCAAACGGCACTTTTTCTCACGGAAGGCGATTCCAGCTCTCTACCGGCATGTGGAAGGCAATGTCCATGCCTCGCTGGACAGGGCGGTCAGGTGCATATTACCGCTGACTCATGGTCCAGCAGGCATGGACAGGGACGTTACCTAAGTTTCACGGCGCATTGGGTGACTCTGCTGGCAGCTGGGAAGGATGCAGGACAAGGTGCAGTAGTGTTGGAGGTTGTTCTGCCACCACGCCTCCAAAATGCTAATGATTGTGACACACCTCTCTCCTCCATCCCCTCCTCTTCTTCTTCCTCCAAGGCCTCTTCCTGTGCCTTGTCCTCGGAACCAGCGGTGCTCCGTAGCCGTTCAAGGGGCTACGCAAGTACGCAGGCCAAAAGATGCCATGCGGTGCTTGAGCTGGTGTGCTTGGGGGACAGGAGCCACACTGGGGCAGAGGTTCTGTCAGCTCTGCAGGGGCAGGTTCAGAGGTGGTTGACGCCACGCCAACTTAAGGCAGGAATGGTGGTTTGCGACAATGGCACCAACCTCCTCTCTGCCCTCCGACAGGGACAAATGACCCATGTGCCCTGTTTGGCTCACGTCCTTAACTTGGTGGTGCAGCGGTTCTTGGGCAGGTACCCGGGCTTACAGGATGTCCTGAGGCAGGCCAGGAAAGTCTGTGTGCATTTCCGCCGGTCATATAATGCCAGTGCTCGGCTGACGGACCTCCAAAAGGAGTTTAACCTGCCCAAGAACCGCCTAATCTGTGACATGCCCACCAGGTGGAACTCAACGTTGGCCATGCTGCAGCGGCTGCACACGCAGCAGAGGGCCATCAATGAGTACCTGTGCGACTATGGCACCAGGACAGGGTCAGGGGAGCTTGTTTTTTTTTTTCCCACGCCAGTGGGCCATAATCAGGGATGCATGCACTGTCCTGTCACCATTTGAGGAGGCCACGAGGATGGTGAGCAGTGACAGTGCATGCATCAGTGACACTGTCTCCCTTGTCCACCTGTTGGAGCACACGCTGCGTGGAATAATGGACAGGGCACTTGAGGCAGAACAGAGGCAGGAAGAGGAGGACTTCCTTAGCTCTCAAGGCCCCCTTTATCCAGACAGTGTTCCTGCGTGCCCGCCGATCACACAGGAAGAGGACGAGGAGGAGGAGGAGGAGGAAGATTGTGTCACTATGGAGGTGGAGCCTGGCACTCAGCATCAGCAGCAGTCTTTAAGGGATCAGTCCCAAGAAACACATGGACTTGTACGTGGCTGGGAGGAGGTGGCTGCGGACCATGTCGTCCTTAGTGACCCAGAGGACTCCGGACCGAATGCCTCAGCAAACCTACGCTGCATGGCCTCCCTGATCCTGCAAAACCTGCGTAAGGATCCTCGTATTCGTGGTATCAAGGAGAAGGACCAATACTGGCTGGCAACCCTCTTTGATCCACGTTACAAGGGTAAGGTTGCGGACCTTATCTTGCCATCGCAGAGGGAGCAGAGGATGAAACATCTTGCAGAAAGGTCTGTGCAACGCGTTCCCAGAGACTGGGAGGTTACAAACTCCTGTTTCTGTACAACGTGTTGCTGAGGCTTCGGTCAGTCAAAGAAGGAGCGGTGGAGAAGGTGGCCGTCTGACCGATGCGTTCAGACAAATTTTTGGTCCGCAGCCCCAAGGTATGATCGGTTCCAGCAACCATCGCCAGCGTCTGTTTTACATGGTGCAGGAATACCTAGGGGCAAGATCAGACTTGGACACCTTTCCCACCGAAAATCCTCTGGGTTACTGGGTCTTGAGGATGGATCACTGGCCAGAGCTTGCACAGTATGCAATTGAGCTACTGGCCTGTCCTGCATCCAGCGTTCTTTCGGAACGCACATTTAGTGCTGCTGGAGGCTTTGTAACCGATCACAGGGTGCGTCTGTCCACCAACTCGGTCGATCGACTGACCTTCATAAAAATGAATCAGTCTTGGATCACCACCAGCTACCAAGCACCTGATGCTGATGTAACCGAATAATTTTTTTTGAAATCTCAGATCCTTTCAAAGACTGCCTATGCTGATGCTGAGTGACTATCCCTGAGTAATTATCCTCTTCCTCCTCAATCATCACGCTGATAGCTTGTAAGAACATTTTTGGTTCTGGGCGCCGCCACCAGTGCCTACGGCACAATTTTTCAGCCCCTGTTTGACAGGGACGTGTAATTACAATTTTTGATGCAATACTTTGCAGCAGGGCTCGTTCCTGCGTTCCAACTAGAGTGTCTGTGAGGGGTTGCAGTGTTGTGGCACCAGCACCAGTGCCTAAGGCCCAATTTTTCAGCCCTTTTTTAACAGGGGCGTGTAATTACAATTTTTGATGCAATACTTTGCAGCAGGGCTCGTTCCTGCGTTCCAACTAGAGTGTCTGTGAGGGGTTGCAGTGTTGTGGCACCAGCACCAGTGCCTAAGGCCTAATTTTTCAGCCCCTGTTCAACAGGGGCATGTAATTACAATTCTTGATCTAATATTTCACAGCAGGGCCCATTTCTGCACCCACCAAGAGCGAGTGAGGACTTACAGTGTTGTGGCACCAGCACCACCACCACCACCACCAAAGGCCCAATTTTTCTGCCCTTGTTCAACAGGGGCATGTAATTACAATTCTTGATCTAATATTTCACAGCAGGGCCCTGTGAGGGCTTACAGTGTTGTGGCCACAACAACACCTAAGGCCCAAATTTCTGCTAAGTATATAGGGCAGGCCCCTACTTTCAAACATCTAACTTACAAACGACTCCTACTTGCAAACGGAAGGAGACAACAGGAAGTGAGATGAAATCTACCCCTAGGAAGGGAAATTCTCTCCTGTAAGAGTTAATATGGGAAAAACCTTTCTCCTTTCCACTGATGCTTTCCAATCCTTGAATCAACAAGAAAAAACTTATGAAACAGACACTTTGCTCTAATTACATGTGACTTTAGACAGATAGGGATAAAACCCAAATGAAATCTGCCTACAGGTGCTAATACTAGCTAACACCCAGAATGATATGGGTGGATGTATTCCTCTGAATTGGAGAGCATAACAAAAAAAATAAGTAGAAGGCAAAAAGAATTCTTCAATAAGGAACCAGCATGTTTAGCAAAAATATAAATGTTTAATATAGAAAAAATGATACCACATATACACCAGATTGTGTCAACAAAAAATTTTTGACAATGAGTGTACCAATAACAACCACTACCAATTAAAATAGACAACGTTGTCTAGAAACAGAGAACAACATACAGATGGCCACCACAACACATACAATCACATCTAATTGGCCAGCTGGACTTAAAAGTCTCATATATAATATTTCTAGCTGAAAGTAGAAAGCCAATGGGTAACGGTATACAGCCTTGGATGAAGGGGAGTCCGCAATATACACTGCCGATGGCAAGCCTGGGTTTGACTACAGATGAGTGTACAAACTATTAAGGTTGCTGGTAGTAGCACTGACAGATAGATGTCAGCCGCAGCAAGTGGCATGCGTGAGCGGCTGTGTCAGTACTGAGCAGAGGTGCAGGGGGGGATGGTATGCCTGTGTAACTATAGATGTACAACAACAGCGTGTAAAATGATGCGATCTCACCAGACCATAGGCATCCGGGTACAACAGGTAAGTTGGACACTCCAATCCTCCTCAAGCTAGATCATCCTCTGGTCACTATAAAGTGGCTGATAAGTCCGTGTAAGTAGATGCCCGCCAGGTAAGTGGAAGTGGGGGAACGTAGTGGCGTACCGTCTGCTTACGGAATGGAGCCACAGTTACTTCCGGATTCCGTGCTGTAGGGCTTCCAACGGACTTTCGGCAAAGCTTAAACGGCTTCAGCAGAGTAGCAAGTCAGATCCCGAGGGCTGGTGGGTGGGTCTGTACGGTCTGTACGGGTGCTACATGGAACGTGATGGCGTCATGCTGACGCGTTTCATCCGTAAAGGATTTCTTCAGAGCTTTCCAATCCTTGTTCCACAAAAAAACCCAAATTTTCAAAAAACATTTGTCATTGGGACAAAAAGTGAGGTGAAATCTTCTGAAGAGGAGGAAAGACGGCAAAACAAATGCCACAGGGGTGATAACCCTTCCCTATGTTTTCCAAAAAGCTTAAAAAAGTTTTTTTGGCTGGAGCTAAACACGTTAAAAATGTACCCGTTCAAAACTACAAACAGATTCTACTTAACAACAAACCTACAGTCCCTGTCTTGTTTGCACCGCCTGTATACTGCTGTTCAGAGTATATAGGGCCTGGTGGCCCCACACCTTTCCTTATTTTAATTTGGGTGCGGGGTTCCCCTTAATATCCATACAAGACCCAAAGGGCCTGGTAATGGACTGGGGGGTACCCATGCCGTTTGTCTCACTGATTTTCATCCATATTGCCAGGACCCGACATTACATTAAACCCGCAAACAGTTTTAAATGAGATTTTTTCCTTTAAAAATGACATTTGGTGCAGGGACTGTTCTAAACACGGGAAACACGCGCCACTTTACAGGCATACTATAGACACCCCCCAGGTACGATATTTAAAGGAATATTTCACTTTTTTTTTTTTTACTTTAAGCATCATTAAAATCACTGCTCCCGAAAAAACGGCCGTTTTTAAAAGTTTTTTTTGCATTGATACATGTCCCCTGGGGTAGGACCCGGGTCCCCAAACCCTTTTTAGGACAATACCATGCAAATTAGCCTTTAAAATGAGCACTTTTGATTTCGAACGTTCGAGTCCCATAGACGTCAATGGGGTTCTAACGTTCGTGCGAATTTTCGGTCCGTTCGCAGGTTCTGGTGCGAACCGAACCGGGGGGTGTTCGGCTCATTCCTAGCCGGGACCTATTGACTGGCCCAGAGCCCTGTGTTGACAATCAACACAGGGCTCTATACAAAGGAAATGTTCGCTTGCAAAGCAGGGAAAATAAACAAGCCAGTCAATGGTAAAAATCAGTACACACATTACACATTGTTGGGCACACAATTAACCCCTTGGATTCCCCTAGATATTAACCCCTTCTCAGCCATTGTCATTAGTACAGTGTCGGTGCATATTATTAGCACTGATCAGTGTATAAAGCTACATTCATGACCTAGGTATTCCAGAGCTTCAATTTTGTCACAATTTGTTGAGGGACAATTGCCACAAAATCGCACCGCTATTGGGGTGCCATTTAAAGTAAGGAGGATTAGTGTGGTGATAACGAATATTATCTGCGCCCCGAGCCCACCCTCTTTTGAAGCCTATTAGAGCCTCTGGCTCTAATCACATGCTTCAAACCCCCCCATTAGAATCCATGGTCCGGTGTCCCTGCATGTAGATCAGAGGGCCGGACTCATGGATAGGGGGGTGGTGCCCGTGCGCCCCTAATGGTTGCAAAATATCAAAGTTGCATCGAGTCACAATGCAAAGTCACACAACTTTGAGGGTTGCAGCAGTGTGAACCGAGCAGTAAATTTGGATGAAACCGAAGCATGTACTGTAAGTTGTTTTTAGCTGTAGGTATAATTATTTTGTTCTGTTTGGACTGCAAAATGTTTTGCTTACCTCCAGGAATATGAAGTTCAAATTTACATATGGTGTTTTGATTGTTTTTGGCATGAATATTGGCAGAGAGCCATCCTTCATCTTCACGTGTTAAATTGCAGAAGCTGATTGAAGAGCTTAGTGAAGATATATGACAGGAGCAGAGTTTGGTTTCATAAGTTTTGTTCTGAATTCTGCAGCAATTTTTAGGGTCTTCAATCTGGCAACAACATTTCTGAAATTTGCAAGAGTTAAAGATATGGAAGAAAACATTGTGTGTTCCCTCATTAACCCAATGGATTTCTTCTATTTCTTCTATTTCTTTGTTTACTTTAACTTGCAGAGTCACTCTTCCTTCATTCGTTGTTGTTGTTGTCCCTTCTCCAAACACTGTGCAAGTTGATGCACAAAGCCCACCTTGTATGCAATATAAACATTGGTTAGTAAAAAGAGTATAACTACCTTAACATTAAATTACTAACAAAAAAGAACTATTTTCACAATAAAGTATAATACCGGAAAGTGGATGCAAACCTTCCATATACCCAGTGAAGTAACTGGCCTCAGGTGATACACAAAGATGAAACAAATCCTCCTACATAAGTTGTACCTGCTTATCTGCAGTCTCTGGACTGAAACAAGTACTCCAAAGACATGCTGGTAGGTTAATTGGATCCTGTTTAAATTGTTCCTAGTATGTATGAATGTGAGTTAGGGACCTTAGATTGTAAGCTCCTTGACGGTAGGGACTGATGTGAATGTACGATGTATATGTAAAGCGCTGCGTAAATTGACGGCGCTATATAAGTACCTGAAATAAATAAGTACACACTATAGAGGGATGTGCTTTGTTCATATTTCATGTCTGAGGCTTACAACCACTTTAACCACTTGACGACCGCCTCACGCCGATTTACCTCGGCAAGGTGGCACGGACAGGCAAAATCACGTACATATACGTGATCTGCCTTCCGCGGGTGGGGGGTCCGATCGGACCCCCCCCCCGGTGCCCGAGGCGGTCGTCTTTTGTCCAGCGGCGATCGGAGATGAGGGGGAGGCCATCCGTTCGTGGCCCCCCCCCTCGCGATTGCCGCCGGCCAATCAGATCACTTCCTTTGCTGCTGTATGCTAAACAGCAGCAAAGGAAATGATGTCATTTCTCCTCGGCTCGGTATTCCGTTGCAGCGCCGAGGGGAGAAGACAGGTATGTGAGTGCACCAACACTACACAACACAGTAGAACATGCCAGGCACACAAAACACCCCGATCCCCCCCCCCGATCGCCCCCCGATCCCCCCCCAATCACCCCCCCTGTCACAAACTGACACCAGCAGTTTTTTTTTTTTTTTCTGATTACTGCATTGGTGTCAGTTTGTGACAGTTACAGTGTTGGGACAGTTAGTATTAGCCCCCTTTAGGTCTAGGGTACCCCCCTAACCCCCCCTAATAAAGTTTTAACCCCTTGATCACCCCCTGTCACCAGTGTCACTAAGCGATCATTTTTCTGATCGCTGTATTAGTGTCGCTGGTGACGCTAGTTAGGGACCTAAATATTTAGGTTCGCCGTCAGCGTTTTATAGCGACAGGGACCCCCATATACTACCTAATAAATGTTTTAACCCCTTGATTGCCCCCTAGTTAAACCTTTCACCACTGATCACCGTATAAGTGTTACGGGTGACGCTGGTTAGTTTGTTTATTTTTTTTAGTGTCAGGGCACCCGCCGTTTATTACCGAATAAAGGTTTAGCCCCCTGATCGCCCGACGGTGATATGCGTCGCCCCAGGCAGCGTCAGATTAGCGCCAGTACCGCTAACACCCATGCACGCACCGTACAGCTCCCTTAGTGGTATAGTATCTGATCGGATCAATATCTGATCCGATCAGATCTATACTAGCGTCCCCAGCAGTTTAGGGTTCCCAAAAACACAGTGTTAGTGGGATCAGCCCAGATACCTGCTAGCACCTGCGTTTTGCCCCTCCGCCCGGCCCAGCCCACCCAAGTGCAGTATCGATCGATCACTGTCACTTACAAAACACTAAACGCATAACTGCAGCGTTCGCAGAGTCAGGCCTGATCCCTGCGATCGCTAACAGTGTTTTTGGTAGCTTTTTATTGAACTGGCAAGCGCCAGCGGCCTAGTACACCCCGGTCGTAGTCAAACCAGCACTGCAGTAACACTTGGTGACGTGGCGAGTCCCATAAGTGCAGTTCAAGCTGGTGAGGTGGCAAGCACAAGTAGTGTCCCGCTGCCACCAAAAAGACAAACACAGGCCCGTTGTGCCCATAGTGCCCTTTCTGCTGCATTCGCCAATCCTAATTGGGAACCCACCACTTCTGCAGCCCCCGTACTTCCCCCATACACATCCCCAACCAAATGCTGTCGGCTGCATGAGAGGCATTTTCTTTATGTCCTCCCGAGTACCCCTACCCAACGAACCCCCCCAAAAAAGATGTCGTGTCTGCAGCAAGCGCGGATATAGGCGTGACACCCGCTATTATTGTCCCTCCTGTCCTGACAATCCTGGTCTTTGCATTGGTGAATGTTTTGAACGCTACCATTCATTAGTTGAGTATTAGCGTAGGGTACAGCATTGCACAGACTAGGCACACTTTCACAGGGTCTCCCAAGATGCCATCGCATTTTGAGAGACCCGAACCTGGAACCGGTTACAGTTATAAAAGTTAGTTACAAAAAAAGTGTAAAAAAAAAAAAAAAATATATAAAATAAAAAAAAATAGTTGTCGTTTTATTGTTCTCTCTCTCTATTCTCTCTCTCTTGTTCTGCTCTTTTTTACTGTATTCTATTCTGCAATGTTTTATTGTTATTATGTTTTATCATGTTTGCTTTTCAGATATGCAATTTTTTATACTTTACCGTTTACTGTGCTTTATTGTTAACCATTTTTTTGTCTTCAGGTACGCCATTCACGACTTTGAATGGTTATACCAGAATGATGCCTGCAGGTTTAGGTATCATCTTGGTATCATTCTTTTCAGCCAGCGGTCGGCTTTCATGTAAAAGCAATCCTAGCGGCTAATTAGCCTCTAGACTGCTTTTACAAGCCGTGGGAGGGAATGCCCCCCCCCACCGTCTTCCGTGTTTTTCTCTGGATCTCCTGTCTCAACAGGGAACCTGAGAATGCAGCCGGTGATTCAGCCAGCTGACCATAGAGCTGATCAGAGACCAGAGTGGCTCCAAACATCTCTATGGCCTAAGAAACCGGAAGCTACGAGCATTTTATGACTTAGATTTCGCCAGATGTAAATAGCGCCATTGGGAAATTGGGGAAGCATTTTATCACACCGATCTTGGTGTCATCAGATGCTTTGAGGGCAGAGGAGAGATCTAGGGTCTAATAGACCCCAATTTTTTCAAAAAAGAGTACCTGTCACTACCTATTGCTATCATAGGGGATATTTACATTCCCCGAGATAACAATAAAAATGATTAAAAAAAAAAAAATGAAAGGAACAGTTTAAAAATAAGATAAAAAGCAAAAAAATAATAAAGAAAAAAAAAAAAAAAAAAAAAAAAAAAAAGCACCCCTGTCGCCCCCTGCTCTCGCGCTAAGGCGAACGCAAGCGGCGGTCTGTCGTCAAACGTAAACAGCAATTGCACCATGCATGTGAGGTATCGCCGCGAAGGTCAGATCGAGGGCAGTAATTTTTGCAGTAGACCTCCTCTGTAAATCTAAAGTGGTAACCAGTAAAGGCTTTTAAAGGCTTTTAAAAATGTATTTATTTTGTTGCCACTGCACGTTTGTGCGCAATTTTAAAGCATGTCATGTTTGGTATCCATGTACTCGGCCTAAGATCATCTTTTTTATTTCATCAAACATTTGGGCAATATAGTGTGTTTTAGTGCATTAAAATTTAAAAAAGTGTGTTTTTTCCCCCAAAAATGTGTTTGAAAAATCGCTGCGCAAATACTGTGTGAAAAAAAAAAATGAAACACCCACCATTTTAATCTGTAGGGCACTTGCTTTAAAAAAAATATATAATGTTTGGGGGTTCAAAGTAATTTTTTTGCAAAAAAAAATAACTTTTTCATGTAAACAAAAAGTGTCAGAAAGGGCTTTGTCTTCAAGTGGTTAGAAGAGTGGGTGATGTGTGACATAAGCTTCTAAATGTTGTGCATAAAATGCCAGGACAGTTCAAACCCCCCCAAATGACCCCATTTTGGAAAGTAGACACCCCAAGCTATTTGCTGAGAGGCATGTCGAGTCCATGGAATATTTTATATTGCGACACAAGTTGCGGGAAAGAGACAAATTTTTATTTTTTTTTTTTTTGCACAAAGTTGTCACTAAATGATATATTGCTCAAACATGCCATGGGAATATGTGAAATTACACCCCAAAATACATTCTGCTGCTTCTCCTGAGTACGGGGATACCACATGTGTGAGACTTTTTGGGAGCCTAGCCGCGTACGGGACCCCGAAAACCAAGCACCGCCTTCAGGCTTTCTAAGGGCGTGAATTTTTTATTTCACTCTTCACTGCCTATCACAGTTTTGGAGACCATGGAAAGCCCAGGTGGCACAAAACCCCCCCAAATGACCCCATTTTGGAAAGTAGACACCCCAAGCTATTTGCTGAGAGGTATAGTGAGTATTTTGCAGACCTCACCTTTTGTCACAAAGTTTTGAAAATTGAAAAAAGAAAAAAAAAAAAAAGTTTTTTTCTTGTCCTTCTTCATTTTCAAAAACAAATGAGAGCTGCAAAATACTCACCATGCCTCTCAGCAAATAGCTTGGGGTGTCTACTTTCCAAAATGGGGTCATTTGGGGGGGTTTTGTGCCACCTGGGCATTCCATGGCCTCCGAAACTGTGATAGGCAGTGAAGAGTGAAATCAAAAATTTACACCCTTAGAAATCCTGAAGGCGGTGATTGGTTTTCGGGGCCCCGTACGCGGCTAGGCTCCCAAAAAGTCCCACACATGTGGTATCCCCATACTCAGGAGAAGCAGCTGAATGTATTTTGGAGTGCAATTCCACATAGGCCCATGGCCTGTGTGAGCAATATATCATTTAGTGACAACTTTTTGTAAATATTTTTTTTTTTTTTGTCATTATTCAATCACTTGGGACAAAAAAAATAAATATTCAATGGGTTCAACATGCCTCTCAGCAATTTCCTTGGGGTGTCTACTTTCCAAAATGGGGTCATTTGGGGGGGTTTTGTACTGCCCTGCCATTTTAGCACCTCAAGAAATGACATAGGCAGTCATAAACTAAAAGCTGTGTAAATTACAGAAAATTAACCCTAGTTTGTAGACGCTATAACTTTTGCGCAAACCAATAAATATACGCTTATTGACATTTTTTTTACCAAAGACATGTGGCCGAATAAATTTTGGCCTAAACGTATGACTAAAATTTAGTTTATTGGATTTTTTTTATAACAAAAAGTAGAAAATATCATTTTTTTTTCAAAATTTTCGGTCTTTTTCCGTTTATAGCGCAAAAAATAAAAACTGCAGAGGTGATCAAATACCATCAAAAGAAAGCTCTATTTGTGGGAAGAAAAGGACGCAAATTTCGTTTGGGTACAGCATTGCATGACCGCGCAATTAGCAGTTAAAGCGACGCAGTGCCAAATTGGAAAAAGACCTCTGGTCCTTAGGCAGCATAATGGTCCGGGGCTCAAGTGGTTAAGCTGACCGTGAAAAAGTGATCTTACTTCACCTTCATCAATCAATAACCCAATAGTGCAGTGCTACCCGCTACAAACGTATTTGCTCAATAACAAAATATAAAATATAAACAAAATATAAACCAAACATTGCAAAATCCAGGCTCATATTACACAATGAAAAATAAGTAATATTGGGCTTCATTCACAAAGAGGTATTGTTCCCCTTAAAAATGCTGTAAAATACCGCTTGGCATTTTTCAAAAAATTTTTGGCTGTTCACAAAAAAAAACACTACTAAAATACTTCATGAGTTATTTTACGAAGTCTTGCGGTACTTTGGTAGTGAAAACATGCAGTAATCTAATGCCTAGCATTAGCCGGTGTATTTATTAACCACTTCAGCCCCAGACCATTTGGCTGGCCAAAGACCAGAGCACTTTTTGCGATTCGGCACTGCGTTGCTTTAACTGAGAATTGCGCGGTTGTGCGACGTGGCTCCCAAACAAAATTGTTGTCCTTTTTTTCCCACAAATAAAGCTTTCTTTTGGTGGTATTTGATCATCTCTGCGGTTTTTATTTTTGCGCTATAAACAAAAAAAAAGCGACAATTTTGAAAAAAAACGCATTATTTTTTACTTTTTGCTATAATAAATATCTCCAAAAAATATACAAAAAAAAATTTTTTTCCTCAGTTTAGGCCGATAGGTATTCTTCTACATATTTGTGGTAAAAAAAAAAAAAAAATCGCATTTATTGATTGGTTTGCGCAAAGGTTATAGCGTCTACAAAATAGGGGATAGATTTATGGCATTTTTAATAATATATTTCTTTTATTAGTAATGGCGGCGATCAGCGATTTTTATTATAACTGCGACATTATGTTGGACACATCGGACACTTTTGGCACTATTTTGGGACCATTCACCCTTATACAGTGATCAGTGCGATTAAAAATGTACTTATTACTGTGTAAATGTGACTGGCAGTGAAGAGGTTAACCACTAGGGGGCTAGAAAGGGGTTAAGTGTGTCCTAGGGAGTGATTCTAACTGTTAGGGGGCGTGGCTACGAGTGACACATCACTGATCGCTGCTCCCGATGAGAAGGAACAGACGATCAGTGACATGTCACTAGGAAGAACAGGGAGATCTTGTGTTTACACTGACATCTCTCCGTTCTTCAGCTCAGTGACACGATCGCAGGACACCCGTGGGCACAATCACGAAGCTCGCATGCATTTGCAAACGCATGCGTGAGCCACAGAGCCACGTCACGGCACCCTGGTATCTGTGGTCCTAACACTAAAATACCTGTTTTAGCTCCTGTACCTTTAAGGAGGGGTGGGCTCCCCTTCAGTCCACTTGCTCTCATCTATCCATCAGTATGTGGGGACACTCATATTTTAGTGTTAGGACCACAGATATCAGGGTGCCGTGACGTGGCTCTGTGGCTTACGCATGCGTTTGCAAATGTGTGCGGACTAAACCCCTGTTTTTAGCACATACTGTTAGACATGTCAATTTGGTTGTCTGTGAGTTGGTGGTATGTAGGCTTTGGTTTTTTCCTGGGCATTCCCCAGACTTTGTTGTTACCTCTACGCCCATTTGCCTGTCCGTGTCATTCTGTCGACATATATCTACATGCGGCGGTCGGCATGTGGTTAACATTAATAAATAGGCGTTGTTAAGAAACAGGTGGCCTTAACAACCACTAAATAACATTGGGACAAGGTGCTTTGGGGGGGGGGGAGCATGCGACCTGTGCTGAGGGCATGTGACCTGGTATGGTTTCAAGGGGGGGCGCTCGCTTGTTCCCTCCCTTTTCTGACCTGCCATGCTGCATGCTCAGATAAGTGTCTGGAATGGATTTTGGAGGGGATCCCATGATATATATATTTTTAATTTTTTTTCCATTTTTTTTTTTTTTTTTATTGCTGGCAATTCTTTTTTTTAAACAACAAAGGAAAGAAAAAGGGCAATGTTGGGACTTTTCAGGTGCATCACCAAAATATAATGTTTCAGTAAAAATTCATTATTTATTCAAACAATAGGTTAAAAATGGAAAGTCCATATAAAAAGATTTGCAGTTACAGTTGTGGTCCAATTCATATGATCATTGGTTTCAGGGCAATGTAATGATGACAAAATCCCAACATGTTTCGCCCACTGGGCTTCTTCAGGGGATATATTGCCCACTAAGGGTCATAGCAGTCTTTTAAATAAGAACAACATTATTATAATTACATAGATGTCAGGACCACATGCTTAGCCCATATTTAAAAGTATATATATAGTATAGTATAGGTCTCAAACTGGCGGCCCTCCAGCTGTTGCGAAACTACAAGTCCCATGAGGCATTGCAAGGCTGACAGTTACAAGCAGGACTCTCACAGGCAGAAGCATGATGGGACTTGTAATTTCGCAACAGCTGGAGGGCCACCAATTTAAGACCCCTGGTGTATACCATATACTAAGTATGTGTAAGTATGTAAGTAAGTATGTATGAGGTAAGTATGTGGTACTGACATCATTGGATTAAAGAATTACTGTAAGAAATGATTGTCTAAGTAATTATAACGATGTTGTTCTTATTTAATAGAATGCTATGACCTTTAGTGGGTAATATTTCCCCTGAAGAAGCCCGGTGGGGAAACATGTTGGGATTTTGACATCATTACATTGCCCTGAAACCAATGATCATATGAATTGGGTCACTACGGTAACTGCAAATGTTTTTATATGGACTTTCTATTTTTAACCTATTGTTTGAAACATTGTCTTTAGGTATGATGCACCTGAAAAGCCCCAACATTGCCCTTTTTCTTTCCTTGGTGGTTCAATTATAAGGGATGTGGTGCTACAATTTAATGGCCATTTATCCACACCAATTTCCAAATTCTTTTTTTAAGGTTCAGCTGTCAGCGGGATTGATGACTCTGTGGTTGTTAAGGTCGAGGCCGCTCGCTCCGTAACAACCTGTAAACACATTCCACAAATACTGCATGCCTGGAGCACTACTTAATTTCCGCATGCTTTTAATTATTTATTTCCTTCAGTGAATGGATTTTAACGCGTTTTCAGTGTTTTTCGGTAAATACCGCACAAACAGTCTAGTTTTTTTTGGACAGTTTCAGGATCGCGTGAGATATTTAGGCAAAATGTGTCCTGACACCTAAATATCTAATTCGAGTTCATTCTGTGAATGGAGTCCTTTGGTGTTAATATCAATACAATAGGAAATATTGTTATGAATTGATATGAAATATTGATATGAAATCAAATGTTATAATCCTAGTGTTGTGAAAACAAAAAACAACGTGTACAAATGATCAAGTCCCATTCCAAATGAACACAACAGTGCTCTTCTCGCCAATTCTCACCCTGTGTTTAGTGCAAAACTCTCTACCCAGTAGCTCTCTACCCAGCACTCCAATCTGCTCACCTCAGTGATATGAGCTCTAAGAATGTTAAGAGCAGAGGTCATTACAGCTTTGTTCCCCCTGTAGGGATCTGGGGTCCCCTCTTATATCGATGTAGCACCCTGGAGTTTAGAAAGGGAGCTCCTCACAAATTTACTTGCCAGGAGTAGTTATCCTGGTTGATTGTTAGAGATCTATTGATTTCTCCCTAAGTTTGGCTTGGTTGCCCTTTTCTCTTCTACCACTAGGTGGCTGGGTACTTTGTGGTACTGGATATGAGAAGGGCAAACCAAGGTCAAGTTATGGGTATATGGGGTATCTCAGCCAATGGGCAGGGGTTTTCTTGAATCCCTTCCTGCTGGGAGAGCCTATATATTCAGGTGGAGTCAAGTGATCTGCGTTCTGTGCGACATGGACAGCTGTCTGGGTGGACGTGTGTTGTATTGCCCGGGCTGCTAGGCTGGAGATTGGGCCCATCCCAGGCACATCTGGCTGCTAGGCTATCTGAGGTCCTATCCAGAAGCAAGAGAGCAGCGCAGGGTTGGGACTGAGGCTTGCAGTCAAACCAAAAGTGGCGATTCTGCCGGCAGGAGAACCTGTGTGGTCGGAGGTAGAGGGGAAGCTGTCGCCAGTAAGGGACTATCCGCCTTATTAATCGGAGACCACAGTGAGTAGCTGAAGCAAGTACCGGAGCAGTATTCTCACCAACCGGGGACGGTGAAGAATTGGGGAAAACTCCAGTGGAAATCAAGCCAGGGACCCAGCCAGCGGAGGTGACACTTGCAGAGGGACCAAGCAGGCCAGTGGGGTGAAGCTTGAAAGGTATCTTGAGTGCCAAGCTAGGGAGCCAGCAGAGAAGCGGGGGTGACCCTTGTGGAAGATACTACAGTGAAGATTGAAGGAGCTCAAGGGATTCAGTGACAGTGAATCAGTGGGTCTATTGAGAGACCAGGAACTCAGTGTGCTGAAGAACTACAAGGAGGGATTGTAGTGGAAGATAAAGGAACTGTTAAACTTTAAGTTAGGAACTGTTAAAGACCGTTGCCATAGGAGACAGCATTCCTGCACATGCAGATGTGGCGTTGCTTGCTGGATGCCTTTCCCTGCATGGCTGTCCTCCTATTGAAGTCTTGGAGTCTGCCAATTGATCTTGCAACTACCTAAGGGTGTCCTGGCCCTAACCCTCTCTCCCCCAAAAAAGATTGTTAAAGGAAATAAACTTTCTTTTGCATTCAAGAAGTGTCTGGCGCCCAATGACTTTCACCATCTTTGCACCCACTATGCCTTACAACCCACTACATACAGAAGGATGTCAGTTATCTCTGGCTCTGGAGGTCCTCCTTGAACCGAAGGAGGCCTGGGACCTTGCTACATCAACATAGAGTATATTAAGCCACATAGAAAAGAGAAGCCTTGTAGTGCTCACTGAATGTTTTTATTGAATGAGCTCAAAGGATTAAAGACACTTAGGCTCCATTCATACCTGGGCATTCTGGATCGCAGCTGAATTGCCGCAATTCTGCCCACGATTCCAGAATCGTGGCAAAACGCGGAATGTTTGCAATGCCATTATTTCTTAATGGCATCCCAAACGCAGTGCAATTTTGCTGTGATTGTCGAGCGTCAAAACTCTCTGGAATCACAGCAAAAATCGTGACCAAAAACGTTCCTGGCTCTTTGCCAAGATTTGGTACATGAGCTTCTTTGAGCTTCTTTGGAGTGTTTTTGGAGTGGAGGGAGGCCCATTAAAATGAATGGTGCCGCTGCAAAAAAGCGCCACTATAAAACCAAAAAAAAGCTGAAAAAGGCACACTGCAGCAGCTGTCAGCTGCGCTGCGCTACGCTTAGGTGTGAATGGAGCCTCACATTAACTACAGTGCATAAACTACAGCGCAAATAACTACATCCGAAGTAATCCTTCCAGTAAAACAACATCCAGCAAGTGGACACACAGAAGCTATTTACCACAATGAATTTTCAGTGGTGGTACTATCAGTGTGATGACAACATTGGTCTTAGTACTGCCCTATATGCGTTACATCCAATAGCAGAACTTCCTCAGTAGGTGAGAGCCTGATGCCGTCTATATGCTATATAGCCTCGACCATCTGCCAACAAATCAGGTCTGGCAATTCCTTGTTCTAAAACCAACATGTTAGAGACTGGTTGTCCACAGATATCAGGGAATGGTGGGCCACGGATGTTAGAGAATGGTTGGCCAGAGACTTTAGATAATGGTCAGCCACAGGTGTTAGAAAATTGTTGACCACAGATGTTAGGGACGGATTGGCCATAGACATTAGAAAACGATTGGTCTCAGACATTAGAGAATGGTTGGCCAGAGACGTTAAAGAATCATTGGCCACAGATGTTAGAGAATGGTTGACCACAGACGTTAGAGAATGGTTGGCCACAATTGTTAGGGAATGGTTTGCAACAGACATCAGAGAATAGTTGGCCACAGGCTTTAGCTAATGGTTGGTCACAGGTGTTAGAAAATTCTTGGCCACAAATGTTAGAGAATAGTTGGCCACGGATGTTAGGAATGGTAGCCACAGTTGTTAGGGGATTTTTGCCAAAGAGCTTAGACAGTGTATGGCTTCAGACATTAGAGAATATATGACCTCATGGAATAGTTTGCCACAAGTGTTAAAGGATGGTTGTCCACAGGCATTAGGGAATGGTTGACGACAGATATAAGAGAATGGTTGGTCACAAATGTTAGAGAATGGCAGGCCACAGATTTTAGAGAATGGTTGGCCACAGTCATTAGCAGTCATTAGAGAATGGTTGGTGACAGATGTTAGGAGATGATGGTTGGCCATTGATGTTAAGTAATGGTTGGCCACAGATGTTCGGGAATGGTTGCCCACAGACCATAGAGAATGTACAGACTTTAGTTAACAGTTGGCCACAGGTGATAAACTGTTGGCTACAAAGGTTAGGGAATAACTGGCCAAAGATGTTAGAGAATGGTTGGCCACAGTCCTTAGAGAATGGTTGGTGATGGATGTAAGAGAATGGTTGGACACAGATATTTGGGAATGGTTGGCCAAAGACACACTATATTGCCAAAAGTATTGGGACACCTGCCTTTACACGCACTTGAACTTTAATGGCATCCCAGTTCGTAGTGTTCAATACTGAGTTGGCCCACCATCTGCAGCTATAACAGCTTCAACTCTTCTGAGATGGCTGTGCAAAAGGTTTAGGAGTGTGTCTTTGGGAATGTTTGACTATTCTTCCAGAAGCGTATTTGTGAACTTGTCCAAATCATTTGGTGGCGGAGGGGTTATGGTGTGGGATTGTTTTTCAGGGGTTGGGCTTGGCCCATTAGTTCCAGTGAATTGAACTCCTAAGGCGTCAGCATACCAAGACATGTTGGACAATTTCATGCTCCCAACGTTGTGGGGAAAGTTTGGGGATGGCCCCTTCCTGTTCCAACATGACTGAGCACCAGAGCACAAAGCAAGGTCCATAAAGACATGGATGAGCGTGTTTGGGGTGGAGGAACTTGATTGGCCTGCACAAGCACGAGTCCTAACCTCAACCCGATAGAACACCTTTGGGATGATTTAGAGCAGAGACTGCAAGCCAGGCTTTCTCACCCAACATCAGTGCCTGACCTCACAAATGCACTTCTGGAAGAATGGTCAAACTTTCCCATAGACACATTCCTAAACCTTGTGGACATCCTTCCCAGAAGAGTTGAAGCTGTTATAGCTGCAAAGGGTGGGCCAACTCAATATTGAGCCCTACGGACTAGGACTGGGATACCATTAAAGTTCATGTGCGAAGGGGTGTGGCCGAGCGAGGCATGTAAGAGGACATGCAGCCGTTTGCTCCGCCTAACATCCTGAAGAATCCGAGCCATAGCACCGCCATCCTGCAACCTACAGCCTCGGGACAGACACCGCTGAACTCCTCGGAACCTGCTGAACAAAAGGCTAGTATTATTTTTGTGCCCCATAATGTCTAGACGCGGACAGGGCCCCTGAATCCCGCTGGACGTCCCGATACAAGATGGCGCCTCCCGCCTCGCTCAGCTAAGGAAGCAGCCCAGCACCTCTTCTGTAAATGGGGGAAAGATACTCCATCTACCCCAGGGCCTAGCGGACATGATCCGGAGGAGGATAACAGGGATCTGGATGACACTCCTCTGATCCTGGCTAATCCACCTGCTCTGTCCCCTGTGTCCCAAAGCCCCACACAATTATCCAATATGGCAGCACCCAGCATACAGAACAATAATGACACTAATAACCCTGAGCCAACACTCAGAGATGCAGTCACTGTCTACAATTCCTCTATTACTAACCTAGCAGGGGAGGTGAAAAGCATGAAAATGGAAATATCATTTGTGCAGCATGATATGCAGAAGCTGTGTGAACGCACCTCTGCAGTGGAAGGGCGTATTAGCACACTGGAGGATGAATGGTAACCATTACAGAGGGATGTTAAATATACTCACTCCATGGCGGCTGCCAACGCATCTAGGTTGGAGGACATGGAGAACTGCCTCTGCAGAAATAACGTACGCGCGGTAGACATCCCGGAAGAGGCAGAAGGCAAGACTCCTGTGGCGTTCATTGAAGCATTAGCTGACACGTTTGGGAAAGATGCTTTTTCATCTATATTCGCGGTTGAGAGAGCCCATAGGGTCCCAACACCCCCGCCACCACAGCGAGCACCCCCGAGACCCTTCCTGTTCGATCTGCTCAATTACAGAGACAGGAACACCATACTGTCTAAAGCCAGGGTTACTCCCTCCCTCAAAGTGGATAATGCAAAAATCTCGCTGTTCCCTGATTTTTCGGCGGAAGTACAAAAGCAAAGGGCGAAATTTCCTGGATATCAAGAAATGACTGCGGGCAGTCAATGTTCAATATTTTATGCTTTACCCCGCAAAATTGAAGGTACTCGCCAATGGATCATCTCACTTATTTGACAATCCTACTTCTGCCATGCACTGGCTAGACAGGGAGGAACGTAATCTGGTGCAGCGCCAGCCTGAAGGCTGAAAACAGAAAAAAAAATTTAATCGGTGCAAAGCACATATTATGAGCTGTGCGGTGGGGCAGGTTACATCTGTTTGATCTTACAAATAAAAGAGCAAATACCATCCAACTAGATCATAAAGGTTGCCACCATCCCTGACACTGAAGAGTAAAAATACCCCCACAAGAGGTTGATGGGACTTTACCGGCAACTGAGTAGTAAAAAACAATTATATTTAGTACAAAAATAAAGAATACAAACTAACAAAATAAATATGTACATAAAGTGATATATATAACAGTGTAAAGCTAAAAATATATACTGGTATGCAATAGTAGAGATGCTTGTGAGGTCTTTCACGCGGGCGATTTGTTTGATCTTACGATCTGTTGGTCTCACTCTGCACTATATGGCTAATCTACTACGTTCTGGGACATATATTAAGTGATCAAGTTTGACACTAGTTATCTGGTCTATTTACCTCTCGGGCTACGTTATTGCCACCCAGCAACCTGGTCCTGAGCGGAGTTGTCCCCCCTGATGTTTAGGGGCATCCTATGATTACTTGGGTCCTGTTGACCCGGAACTATGGTTTTGGTTCTCTTTTTGTTCTTTTACAATTTTTCTTCCCACAGTTTTACTTTTCTTTTTCTTTTAATTTTTTCCTACAAATGGGTCTGAAATGGGAAAATCAAACATGTGTTAATACTGCTGTTTAGGGATGGGCCGAACACCCCCCTGTTCGGTTCGCAGCAGAACATGCGAACAGGCAAAAAATTTGCAAACACCGGTAAAGTCTATGGGACACGAACATGAATAATCAAAAGTGCTATTTTTAAAGGCTTATATGCAAGTTATTGTCATAAAAAGTGTTTGGGGACCTGGGACCTGCCCCAGGGGACATGTATCAATGCAAAAAAAGTTTTAAAAACGGCCTTTTTTTCGGGAGCAGTGATTTTAATAATGCTTAAAGTGAAACAATAAAAAAGTGAAATATTCCTTTAAATTTCATACCTGGGGGGGTGTCTATAGTATGCCTGTAAAGTGGCACATGTTTCCCGTGTTTACAACAGTCCAAGAGCAAAATGACATTTCTAAAGGAAAAAAGTCATTTAAAAGTACTCGCGGCTATTAATGAATTGTCGGGTCTCTGCAATACACATAAAAGTAATTGAAAAAAACGGCATGGGATTCCCCCACAGTGCATTACCAGGCCCTTTGGGTCTGGTATGAATATTAAGGGGAACCCTGAACCAAAATGTAAAAAAAAAAATGGCGTGGGGGCCCCCTCAAAATCCATACAGACCTTTATCCGAGCACGCAACCTTGCAGGCTGCAGAAAAGAGGGGGAGGACGAGAGAGCGCCCCCCCTCCTGAACCGTACCAGGCCACAGGCCCTCAACATGGGGAGGATGTCCCCATGTTGATGGGGACAAGGGCCTCATCCCCACAACCCTTGCCCGGTGGTTGTGGGGGTATGATGCGGGCGGGGGTCTTATCGGAATCTGGAAGCCCCCTTTAACAAGGGGACCCCAGATTCCGGCCCCCCGTGTGAAATGGTAATGGGGTACAACCATTTCACAAAAAAACTGTCAAAAATGTTAAAAAAGACAATAGCTGGTTTTTGACAATTCCTTTATTAATGTTATCTTTTTTCCCCGCTTCTTCTTCCATCTTCTTCTGGTCTTTATTCGGTTTTCTTCCTTCATCTTGTTCTTCCCCCGCTTCTTCCTCTGCTTCTTCCTCCGATCCTCTGCTTCTTCCTTCGGTCTTCTTGTCCGCATCTTCCTCCGGCTTCTTCTTTCCCACTTCGTTCTTTGGACGATCCGCATCCATGGGAGGTTCCCGCTGTGTGACACTTCTGTTCTTCTGACAGTTCTTATATAACTGAGGGCGGTGACCCCGCCCCCCTCTGATGCACGGGGACTTCCCTATGGCTTTCCCCGTGGCCAAATTGTTCGCTATTCAGCGAACGGGCGAACAGCCAATGTTCGAGTCAAACTCATGTTCGACCCAAACAGACAGCCCATCCCTACTGCTGTTTATAATGACAAACTACATTATGGGCCTAACCTTGCAACACAGAGGACAAGCCAATAATACTCCCCCATATTTTGCCTCTATGCCTCTATATACTATGTCTGCTAACTCTAATAATGGACTGCTCTTCCTCTCATGAAATGTGAGAGGCTTGAGTGGTGGGACAAAGCGAGGGGCATTGTTTCATTATTTATCTAGAATGAACCGACATGTTGTGTGTCTCCAGGAGACGCACTTACAACTTGACCCTGTCCGCCTCCTTAAATCTCGTAAATTTCCGGTACAATTTCACTCCACCTACTCCTCTTTTTCTAGGGAAATGGGCGTGCTGATTGTTAAGAATATCTATTTTCATTGTATAGAGAAGCAGATTGACAGAGAGGATAAATTTGTGTTCCTGTTGTTCAATTTAATTCAGATCCCCTTTTGACAGCGTTAAATGGCCCTACCTCTGGGAAATCCTGGCTGGCTTTGGCCTGGGGAATGCTTTTATCAACTGGGTGAAAGTACTCTACTCTGAATCTCGGGCCAGGGTCCAAGTTAATAATTCCCTCTCCTTGCCCTTCCAGTTACACCGGGGTACTCGTCAGGGCTGCCCGTTATCTCCCCTTTTATTTGCACTAACATTGGAGCCACTTGCCATGTTAATTCACAATAATGGGGACATTGTGGGATTCCGCAGGGGCCCGCTGCTCGTTGGTGTTATGCGAGATTTGCTGTGTTTTATGTGAGTACCCTTGTTACAATAAACTTTGGCTTTTGCTATTGAAAATGACTACACTATGTGGCATCCCCTTCTTTTCATTTACGGCTACTGCACCCCTGGAGGGACTTAGATGTTTGGAGAACAAGAGTCGGGTCCAGGTTTATGAGAAGGAGCCAGTATCAGCTTTGCTGCTAACGCTGTTACCTCAGTAATATGAGGTAAGGGGCCATTACCTATTAGTGCAGGATCTCTGTCACGAAGAGGAGTCACTGTGTTGTTTTCCTGGTTTATACACTTCACGGTGTCCATCTACCCTACTATATACTCTGTGGAGAATCATCTTGCTTGGTTTGAAGTCACTGGATATTCTATTGGCACAATATGGACTGAACCTTTGTCACCTGATTTATTGCACTAGGCACCTTTATTTATTTATTTATGTATGTATGATTTATTTGGCGTTTTTTCATTGGAAGATTTAGTCCTGCAATTTGTCACTGCGTTTATTTTCACATTGGACATACTGGTTTTACAGTGTGCCCTTATGTGTGCATGACACACATTATTGCATTACTCTGCACTGAATTGTGCTGCACTTTATTCACCGTTTGAATTTACTATGCACCATTATCTATTTATTAATGTACTAGTGTTTTAAACCTATCGGCATATAATTTTACATTGCGTCCTTAGATGGGCATTATGATCGGACATTCCGACAACAAAATCCATGGATTTTTTCCGACGGATGTTGGCTCAAACTTGTTTTGCATACACACGGTCGCACAAAGTTGTCGGAATTTCCAATCGCCAGAACGCAGTGACATACACCACGTACGACAAGACTAGAAAAGGCCAGTTCAGAACCAAGCGCGGCACTCTTTGGGCTCCTTTTGCTAATCTCGTGTTACTAAAAGTTTGGTGAGAGACGATTCGCGCTTTTTCAGATTCGTGGTTTTCAGATCGTTTTCTGCTGTTCAGTTTGTGCTTGTGGGTTTGTATCTGCTCTTCAGTGCGTGCAGCGAGTTACGCGTGACTCTTGTCATTGTGTTCTTGTTAGTTTGTTACTGTTTTTCAGGTCGCTCTTCACAGGCCTTGCTGTTCTTCAGTGCGTTCTGTTACTTCGTTCTGAGCAGCTGACCGTTTTCTAGCCATGTTACGTATACGTACTCCTAGTAGAGTTCGTTCTGTGCAGGGGCTTGGTGTTGGGGTCCTTACCTTGACACAAGTCCAGTCCATGAACAGGGTGGGGAGGAGTTCATGGACCAAGAATTGGTTGCTCCAGCCTGACCAGTTCTGTCACATGCCTTTGCTCTGTGAGATCCGTGAGAATAATCCTGATGATTTCAGGAACTTTCTTAGGATGACGGACCCCATATTTCAACGTTTGTTGGCTTTGCTGACCCCTTATATTAGCAGGCAGGACACCTGCATGAGGCAAGCCATCACTCCAGGGCAGAGGCTAGTCGCCACCCTGCTGTACTTGGCGACGAGGAGAAGCCTGCAGGACCTTCAAGTTCTCGACAGGCATCTCCCCCCAGGCTCTGGGGATCATTATCCCAGAGACCTGTTCTGCCATCATTCAGGTCCTGCAGAAGGAGTATATTAAGGTAAGATTTTTATCCTTTAACATCACATTTTATTGTATTTAATGTTTGATAATATATTGTATTTCTTTCCTCATTCACTAATTACCATGTTTGTAATATGCTGTGAATGTCCCCTTTGTCCTCATGCATGCTGGATTTTTATGTAATTATTTTTTTGTCCTTCATGCATATTTGCCTTCACTTACCTCCCCAGCATGGTCTCCTGGCCCTACATTCACCTCATGTAGTCACTTAACAATGTATTTTATCAGCTCCATAGTAGTGCTTTACCCTAAATACCCCCAAAAATGTTTTTAAATTTGATTGGTGCTTAAAATTCATGCAGAGTGCCAGAGGCTTTTTTTTGTGGGTCCCCAAATCATTTGGAACCCTCCCTCCCCCCAACTGCTAAGTCAACTGATACCAATTCTCTATCTATCCTCAATCATCTATCTGCTGACTTTGCCAAACCTATACACACTATACCCATCTCTTTTGTAGTCAGATTTATGGATGAATTCCCCAAAGCATGTAGCGCAAGGGCCTGCCTGAATACTTTCAAATGGTACTGTTGCAAGTTTTTGTATACTAATTATCTTGCTAGGTAATAGCAGAATGTCCAAATGTGCTAAAATGTGTACAGTGTGTATTTATATCTTAGTATTATGACACTTCTTACCTGTCCAGTGGGCTGCCAATAGTGTAAAGTAAGGAGGGGCTGGCCAAAGTAATACCCATTATTTAGGCATTCATCTCTCAATGAAGTGGAGAGGGTTACCTGTCCAAGAGCCCCCCCCTATAATGTTAGAAATGGCCTATGATGGGGGGGGGGGGGGGGGGGGGAATCTGATAGGTGTACCTTATACTTTGGTCTTTAAAAACTCCCTCAAATAAATGTTATCTTGATGTTGGCCATGAATGTTTGTGTCTAATCTGCTTTCCATGTTTATGTGCAAAATGACTATTTTTTTTTTTTGTTTCCACAGTTTCCTTCCAACCCACAGGAATGGCAGACTGTGTCCTCCCACTTTGCCCAGCGGTGGGACTTCAATTGATGGGAAACACGTCCATATCGTCCCACCACCCAACTCTGGGTCATACTATTTCAACTATAAGGGGTTCAATAGTATTGTGATGTTGGCGGTGGTGTCGGCTACTTACGAGTTCCTGTATGTGGATGTGGGGAAGAATGGCTGGATGTCTGATGGTGGAGTCATCGCCCAGACGAAGTTCTACAGGCATCTCCAGAATGGCAGCTTGGACTTGCCACCTCCAGAAGACAATGTGGAAGGACTCCCATTCGTCTTCGTTGCAAATGAAGCGTTTGCGCTGGGGGACCATCTTATGCGACCATTCCCGATGCGGACCCTCACCCCGGACCAGAGGGTTTTTAATTACCGGCTGGCCAGAGCAAGAAGAGTGGTGGAGAACACGTTTGGAATCATGGCCAGCCGGTTCCACCTATTTCTTACACCCATACACATGGCGGAGTACAAACTGAATCATATTATTCTGGCGTGCGGTGTTCTCCACAACTTTTTACGGCAACATTACATAGTTACATAGTTAGTAAGGTTGAATAAAGACACCAGTCCATCCAGTTCAACCTGAGTGAGTGTGGGTGCGTGTCTACAATCATCCCTATTTTTATTTAAGGTACCCATATAGCGCCGCCAATTCACACAGCACTCTGCACATACATCGTACACCCACATCGGTCCCTACCCTCAAGGAGCCCACAATCCAAGGTCCCCAACTCACATTCATATACTAGGGCCAATTTTGAACAGAAGCCAATTAACCTACCAGCATGTCTTTGAAGTGTGGGAGGAAACCGGAGTACCCGGAGGAAACCCACGCAGGCACAGGGAGAACATGCAAACTCCAGGCAGGTAGTGTCGTGGTTGGGTTCGAACCAGCGACCCTTTTTACTGCTAGGTGAGAGTGCTAACCACTACACCACATTCTGCCAACTATGCTGGCTTAGTTGGGCCTGAGGCTGGAATTCAAAATGAACCAACCCTGACGGCGCTTGAAAGTGGCCGTCCTGGCTTGCCCCCGAGTGCCCGTGATGTCCGTCTAAGATACCTTGAATACTTTTCGGGTAGGGGGGCTATCAATATGCCAGACAATGTCTGAAACCTTGCTCAAATAAAAATAACATTTTAACTACTAAAATCTTTGGTGACATTTACTGCTTGTGTTTCTTTTAGCTGACCCTGACAGAAATGTGGTGAGTCCTGAAAATGGTGTTATTTACTAAAGGCAAAGACACTTATACTACAAGTGCAGTTTCAAGTGCACTTGTAGTAAAAGTGTGTTTGCCTTTAGTAAATAACACCCAACAGTGCTTTGTAATGTTACACAATCACACCATTTTCAGGACTTACCACATTTCTGTCAGGGTCAGCTAAAAGAAACACAAGCAGTAAATGTCACCAAAGATTTTTAGTAGTTAAAATGTTATTTTTATTTGAACAAGGTTTCAGACATTGTCTGGCATATTGATAGCCCCCCTACCCGCAAAGTATTCAAGGTATCTTAGACGGACATCACGGAAGTGGATTTTCCCTTAGGAAATAACCCCCATTGTCACTGAAAACACCAATTAGAGCACAACAAAAGTTTTGCAGCGTTGAAACAATAATCCACACATTCTTGATTAACAATCTTTTTAATACCAGCACAATCACATGTGCATTTGTACAAGGTTTTCAAAACAAACCAACATGTTTGGTGTATAAATATTTTTGGGGTCACATTAGAAAAAGTAGAAATGTCCATTTCAGATAAAACAGGCATGTTTAAAACCAACAAGAAAGACACATATCTTGAACTTACAAAGTTGGTAGAACTTGAAGGCAATATCAGACATGAGTATTTATAAACTGTGTTTGATATTGCTTTCAGATGGGGTGAAGTCACCCCTGAAAAAGCCAAATTTTGAAGATGTACACAAATTGGCGAATGTCAACATGTGCTACCTGCCATCACGGGGGATCAAGGGACATGTTTTGTGGGTGCAACCCCTTCCTCACAGCTACTTTATTATTGAGGAAGGGGTTGCACCCCCAAAACACCTACATTGATGTCCCGTGATGGCAGATAGCACATGTTGACACACTGTGTGCATCTTCAAAATTTGGCTTTTCTATAATATGTAAAAAAAATGGTCTAAATTTTAGGATCACAAAAAGCACAAAAAAGGGAAGGGATTTTGATTGGTTTTAAACTCTCCCTAAAACATCAATGATGTTCTTCATTTTTTTTTGAACATCATTGATGTTTTCCTCTATGTTTTCCAAGTCCCTATTACACCCCATGATCTCCCCAATCAGGATCTGGGCACTTTCAGAGGTGAAATGATCTGAATCCACAACATCACGATCACCTAAAAAAATATAAACAAAAAAACACCATGTATTATAAATATGCCGGCATCCATCTCTTACCTGAGCCTGTGGTTGCAGACACTCACCTGTTGTGGTGACAATTTCCACCACGTCTCCTTCCTCCTGTTGTGTTTGGTTGGTCTCCACTTCTTCATGAGGTGGGGGGTCTCTGGTCTCCTCAGATGAGGGGTGTTCTCCGAGTCTTTTATCCCCTATGTAAAAAAAAATAGGTATACTTAGCACACAGATATTTGATGGCAGAAATAGGAATATGAAACATTGCTTGGAAGTGGGGTACAATTGTCTGTTTTGGCAGAGTTCCCAGATGTAGAATTTTTATTGTCCTTTGTCAAGCTTCAATACTTTACCTGTTTTGTGCAAGCTTCACAGATTGAGACACCCCTATAGTATAAACTGGAGCACCTGTGTGGGACCCCCTAATAAAAAGGGTGTTCTGGTGTCCCACACTAGTGCTCCAGCGTCCAGATGTGAAAACTGCTGCTGAGTGTCCTCTCCTTACACAGAATCTAGTTTGCATTTCATTCTAGTTACAAACCCATCTACACAACCAAATTATTTTCAGACAAGTAGGCTATAAAAAATGTTGGCAAATGCATATGGCCAAAACAATGGTGTTTTCTAGGCCGAACGAACAATGTTTTATACGAACGAATAATGTGCCCATGAACATGAAAGTTGCCATTTTAAACTGGACAACAGTTAAAAGCACATGGAGTGCACAAACAAAATAAACATAAAGAATATGTTTACAGGACAACTACTTACTTTTTTGCAGCACTCTCCTGATCCTTCTGTACTGCTCGTGCTCTCTTAATTTGAGGTCTGACCACCGCTTCCTGAGCTGATCTTTCGATCGTCGTACCCTGAAATTCCGGTGCAGACTCTTGACCACTTTCGCTATGATCTTGGCCTTTCGGACATTGGGGTTGGGGTAAGGTCCATGCTTCCCGTCATAGTCGGCCTTCTTCAGGATGTCCACCATCTCCAACATCTCCCCAAAGGACATATTTGATGCCTTAAATCGTCTCCTTCTGGATCCAGATGTTTCAGGCTCCGGGCTTTCCTCCTCCTCCTCCTCGTTGCTGCAATTAGCACACTCCTGCTATGTCTCCGCCATGTGCTCTTCCCCCACTGCGCCGAACGAGAAGGGGCGGGGAATAGACAAGAAAGAACGTCAGGGGCGGGCGGAGTTTCACACATGCTCAGTGTCTATAAAGCGTAACATGCATGCGTAGTACGTACGATCTGTGAGCGGAGGAAGGAGTATCGGAGGCGCCGATCGTGATAACGAAGGTAAGATCTAAACTTGGGCCTATACTGCTTCTAGATTGGGGCCTATATTGTAACAAGATTAGGAGAGTTTTGCCTGACATTAGGGTTTGTCTTGTCTTGTGTCTTGCAGATAAAATGGATGGCTTCAATGACCAAAACTTCCTCCCCCTGTTCATAGACAAATACAGGGCGCTGCCCTGTCTGTGGCAGGTCAAACACCCGCATTATAATCATAAACAAAAGAGGCAAACAGCGCTGGAGAAACTGCTGGAGTTGGTGAACGCTGGTGGTCCCCACAGCAACCATCCCCTATTTAAAAGCCAAAATTGGTGGCCTGAGGAGCACTTATCTTAGGGAGCGCAAGAAGGTCATGAATTCCCAGAGATCCAGAGCTGCAGCAGATGACATTTATGTCCCCAGGCTGTGGTACTATGAGAGACTGCGATTTCTGTCAGACCAGACTGGAGTCAGGGAATCCTACTCCACTCTTCCTTCCACTCTTCCTTCCACCCTATCTTCCACCTCAGCTGAGGCTTCCGATGTCCAACCTGGGACTTCCAACCAGGAAGAAGTGGAGGAGCCCAGCTTGAGCCAGGTATAGCATTGTTCTACAGATTTCTGTCCAATAAATAAATTATGTTTACTAGATATTATTATTGATCACTAATTGCTGATTTAATAAAGTGTTTTACATATCAATAGACAGTAGTGGGCAAAAATTATTGGGACAAGAATGAAAAATGCTGGGCTCAGAATGATAATCTGTTATATTTGTTAACATTTAATTTGCAACAGTCATGAGATGAAAATTGTGTGTGATTGATGAAGTAAAAACTAAAACTTTGTCCCTTTTTCATACACAGGAAGACCTCAGCCAGGACGAGGCTCTGGAATGTGGCACACAGGAGGAGGCTGTGGAATGTGGCAGCCAGGAGGAGGCGGGGTTAGTGGCAGCCAGGAAGAGGCGGGGCTAAGTGGCAGCCAGGAGAAGCCTGGGCCCAGTAGGAGCCTGACCGAATCGCAGGTTCCTCCCCTCCGCCTTCCCACCAAAAGACCCAGGAAGGGGAGTCACATGCAGGATTCAGCGCTCAGGCTGATTCAGGAGGCTTCTGCGTCACTCAGAGCCACCCCCACTCCTGAAGAGGCCTTTGCCTGTATGGCTACCACCAAACTGCAGGGCATGCAGGAGGGCCAATGCCTCCTGTGTGAGGACCTTCTTTATAAAGTCTTAACTAAGGGGGTGAGGGGCGAAATCACACCCAATACCCACCTGAGTGAGTTGGACCATCCTCCTCCTCCCCCTCCTCCTCCTCCTGCCACAACTACACCACCACAGCCACAGCGTGGAAGGAAGCGTGGAAGGAAGACCAGAGAGTGATGACCCTGGGTTCAGTCTGGTCTGGCAAAAGATGCAGTCTCTTGTATGACCACAGCCTGGGGACACAGATGTCATCTGCTGCTTTCCGGATCTCTGGGACTTCTGGACCAGACTGCGCTCCCTTATATATGGACTCCTCAGGCCACCAATTTTGTAGGAAAATAATTGATGTCTGCCCTGGGGGTCAAAGGCTTCACCAATTTCTGCTGTTTCTCCAGCGTTGCCTCCCTCTTTGTTTGGTTGTGAGCCCTTAATAAAGGTTTTTTTGTTTCAATTATACTCGCCTATGTGTGTTTTCCTTCAAAAAGGACAGTTTGCTTGTGAGGAGGCAGGTACATTTCAAAAATACAATGTGAAATTAACAAGAGACACCAACACCAAGCAATCTCCTTGAGATTAAATAATACAAGATAACAATGGTGTTGTGGTAACTTGACACACAAAACACACACAAAAATATTCTGGATGTTAAATAACTAAAAAAAAAAACAATAAGATCAGCCTTGAAAAAAATACAAACCAAAAAAAAATAAAAAAAATCACATCAGACTTGAAAAAAATAAAAAACACAAAAAAAAATGATATAGATTTTTGGTCAGATGTGACAAATCATAATATATTGAGGGAATCGCGATAAATAATAAAGAAATAAGTTTGTGAGAAGTCTGTGTGAATATCAGCAGCAAAACTACTTTGTTCTTCCTGCATTATAAAGAAGAAGAGAGTGTATTAAACAATTTGAAACACTGCAGCCTGACGAAAGTGCTCTATCCATTCCGAACTCTAATTTTACCAGACCGAGCTGTTCCGTCTCGGAATTTCTTCTGAGCATGCGTGGCACTTTGTGCGTCGGAATTGGCCACACGCGGTCGGAATTGACACGATCGGATTTTGTTGTCAGAAAATTTTATAGCCTTCTCTCAAACTTTGTGTGTCGGAAAATCCGATGGAAAAAGTCTGATGGAGCCCACACACGGTCGAAATTTCCGACAACACGCTCCGATCGCACATTTTCCGTCGGAAAATATGACCGTGTGTACGGGGCATTAAACTTCTAGTATTGCATTAGTTTGCACTGAATTGCACAGTGTCACTTTCTGAATATAATACGCACCATTACCTGTTATGTATTAATTTATTGGTATTTTAATTTATTTATTTATACACTGCTTTTGCACTTGTCACTTTATTTATGCTCACTAACTTGATATTGGTTTTTCTTGTGAAACATAATCAGTTCATGCAGTTTCCTATTAGGGATCTCTATGCATACTGCTACCTTTAGCAGCAGTGTCCGTTTACTATTGGATTAGCGCAGCACCATATCTTTCACTGAGTAGACTATCATACCTGGCCAGGAAACTCATAGCACGTTACTGGCTTGCGACTAATGTGCCTACAAGGCACCGGTGGATCGCATATGTCAATTCCCTCCTCCTTATGGAACAGTTGGCAAACCGACACTGAAAGATTTCAAAGAAATTTGACCTTATTTGGCAGAACTGGTTGGACAAGCCCAACCTTGCTCCCCCTCAACTAATAATGGATAGACTGTTATGGTTATAGACCCTAATGCTGTTGATAGGATCTCCTCCTGAGCTTGAGGCCTCTCCTATAATGCATAAGTTGTACAGATGGTAACTCATGTGGTAAAAAGGCCTATAGACAAGCCTGGAGGAAGGAGCCTATTCCTTATAACATTCTATTTTACTTTATTTTATTTTATTTTATCTTATTTTTCTATTCTTTTAAGTTTTTTTTTTTTGTGTTTTGTTTGTTCTAAGTTCTACGAAAAACAAGATTATATGTGCCTAATACTAGGTAACTGCATCTTATGTACGTACATGTTGATTTTGTGTACAATTCAACTGTGGGGGAATATGTTTACCCTCTTATTGTTACCCATTATTCTTGACATCAAAAAATTTTTTGGTTAAAAAAAAAAAAAAAAAAAAAGTTCATGTGCGTGTAAAGTAGAGCTGCACGATTCTAGCCAAAATGGGAATCACAATTTTTTTGCCTAGAATAAAAAGATCACGATTCTCTCACGATGTAAAATCTTTCACATATACAAAAAAAATGGGCTAACTTTACTGTTTTGTTTTTTTTTTAAACTGCATTTGAAAGACTGCTGCACAATTACAATGTGACATAAAATATTGCAACAACTACCATTTTATTCTCTAGGGCGTCTACTAAAAAAATATATATATGGGGGGGTTCTAAGTAATTTTCTAGCAAAAAAAAAATTATTTTAACTTGAAACCAACAAATGTCAGAAAAAGGTTTAGTGTTTAAGTGGTTAAACTTTTTTCACTTAGGCTCGGTTCACACTGGGGCGACTTGGGATCCGACTTGTACGCCCTCAAGTCGCCCCAAGTCGCCCCAGAAATAGTTTCAATGGGAGTTAACACTAGTGTCTTAATAGACACTACTGAAGTCGCTCCGACTTCAGAGCGTACTCCCTGTACTACTTTGATCCGACTTGGTAGGCGACCTGTACCATAGAAATCAATGGAAGTCGCCTCCAAGTCGGATCTCTCTGTAAAGTCAAACGACTTTGCAGGGAAAACCCCTCCCTCCCCCCCTCCCTCCCAGAGAGCTGATTGCCCCGTGATTGGCCACAGGCGAAGTCGCCTGTCATGGAGGCGACTTCAAGTCGCCTCGTAATTTGCCGAAGTCGCGTTGAAGTCGCGCTAAAGTCGCGTTGAAGTCGCGGTACAAAGTCGCGCTAAAGTCGTGTTGCCCATGTGTGAACCGACCCTTACACACAAAGTCTATTCAATTGAAAAATTGTTACAATGTTTATACTTAAGTTCAACTGATAAAGGATGTTTTGTTTCTTGGCAGACTGCCTAGCTTTTCTCTTCCTTTCTTTTGAGGGCTGTGGCTTCAGAAGAGCAGAGAGAATTCTTTGCAAAGAAAGAATTGTGAAACACTTTAGTCAAGATCGCGATAACGATTCTTGACGATTAATTGTGCAGCTCTAGTGTAAAGGCAGGCGTCCCAATACTTTTGGCAATATAATATATTTGGGAATAGTTTGTTTTTTTTTCACAGGGAAGTCCCGTCAAGTCACTGTGCGTCAGAGGGGGGTGGGGTCACCGGGTGGCCCCTCCCCCCATTATTTAAGAACCGTCAGACGAGGAGACGCCGTCACACAGCGGGAGCCTCCCTCCATGCCAGCATGGATGCGGAGCGGCCCGGAGAAGAAAATGAAGAAGAGAAGAAAAGGAGAAGAGAAGAAGATGAAGAAGATGAAGAAAAGATCGGGGGCCTCCCCCCATGCCATGGGTGCGGAGCGGCCCGAGGAGAAGAAGATAGAAGACGCCGCGGAGGAGATGCTGGACGAGAACGCCGGAGGAAGAACCAGAAGAGCCAGAAGAACCAGAAGAAGAAGATGAAGGAAGATAGAAGAAAGAAGAAGCATTTAAATAAAGGAATTGTCAAAAACTGTCTCTTGTCATTTTTAACATTTTTGACAGTTTTTTAGTGAAATGGTAGGGGTAAGTACCCCCTTACCATTTCACAAAGGGGGGAGGGCCGGGATCTGGGGGTCCCCTTGTTAAAGGGGGCTTCCAGATTCCGATAAGCCCCCCGCCCACAGACCCCCACAACCACCGGCCAGGGTTATGAGGATGAGGCCCTTGTCCTCATCAACATGGGGACAAGGTGTTTTGGGGGGCTACCCCAAAGCACCCTCCCAATGTTGAGGGCATGTGGCCTGGTACAGTTCAGGAGGGGGGGCGCTCTCTCGTCCCCCCCTCTTTTCCTGCAGCCTGCCAGGTTGCATGCTCGGATAAGGGTCTGGTATGGATCTTTGGGGGAACCCCACGCCGTTTTTTTTTTTTTTCTTGGCGCGGGGTTCCCCTTAAAATCCGTACCAGACCTGAAGGGTCTGGTATGGAATTTAGGGGGACCCCCACATAATTTTTTTTAATTTTGGCCGGGGTTCCCCTTAATATCCATACCAGACCTGAAGGGCCTGGTATGGAATTTAGGGAGACCCCCACGTCATTTTTTTTTAAATTTTGGTTCGGGGTTCCCCTGTGGGGGATTCCCATGCCGTTTTTATCAATGAACTTCTATGTGTATTGTCGGACCGGCAATGCAATAGCCGCGAGTAGTTTTAAATGGGTTTTTTCCTTCGAAATGTCATTTTGCTGTCAGACTGTTATAAACACAGGAAACATGCGCCCCTTTACAGGCATACTATAGACACCCCCCAGCTACGAAATTTAAAGGGATATTACACTTTTATTGTTTGACTTTAAGCATTATTAAAATCACTGCTCCTGAAAAAACGTCCGTTTTTAAAACTTTTTTTTTGCATTGATCCATGTCCCCTGGGGCAGGACCCAGGTCCCCAAACACTTTTTATGACAATAACTTGCATATAAGCCTTTAAAATTAGCACTTTTGATTATTCATGTTTGTGTCCCATAGACTTTAACGGTGTTCGCGTGTTCGAACTAACTTTTTTCCTGTTTGCATGTTCTGGTGCGAACCGAACAGGGGGGTGTTCGGCTCATCCCTAATAATGACATATGGCTGTAAGAACACATAGATAATGGTATCCAAAGATATATTAGTTAGTCCTTAATTGAGATGACTCAAGAGCCAGTGCAAGGCACTAGATAGATCTGGGTTCACTAGACTGCTGTAGCTCTTTCAGGTATAATAGACAGTTTAGCCTTCAACATTTGCCATCCTCTGAGAATCCTGCCACCCAATCCAACAAAAGTTTCCAAAGCCCTGATGAATAGAGACCTAAAAAAACTACAGTAGATTTGGACTTTAGTCTATCCCCCCACCACCCTGTTTGAGATTTCCTCTCATAATCTGTCTAGTCTAGTATTGTCCTTATATAAAGGAAGATCCGGCACTTTCTAGCAGGAGAAGGCAAATATAGGTACATGTGTTTGGTTCTGTGCACTTCCATAAATGCATTAGCTTGTATATTAAGCAGCATGCGTGTGGGTGCATGTGCATGTTATTGGCGCCAAATGGCCTGTATAAGCTTGAGCATGATGGGAACATTGCTGAGTGGTCTTCAGCTAGGTCTTGATTAACCTGTGACCTGACCTGCTTTAAGCGCAAAAATTCTGACAGGAAATATCAACGTATAAACTTACCGATCAGAAGGTTCATCAAAAATATAAGGATGATAGTGTCTGTCTTCATCTTTAAACTTGGTTGGTAATAACACTAAGACATAAAAAGTAAAAATGAATACATATTTTTGACTATGTTTTCAGCACTGCTATTCATTTAAAACCTACAGTGCCTTAAAAAAGTATTCAGACCGCTTGAAATTTTCCACATTTTGTCACGTTACATCCAAAAACGTAAATGTATTTTGTTGGGATTTTATGTGATAGACCAACACAAAGTGGCACATAATTGTGAAGTGGAAGAAAAATGATAAATGGTTTTTCAATTTTTTTACAAATAAATATGTGAAAAGTGTGGGGTACATTTGTATTCAGCCCCCTTTACTCTGATACCCCTAACTAAAATCTAGTGGAACCAATTGCCTTCAGAAGTCACCTAAATAGTAAATAGAGTCCACCTGTGTGTAATTTAATCTCAGTATAAATACAGCTGTTCTGTGAAGCTCTAAGACAATTGTTAGAGATCCTTAATGAACAAACAGGATCATGAAGGCCAAGGAACACACCAGACAGGTCAGGGATAAAGTTGTGGAGAAGTTTAAAGCAGGGTTAGGTTATAAAACAATATCCCAAGCTTTGAACATCTCACAGAGCACTGTTCAATCCATCATCCGAAAATGGAAAGAGTATGGCACAACTGAAAACCTATCAAGACATGGCCGTCCACCTAAACTGACAGGCCGGGCAAGGAGAACATTAATCAGAGAAGCAGCCAAGAGGCCCATGGTAACTCTGGAGGAGCTGCAGAGATCCAAAGCTCAGGTGGGAGAATCTGTCCACAGGACAACTATTAGTCCTCAAACAAAAAACAAAAGAGAGAGGGTGCACCAGCCTTGTGCATTATCCTTAAACAAGTTTATTTAAAAGAACACGTAAAAACTACTACTCACAAAAGGTAGATGAAAATCACGCTTTAAATGATCTTTAGCTAGTGGCGATCTGTCCACTAGTGGCAGTCTCCAAATCCTATGGAGAAGACGTGCAGACCGCTGCTGGCTGACGCGTTTCGAAGGTAGCATCTTCTTCTTCAGAGTCTAACAGCGTTCATCTCTTACAGCTACTTAAATATATGTGCTCATCAGGAAGGCACAAATTAGACTGACTCAGATGCCACTCCCATGTAGGTGGGCGGTCCAAAGGCGGACCCTGGCACAGCACCATGGAAACCACCTGTGTACACATATACACACATCCACACATGGGGATGCGTAGGGGGCACACGTGCACAACACATAAGTATAACGCATGCACCAGAAGGGGGGGGGCAATCCGAAAGGGGCCCCTACAGCCAGCCATCAAGCACAGCAACGACAGCAAGGGTTACACACACTGGCAGATCCACACATAATACACAATGCGACACATCAAATAACCAGGCAGGCCCCAAACCCACGTCCCATAGATACGGCCACTATTAGTCGTGCACTCCACAAATCTGCCCTTTATGGAAGAGTGACAAGAAGAAAGACATTGTTGAAAGAAGCCTATAAGAAGTCCTGTTTGCAGTTTGTGAGAAGCCATGTGGGGGACACAGCAAACATGTGGAAGAAGGTGCTCTGGTCAGATGAGACCAAAATTGAACTTTTTGGCCTAAAAACAAAATGCTATGTGTGGCGGAAAACTAACACTGCACATCACCCTGAACACACCATCCCCACTGTGAAACATGGTGGTGGCAGCATCATGTTGTGGGGATGCTTTTCTTCAGCAGGGACAGGGAAGCTGGTCAGAGTAGATGGGAAGATGGATGGAGCCAAATACAGGGAAATCTAATGCCGTGTACACACGACTGGACTTTTTGACAGCAAAGGTCCGATGAAACAAATCCGCTGGACAATTCGATCGTGTGTGGGCTTCATCGGACCTTTGCTGTCGAAAAATCAGATGGACTTTAGATTTAGAACATGTTTCAAATCTTACTGACGGATTTGAGTCCGGTTGAAAAATCCGTTCGTCTGTATGCTAGTCCGACGGACGAAAACTGACGCTAGGGCAGCTATTGGCTACTGGCTATGAACTTCCTTATTCTAGTCCGGTCGTACGTCATCACGTTCGAATCTGTCGGACTTTGGTGTGATCGTGTGTAAGCAAGTCCGTTTCATCGGAACTCCGTCGATAAGTTCTTCGGAGTACAGTCCGCCGAAAGTCCGCTCGTGTGTCCAAGATGAGGCTACGGTATAGGCAATAGCGAAACGCGTTGACGTCATCAACGCCGACTCGTCACGGACGCCGTGGTTTGGATGAGAGGAACTACGAGGAGGCAGCTGCAGACGTTGAGTGATCTGAGCCAGCCTGATCCATCTGCCCGATCCGGTAGCCGAGAGGATTGAGCTCTTTCCCTCACTTTGCTGCGGATCTATGCCCCACTCGGGATGCATTTAAATCCGGGAGATTTGTTCCAGCGGGTGGACGTCATGGCACAGGATTAAGAAGGAGGTGAAGCTAGCTGGGTGCTTTTCGTATCTCCCGCCATCCCCCCAGCCACTGACGTTGTATTCAGAGCTGTACTCATCACTAGAATCAGCCCTCTCCTCATGAAGAGGATATTATGATGCATAACCAACTCTGATTTAAAGACCAACCTCTAATGAAGTCGAACAACAAATGGTAAAGTTTTGTATCTTCATTAATCAAAGCGTTTACTCCACATTCACCTAGTACTTTAATGCTAGTGATACTTGCTAAACCATCCATGTGGATTGTCACAATGAACTGAACTTTGCCATATAACCTCTTTAATCCACCTAATAATCCATCTAATATCACTTTATGGGACTGGCTGCAATACTGTGGACTTCTACTGTTCCTACTTAACCAGTTAAGCTATCAAATTCTATTTAGCCATAGAATCAGTGTTTATTTACCAGCAGTAGGTAGCGCAATTACTCCTCTCCCCTCCATCCATCCCCACCAATCCCTAAAGGATCTTTCTTGCTGCCAACGTTTTTTTCCGGATTATACGGGATATCAATATCCCACCAATTAAATTATCTCTAACACACATATTTCCTCATTACCAGTTGACAATTAGTAAGATCCTTAAGCGTCCGGACGTTGATCTTCGTTGTGTGTTATTTGTTTTCGTCTTCTTTTTTGTTTTGTTTTTCTGTCTAGTTCGTCACCAAATTATGTATGTGGTAATAGGGTCCTATCGGACCTAACAAAATCTATTCCACTCTACATTTTTAATCTAAGGTTATTGCACCATGATAATGAATTGTATTTTAATGAATCAATAAATAAATGTATACTTCTTGGCAATACAGTTAGCATTTTTTGATAATTATCAATTAAACATTGTTGCTATGGTAACCCCTTACCCGGACACTAGAACCGGGTGCCCCCTCTCCCTTTTATATGCAGATTATGGTTACAGCAACAGTTAATAGACTTAATTATTACCAGCTGGTCACTTAAATTATCTGACCACCCTTAGTGCCGGTTCACACGGGGCGACTTGTCAGGCGACCTAGTCGCCTGACAAGTCGCCTCCCGTCCTGTACAATGGAACCGTTCTAATAGGAGCAACGCAAGTCGCTCCGACTTAGAAAAAGGTTCCTGTACTTCTTTTGGGGCGACTTGAGGCGAAGTGCATTGACTTCTATACAGAAGTCGTTTTGCAAGTCGCCGTGGATGTCGTGTGCAGGTCGCCTCGGTGAGGCGACCTGCAAGTCGTGCCGCCCCTAGTGTGAACCGAGCCTTAGGTGTGACTTGTTCCAACCTTCCCTTCCCTTCCCTTTAGTCTAGCATTAGAAGAAAACCTGTTAGAGTCTGCAAAAGACTTGGGACTGGGGTGGAGGTTCACCTTCCAGCAGGACAACGACACTAAACATACAGCCAGAGCTACAATGGAATGGTTTAGATCAAAGCATATTCATGTGTTAGAATGGCCCAGTCAACAGACCTAAATCCAATTGAGAATCTGTGGCAAGACTTGAAAATTGCTGTTCACAGACGCTCTCCATCCAATCTGACAGACCTTGAGATATTTTGCAAAGAAGAATGGGCAAAAATGTCCCTCTCTAGATGGGCAAGGCTGGTAGAGACATCCTCAAAAAGACTTGCAGATTTACAGTAATTGGAGAGAAAGGTGGTTCTACAAAGTATTGACTCAGGGGGGCGCCATACAAATGTACCCCACACTTTTCACATATTTATTTGTAAAAACCATTTATCATTTTCCTTCCACTTTGTGTTGGTCTATTGCATAAAATCCCAATAAAATACATTTACGTTTTTGGTTGTAACATGACAAAATGTGGAAAATTTCAAGGGGTATGAATACTTTTTCAAGCCATTGTATAGCAAATGAAATAAATCCTTAAATAACAGTACAGACCATGTCCTCCTTCACAACTTGTGTTAGTGACTTCTTGATGAACCGTTGCTGAGAAACAGGGTCGGATTTACTAAAGAATAAGCCCTTTTGCAGTCATTTGGATAAGCAAACTGATGAACAACTGAAGCTCATTGTTACAATATGGAATATGTGCAAATTATGCTCATGGTGATGCACACAAACACAGCAATGTATATATGGGTATTCACTTACACATGTGATTTGCTCTCCAATGCCAAATCTATGCCAGCTAACGTTGTGGCATACCTGGAATGGTATTTTCTCCTAGCCAGGGCTTTCATTCTCAGAGAATAGGTGCAGATACCAACGTCCCTCTCTGCCTACTAACCCTTTGGCCCCCGAAGGGAGCAAAGCTGCACCAAGGGGCTCAGCAGTGTGTGTCGCGCAGAGCTTAGGAGTATGCACTGCAAAGACCAAAGCAGTCTGTATCGCACAGGATTCAGGAGTGTGTATCTCTAGGGCTCAGGAGAGTGTATTGCACAGGGCTCAGGAGAGTGTATTGCACAGGGCTCAGGAGTGTGTAGTGCACAGGGCTCAGGAGAGTGTAGTGCACAGGGCTCAGGAGAGTGTAGTGCACAGCAGGGCTGTGTTTTGGCCTAGGCCGACAAGGCCTAGGCCTAGGGCGGCACTTTGCGGGGGGCGGCAAAATAGGCCGCCCCCCCGCATGAGAGAAAGTCCCCCCACCCGTCTGACTGATTCCCGGCTCCCGCTGCCGGTTCCCGCTGCTGCCTCCCGCACACTTGCAGCCCACGGCGGCCGGCTTTCTGTAGCGGCGCCGCGGTGTATGGGCGTGCTTGGCAGAGGGTGGGGGCGTGTATCTCACGCCCCCTACTCTCTGACAAGCACGCCCATACACAGCGGCGCCGCTACAGAAAGCCGGCCGCCGTGGGCTGCAAGTGTGCTGGAGGAGGCAGCGGGAGCCGGGAATCAGTCAGACGGGTGGGGGGCTTTCTCTCATGCGGGGGGGGCGGCGTGTGTCACTCGCGCCCCCCATATGCAACAGGTGACAGGTGGAGCCTTAAGCTCCACCTACCCTCCCCTGCACTGCTTTCCTGCAGTGAATCTTCTCCTCGGCCCTGGGGCTGTGACGTCAGGAGGAGAGAGAGGAGCACGAGGGAAACCCCCAGGACAGCAGGTACAGTGATTTAATAAAGTATATCAATGTTATGGGCACTGGCAGAATTTGATGGGCACAGTGGCAGCGTTCGATGGGCACAGTGGCAGCGTTCGATGGGCACAGTGGCTGCGTTCGATGGGCACAGTGGCTGCGTTCGATGGGCACAGTGGCTGCGTTTGATGGGGCACAGTGGCTGCGTTTGATGGGGCACAGTGGCTGCGTTTGATGGGGCACAGTGGCTGCGTTTGATGGGGCACAGTGGCTGCGTTTGATGGGGCACAGTGGCTGCGTTTGATGGGGCACAGTGGCTGCGTTTGATGGGGCACAGTGGCTGCGTTTGATGGGGCACAGTGGCTGCGTTTGATGGGGCACAGTGGCTGCGTTTGATGGGGCACAGTGGCTGCGTTTGATGGGCACAGTGGCTGCCTTTGATGGGGCACAGTGGCTGCCTTTGATGGGGCACAGTGGCTGCCTTTGATGGGGCACAGTGGCTGCCTTTGATGGGGCACAGTGGCTGCCTTTGATGGGGCACAGTGGCTGCCTTTGATGGGGCACAGTGGCTGCCTTTGATGGGGCACAGTGGCTGCCTTTGATGGGGCACAGTGGCTGCGTTTGATGGGGCACAGTGGCTGCGTTTGATGGGGCACAGTGGCTGCGTTTGATGGGGCACAGTGGCTGCGTTTGATGGGGCACAGTGGCTGCGTTTGATGGGGCACAGTGGCTGCGTTTGATGGGGCACAGTGGCTGCGTTTGATGGGGCACAGTGGCTGCAATTGATGGGCACAGTGGCTGCGTTTGATGGGCACAGTGACTGCGTTTGATGGGCACAGTGACTGCGTTTGATGGGCACAGTGACTGCGTTTGATGGGCACAGTGGCTGCATTTGATGGGGCACAGTGGCTGCATTTGATGGGGCACAGTGGCTGCATTTGATGGGGCACAGTGGCTGCATTTGATGGGGCACAGTGGCTGCATTTGAGGGCACAGTGGCTGCGTTTGATGGGCACAGTGGCTGCATTTGATGGGCACAGTGGCTGCATTTGATGGGCACAGTGACTGCGTTTGATGGGCACAGTGGCTGCATTTGATGGGCACAGTGACTGCGTTTGATGGGCACAGTGACTGCGTTTGATGGGGCACAGTGAGACCCCCCCCCCCCCCCGTGATAGCATTAAAACTCAGCAGCTAAAAATACTGTAGCTGCTGACTTTTAATATTAGGACACTTACCTGTCCAGGGATCCAGCGATGTCGACACCTCAGCCGATTTTGGGATTGGCTCTCGGGTTTTGCCGCTATCATTCATGGTAAGGGAAACCGACCGGTTCCCTACTGCACATGTGCGAAGCGCGTTGCACTTTCTGAATGGCCCAGCGGAGGAAGGAGGAGGGGGGCAAACTTCAGAGGGGACAGCGCAGTCTCCCGGAAGTGGGGAAGGGTACCTGTCAGAAACAGGTACCCGTTCCCCCCTGAAAGGTGCCAAATGAGCCTAAAGAGGAAGGGGTGTTGTTTACAGATGATAGGGTGGGTCTTAAACAGGAAGGGGTGTGGCCTCAGCAGGATGGGGTGGGTCGTATTTAAATTAGGGGGGTGCATGCGTTTAGTCAGGCCTAGGGCAGCACAAAACCTAAATACACCACTGGTGCACAGGGCTCAGGAGAGTGTAGTGCACAGGGCTCAGGAGAGTGTAGTGCACAGGGCTCAGGAGAGTGTAGTGCACAGGGCTCAGGAGAGTGTAGTGCACAGGGCTCAGGAGTGTGTAGTGCACAGGGCTCAGGAGAGTGTATTGCACAGGGCTCAGGAGTGTGTAGTGCACAGGGCTCAGGAGAGTGTAGTGCACAGGGCTCAGGAGTGTGTATCTCCAGGGCTCAGGAGTGTGTATTGCACAGGGCTCAGGAGTGTGTATTGCACAGGGCTCAGGAGAGTGTATTGCACAGGGCTCAGGAGTGTGTATTGCACAGGGCTCAGGAGTGTGTATTGCACAGGGCTCAGGAGTGTGTATTGCACAGGGCTCAGGAGTGTGTATCCTACAGGGCTCAGGAGTGTGTATCATACAGGGCTCAGGAATGTGTAGTGCACAGGGCTCCACAGTGTGTATCATACAGGGCTCAGGAGTGTGTATCATACAGGGCTCAGGAGTGTGTATCATACAGGGCTCAGGAGTGTGTAGTGCACAGGGCTCCGGAGTGTGTATCATACAGGGCTCAGGAGTGTGTAGTGCACAGGGCTCCAGAGTGTGTATCATACAGGGCTCAGGAGTGTGTATCATACAGGGCTCAGGAGTGTGTATCGCACAGGGCTCAGGAGTGTGTATTGCACAGGGCTCAGGAGTGTGTATTGCACAGGGCTCAGGAGTGTGTATTGCACAGGGCTCAGGAGTGTGTATTGCACAGGGCTCAGGAGTGTGTATTTTTCAGTTCAGTTTCTGAGATATTAAACATTTAATTCAATGCAAACCCTGCCCACTTTGCACCCCATATTGCTGAATTTTAAAAACAAACGCGCCATTCGTATGTGCCGCGTTTGTGCTGGTTTGTGCCGCAAAAATAAACATTTGTGCCGCTTTGGTTGCGGAGATATTGTGCACTAAAGTTGCTGAAACCCTGCCCACCTTGCACCCCATGTTGCTGAATTTTAAAAACAAACGCGCCATTCATTTGTGCCGCATTTGTGCTGGTTTGTGCCGCAAAAATAAACGTTTGTGCCACTTTGGTTGCGGAGATATTGTGCATTATAGTTGCTGAAACCCCACCTAATTATCACCCCATGTTGCTGAATTTTAAAAACAAACGCGCCGATCATTTTTGCCGCATTTGAGCTGGTTTGTGCCACAAAAATAAACAATTGTGCTGCTTTAGTTGCGGAGATATTGTGCGTTGTAGTTGCTGAAACCCCGCCCACTTTGCACCCCATGTTGCTGAATTTTAAAAACAAATGCGCCATTCATTTGTGCCGCATTTGTGCTGGTTTGTGCCGCAAAAATAAACATTTGTGCCACTTTAGCCGATTTGGTTTCGGAGATATTGAGTGGTATATGTTGTCAAACCACACTGACTTTACACCTCGTTATTAAATCTTACATACAACTAGATTTATTTGTTTGCGGTTTGTGCAGATTTGGTGGATGTTGTACATGATGTTTTACTTCACATGCGTAGTTTTGCCACCCCCACAGGGATCCCCCTCCCCCCTTCCGATTCTCTAGCGCTGACTGGAAGAACAGACAGAGGAGGAAATCTGGGGAGGAGGGCACAGCTTGCTCTGACTCTAGTGAGGCAGAGCCAGCTGTCAATCAGGCGGCAGGGTGGATCTCGACAGTATTGTCGGGATCTCTCCCGGCTGCAGCGCGGCTCTGCGCTGTCAGGATATAGTGGGCAATAGCCCGCCACATGCACATGAATTTTTTTTGTCACAGTAGAACATAATATATGTCATCTTGTGAACAAAAAGAGAACTAAGGCCAAAATAGGTTGGGCCACAGTTCTCGTTTAACAATAGTTTAAACAAGGTGTTAACCAAGCAGAACAGCACTCCAGCAAATTGTCTTATATAAGTCACTTATTTTTTTAATTGCTTTTTTTGAAAAACATCTATGTCAGTAAACATTCTTTTCCTGAAAGACTCCATGGCAGACTACGAGCTATAGGACCCCTCTTCCATAAATTTGAGCTCACCACTAGAGACTGCGTTCCTTTTTTGTCCTCCTCATTGAACCTACAAGTCAATGCACTTATGTTTACGGATGTCCAAAATTGATCGTTAAAGTTGATGCCGGGCAGTTTCAAGATAGCCCAGGGCCCAGCCATGGGCGGGTGTGTGGCTCCAGGCCCTGTGTCTTGTGGTGGGGACAGCCTTCGTATGCTCGGTGGAACGTCTGGCAGGTCTGAAGATTCTCCATGGCAGCAGTTTTTGTATATAAAAGCTCCCTGTTTGTTTTTCCCTCATGTGCTTTGCTGTCTTCTTTTTCTTTTTGCTTCTATGGTGCCTGGAACGCAAGTGCGTTCCAGGGTTCGGCTCCCTCTTCCGGGCCGCGGCTCTGGCTGGCTACTGCGCATGTGCGATCCTCAGACGAAGCCGAGGCTTGGAGGCGCTCTACGGCAGGTTGCCACTGCGCAGGCGCAGTCCGGGCATGGTGGTGACGTCATTCCGGCAGGGATGTTTGAATCCCTGAGAGCCCTGTCATTCTAAGGATTACTACAGGCAGCTTGCGTCAGCTCCTCAGGCCCCAGGTTCCCAGATCATGGTTAGCTTCAGCCTGGGGCTATGGTAAAAGAGGGAAGGGGGGCTAAGATGCCTCTTAAAGGGGAAGCTGCACTGCTATTTGTACTCCTTTGTTCCAGGACGTGTGAGTGTTCCTACAAAGCTGCAGGATCGCGTCCTATTCGTCCACCAGGGTACCATGGACAGATCACCGCCTCCGTGCGGCCAGCCCTCACGTTCTAGGTATGTTATGTGGGGCATGAGAAGGGGAGGGCCAGGTCCACGTGCAGATGGACTGATTCCCTAAACGTCACGTTCTCCCTTCTCCCTTTTTTAGCCCTTCTAGGTCAGACCATCAGCCTACTGTCCAAGATGACAGGGACCTTGCCAGGCCGCAACGCCCACCTTCTTCATCGAGGTCCAAATGTGACTCTCCGTCTAGGACCCAACATCAGAGGAGATGTTCCCATTCCTCCTCCCAACAGAGGAGATGTTCCCATACCTCCTCCCAACAGAGGAGATGTTCCCATTTCTCCTCCCAACAAAGGAGATGTTACCATTCCTCCTCCAAACACCACATCCACCGCCACGACAGCCGTTTTGATCACAGATCCTGCTGGGGTTGTGGGACCCAGGTCCCGGAAGTCAAGTCCTTATGTGACCCTTGTTATGCCAAGGCGGTCGGGAAAAAGATGCTGAAAGCCGGCAAATGGAGACGCTGGTCAAACGGATGGTGCAACAATCCCACAAAGAGTGGGGTACATTTTACACGGGGAGCCAGTCTGACGAGGCCCAGGAGCCCATTCCAGTCTTATGATTCCTCCCCTGATTCCTCGCACAGCGAGATGGAGGGAGATGAGTTTGTCGGAGGCTTCGACTTCACCCTGGTTTCTCCAATTAAAGCGGTCAAAGAGGCCCTTAAGTGGGAAGACTCTTCTACTCCCCCGGCTAAACAGAACAAATTCTTTAAGCATCTGGAGAAAGAACATTCCAATTTTCCACTGGTTTCTGAATTAAAGGATATTATTGACGAGGAATGGAGCAAGGTAGATAAGAAGACCTCTATGTCAAGTAGGACCTCCAGGTTATACCCCTTCAAGGCTAAGGAAGTGAAATATCTGGAAAACACTGCCCTCGTAGACGCAGCTCTGATGCGACTAGCTAAATGCGTCACTCTTCCTCTGGAAGATGCGGTATCCTTCAAAGATGGGCTTGAGAGAAGAATAGATCAAGATCTTAAAAGGATTTAAGGGTCAGCCGGGATTACTTGCAAACCCGCCTTGGCCCTTGCGGCCATGTCCAAGGCCATGGAGGTCTGGATGGAGAATGTAGACTCCATGATCAGAGGAGTCTCAGAAGAACTGGCCAGGGGCTCGGTAATCCAGGAGCTGAAGCTGGCGGTAGCCTTCCTGGGGGAGGCCTCAATCGACCTTATCCCCCTGTCAGCCCGGACTATGCTGTCCTCGGTCACGGCCAAGCGGGCCTTGTGGTTGCGCCCCTGACTCGCTGACCCAGCATCCAAGCAGGCCTGGTGCAGGATCCCCTTGAAGGGTCCTCGCTGTTTGGTGACAAGCTGGATAGCACCATAGCCCGGGCCACAGGTGGGAGGTCGGGCTTCCTGCCTCAGGTTAGGCCACTGTTCTATCAGAAAAGGCCTCAGCACAGAAGACATAGAACTGAGCGTTCAAGGGAAGCACGCTCTTACAGGCTCGGCCGAGAAATCAGAAGGAATTGGAGCAGAAGACAGGCATCCTTCCAGAAGCCCGCTAAGAGCTAGGCGTCCAGTGGACGAAAGCCGGCTAAGCCATTTTGAGTTTGGGCCTGCCCAGGTGGGTCGGGTGGGGGCGCGTCTGCTTCTCTTCCAGCACGTCTGGGGAAAAAGCAATCTGGAACCAGTCCAGCGCCTGATATACTGTACTTAGTTCCACGCGGTAGACAGTTCCATCTCTCTCCCCGTGGAAAATATTCCAGTCATTCAAGGAAGAATTTTACGAGCTCCGAGCTCTTCACACCTAAAAGCCTCGCAATGCTTAAAGATTATCGGCACAATGGTCTCTACGATCCCCATTGTCAAGTGGTCTCTGGGGAGATTATGCCCTTTTCAGATAGGGTTTCTTCAACAATACAATTAGGGGGACGACAATCAGTCCATTCACATAACTTCAGTGATGAGGAACAGCCTCTTCTGGTGGCTTCAGCGCAGAAATCTGCTCACCTGCCCTCCATCGCCCCCGTCTCATGGGTCACGGTCTTGACCGATGCCAGTGGTGCTGGTTGGGGAGCCCTTTGCGGATCAGAACTTGCTCAAGGCAAGTGGGGTGCCCTGTCTTCACAACCCGGGCTCGAATGTCCTGGAGTTACGGGCAGCCTGGTCTGCCCTCCAATCTTTCACTCATCTCCTGAAGGCGAAGTCAGTTTTACTGAAGATGGGCAACACCACAGCAGTCTCATATGTGAAGAAACAGGGGGGGCACTCGGAGCTCTACTCTGCTCCAAGAAGTCGAGCCCATCATGTCCTGGGCTCAGAAAAATCTGGCCAATATTTCAGCAGTCTTCGTCCCTGGAGTCTAGAATGTCCAAGCAGACTTCCTGTCTCGCACTCAGCTGGGCAACGAGTGGTCACTGCATGCGCAGACGTTCGAGTGGATCCTGTCCTTGGGAGTCAATCCCGAAGTAGATTTATTTGCATCCGACTGCAACTTCAAAATCAAGAAGTATTACACTCGGGGCCGTTGCAGCCAGGCCTTCGTAATGGATGTCCTGACAGATCAGTGGAAGCGCCAACAGGACGTACACCTTTTCCCCGTTCCCGATCATCCTCAGATTCTTACGGAGGCTTCAAGCGAAGGCGGTCGAGGTGGTGATGATAGCACCTTACTGGCCGAACAGGCCATGGTTTCCCCTCCTGACCCAGCTCAGCTTCCGGGACCCGCTACCTCTTCCTCTCAGGCCGGACATTCTTTCTCAGGGGGGCAGTCCTGCATTACTGAGACTGAGGATCTGGTTCTTCAGAGGGAAAGGCTGGAGTCTCTCGGGTGTGCTTCAGGAGTAATTTCCACCCTCATGGGCTCGAGAAGGGCAAGCACGAATAAAGTCTATGAGAGAATTTGGGCCAAGTTTGTAAAATTCTCATCCTCTACGGGCAGATCATTCAGGGACCTGGGAATCCCAGGATATTCTCAGCTTTCCTCAATCTGGTCTAGATCTGTCTCTGTCCATCAGCTCTCTCAGGGTCCAAGTCTCTGCCTTGTCGGCCTTCTCTGGTACATCGTGGGCTGTTCACCCTCTGTGGGGCAACAAGACTCAGACACTCACGGCACAAACAAATGGCGCATTTGTTTTTAAAATTCAGCAAGATGGGGTGCAAAGTGGGCGGGGTTTCAGCAAATATAATGCACAATATCTCTGAAACCAAAGCGGCACAAACGTTTATTTTTGCGGCACAAACCAGCACAAACACGGGGCAAACGAATGGCGCATTTGTTTTTAAAATTCAGCAACATGGGGTGCAAAGTGGGCGGGGCTTGCATTAAATTGAATGTTTAATATCTCAGAAGCTGAACCGGCACAAACGCTCATTTTTGCGGCACAAATCAGCACAAACGCGGCACAAACTTATGGTATATTTTTATTCAGGTTTTACAAACATGGGGTGCCAACTTCACACAGCTCACAACTGAGTATAAAAAAGAAGAGAGGAGCCTCTAAGTGTAGCAATATGGTTACATTTAATGAAGGTACAACATTTAGCAACTTATTGCTACACTTAGAGGTGCCTCTCTTCTCTTTTATACCCTGTAAAAAAAATTCTTTGATATACAAGTGCTTTGGATTACAAGCATTTTTCTGGAACGAATTATGCTTGCAAACCAAGGTTTTACTGTATCTTACAAATTGACCACTTTGTGTAATAAAATATACATTTTCATTTTCTTTCCATGTTTTCCGAAGATTTGTGGAAAAAAGTGAACCGTTCAAAAGACTCATAATGCCTCATAGAATATACGTTGGGGTGTTTGCTTTCCAAAATGGGGTGATTTGAGGGTAATTCCGTTGTCCTGGTGCTTCAGGGCCTTCAAAATTGTAATAGGTTGTTAGAAAATTGGAGGTGTAATTTATGCTCCTAGAACCCCTGATGATGCTCCCTGCATGTTTGACCTCTCTGTGTGGCCAGGCTGTGTAAAAGTCTCACACATGTGGTCTTGCCATACTCAGGAGGAGTAGCAGAATGTATTTTGAGATGTCATTGGAAGTATGCATATGCTGTGTGTGAGAAATAACTTGGAATTATGACAATTTTGTGTAAAAAAAAAAGTTCTTAATTTTCCAAAGAATTGTGGGAAAAAATTACAACTTCAAAAAAACTCACCATGCCTCTTACTAAATACCTTGGACTGTCTACTTTTCAAAACAGGGACATTTTGGGGGTATTTTTACTTTCCTGACATTTCAGGGCCTGAAGAAATGAGTAGTCAGGTGTGATCAATTTTCAATGATTTGAACCATAGCTTGTAGACTCTATAACTTTCACACAGACCAAATAATATACACTGATTTGGGTTATTTTTACCAAAGATAGGTAGCAATATACATTTTGGCCCAAATTTATGAACAAAAATTACTTATTTGCAAAATGTTATAGAAACTAAAAAAAAGTGTTTTTTTTCAAAATGTTTTCTTTTTTTTTTACTTATGTCCCAAAAAAAAAAAAAACACATTAGTGATTATATACCACCAAAAGAAAGCTCTATTTGTATTTAAAAAAATGATAAAAATTTGTTTACAGTGTTGTATGACTGAGTAATTGGCATTCAAAGTGCGACAGCGCTGAAAGCTGAACATTAGTCTGGGCAGGAAGGGTGTATACGCGCCCTGTATTGAAGTGGTTAAAGAGACAGTGTAAAAATAAAAAATAAAAAGTAAAATAAATAAGAAAAAAATAATTTAATGCGCCCCGTCCCTCCACGCTCGCGCACAGAAGCGAACGCATACATAAGTCGCACCCGCATATGTAAACGGTGTTCAAACCACACATGTGGGGTATCGCCGTGATTGTTAGAGTGAGAGCAATAATTCTAGCAAAAGACCTCCTCTGTAACTTAAAACTGGTAACCTGTAGACATTTTTAAACTACACCTATGGAGATTTTTAACTGTCAAAGTTTGTCACCATTCCACGAGGGAGCGCAATTTTGAAGCATGACATGTTGGGTATCAATTTACTCGGCGTAACATTATCTTTCACAAAATAAAAAAATTGGGCTAACTTTACTGTTTTCTTATTTTCTAAATCAAAAAAGTGAATTTTTTCCAAAAAAAAATGTGTTTGTAAGGCCGCTGTGTGACATAAAGTATTGCAATGACCGCCATTTTATTCTCTAGGGTGTCTGAAAAAATATATATAATGTTTGGGGGTTCTAAGTAATTTTCTAGTAAAAAAAAACTGATTTTAACTTGTAAACAGCAAGTATGAAAAATAGGCCTCCAGCCCCGGAATATTTGGCCATTTTTTGCGATTCGGCACTGCTTCGCTTTAACTGACAATTGCGCGGTCGTGCGAGGTTGTACCCAAACAAAATTTATGTCCTTTTTTTCCCACAAATAGAGCTTTCTTTTGGTGGTATTTGATCACCTCTGCAGTTTTTATTTTTTGTGCTATAAGCAAAAAAAGAGCGTCAATTTTGAAAAAAAGCAATATTTTTTAATTTTTGCTATAATAAATATCCCCGAAAAATATATAAAAAAATTAATTTTTTCCTCAGTTTAGGCCGATATGTATTCTTCTACATATTTTTGGTAAAAAAAAAAAAAAAATCGCAATAAGCGTATATTGATTGGTTTGCACAAAAATTATAGCGTCTACAAAATAGGAGATAGTTTTATGGCATTTTTATTATATTTTTTTTTATTAGAAATGGCGGCGATTTGCGATTTTTATCGTGACTGCGACATTATAGCGGACACATTGGACACTTTTGACACTATTTTGGGACAATTGTCATTTATACAGCGATCAGTGCTATAAAAATGCACTGATTACTGTGTAAATGACACTGGCAGGGAAGGGGGGGCTGAAGGGGTTAAGTGTGTCCTAAGGAGTGATTCTAACTGTGGGGTGAGGGGCTACCTAGGACATGACAGCGATCACTGCTCCCGATGACAGGGAGCAGTAGATCTCTGTCATGACATGACTCTGGCATGTTGCCTTGTTTACATCTCCCCGTTCTACCTCTTCACACCGCAATCGCGGGCCGCCGGAGAACATAGAGTTCCTGGGACCCCCGGGCACGCTCCCGTGGCATGCGGCGCATGCCCGATAGGCGGCAAATATAAAGGGCGTACCTTTACGCCCATTTGCCTACCTGTGCCATTCTGCCGACGTACATCTGTGTGCGGCACTCAGCAAAACGGTTAAGTGGTTTAAAAGGAAAAAAAAAAAAAAAAAAGACAATATACAGTGGCATGATACAGTATATGTGAATCAATTATGTCAATTAACATTTCTCTGTTTGGTATCATTTTATGTTTGACATAATCAGCTTCATATAGTAGGATTTTGGGTATAGCCTCAGATAAACACTATCAGGAATTTCAGTAAAATAGTACCATCATCCAATTAATTGTATAGAAAATAGGGGAAGGAAAGTGGGTGTGGACAGTTGCTGAGGCTGTACTCTAACACACTCAACCCAGGAGGAGGAGTTTGTGGACTATCTCGGTACTGATAAACAATCATCTTCAGTAAAAATTCTCATTTATTACATATAAAAAAACATACAGAAAAACAAAATCAATAAAAATGGGAAATGATGAAACCTTACAGCATACCTCCCAACATTTTGAGATGGAAATGAGGGACACCTATCAAACGTATGTAGGCATAGGACATGCCCCCTGCCACACCCCCTTAAAGGAGAAATAACCCCAAAAAAGGTTAATTAAATCCACAAGGGCTTTTTTTTTTTTTACCCTGATCAAAAGTTTACATACCCTGGTGATTTTGGCCTGATAACATGCACACAAGTTGACACAAAGAGGTTTGAATGGCTATTAAAGTGTTTGTAAACCCTTACAGACCATTTTTACCTACAGGTAAGCCTAGATTAAGGATTACCCGTAGGTGCAAGAAATATCTCCTAAACCTACATGGTTTAGGAGATATTTGCAAAAGACAGATATTTGCATGCGCCATAGACAACGGTGCGCAGGTGCACTGAGCGTACCGTTACTAACGGCGATCGTGCCGTTAGTGGCGGCTCCCGCGCGCATGTGCGGGAGTGACGTCATCGCGGCTCACCGTGCCCACCATTGCAGCCTCACCGTGCCCACCATTGCAGCCTCACCGTGCCCCACATTGCAGCCTCACCGTGCCCCACATTGCAGCCTCACCGTGCCCCACATTGCAGCCTCACCGTGCCCCACATTGCAGCCTCACCGTGCCCCACATTGCAGCCTCACCGTGCCCCACATTGCAGCCTCACCGTGCCCCACATTGCAGCCTCACCGTGCCCCACATTGCAGCCTCACCGTGCCCCACATTGCAGCCTCACCGTGCCCCACATTGCAGCCTCACCGTGCCCCACATTGCAGCCTCACCGTGCCCCACATTGCAGCCTCACCGTGCCCCACATTGCAGCCTCACCGTGCTCCACATTGCAGCCTCACCGTGCCCCACATTGCAGCCTCACCGTGCCCCAAATTGCAGCCTCACCGTGCCCCACATTGCAGCCTCACCGTGCCCCACATTGCAGCCTCACCGTGCCCCACATTGCAGCCTCACCGTGCCCCACATTGCAGCCTCACCGTGCCCCACATTGCAGCCTCACCGTGCCCCACATTGCAGCCTCACCGTGCCCCACATTGCAGCCTCACCGTGCCCCAAATTGCAGCCTCACCGTGCCCCACATTGCAGCCTCACCGTGCCCCACATTGCAGCCTCACCGTGCCCCACATTGCAGCCTCACCGTGCCCCACATTGCAGCCTCACCGTGCCCCAAATTGCAGCCTCACCGTGCCCCAAATTGCAGCCTCTCCATGCCCCCATTGCAGCCTCACTGTGCCCCAAATTGCAGCCTCACTGTGCCTCCATTACTGCCTAACTGTGCCCCAATTGCAGCCTCACTGTGCCCCAAAAAGCAGCCTCACCGTGCCCCACATTGCAGCCTCACCGTGCCCCACATTGCAGCCTCACCGTGCCCCACATTGCAGCCTCACCGTGCCCCACATTGCAGCCTCACCGTGCCCCAAATTGCAGCCTCACCGTGCCCCACATTGCAGCCTCTCCGTGCCCCCATTGCAGCCTCACTGTGCCTCCATTACTGCCTAACTGTGCCCCCATTGCAGCCTCACCATGTCCCACATTGCAGCCTCACCGTGCCCCACATTGCAGCCTCACCGTGCCCCACATTGCAGCCTCACCGTGCCCCAAATTGCAGCCTCACCGTGCCCCACATTGCAGCCTCTCCGTGCCCCCATTGCAGCCTCACTGTGCCCCAAATTGCAGCCTCACTGTGCCTCCATTACTGCCTAACTGTGCCCCCATTGCAGCCTCACTGTGCCCCAAATTGCAGCCTCACTGTGCCCCAAATAGCAGCCTCACTGTGCCCCATTGCAGCCTTGCCAGGGCGGAGAAAGTGAGAGGGCGGCCTGATCATGACTGGAGATAGAGGAGAGCCAGGATCGCAGAGCGGTAAAACATGCTGTAACAGCTGACATTAAAACTGTCTCCGCGCTGCTCATTCTTGCACAGCCCCGCCTCCTCCTAACCCCGCACCTGTGATAGACAGAATGCATCCCCGCATTGGAGCATTGGACCCGCGTTCTATCACAGGCGTGCGGTTAGGAGGAGGCGGGGCTGTGCAAGAATGAGCAGAGCGGAGACAGTTTCAATGCCAGCTGTTACAGCGTGTTTTACCGCTCTGTGATCCCGCAGCTCTCCTCTAATTCCATGCACTCTTCCACCGGGAGAATGGCTCCTGATCAACCCCGCCCGCCGGCGGTGCTCGCCCCCCCCACTCCCAGGCAGCCCAGCTCCTCGCCAGCCCTCACTTTCCACTCGCAAAATGGAAAACTTGAGGGCTAGAGTGGTCATCTCAGTCTCCTGACCTGAATATCATTGAGCCCCTCTGGAGAGATCTCAGACGTGCATTTCATGCAAGACAGCTCAAGAATTTCCAGGAATTAGAGGCATTTTGCCATGAGGAATGGGCAGCTTTACCATCTGAGAAGATAAAGAGCCTCATCCACAAATACCACAAAAGACTTCAAGCTGTCATTGATGTTAAAGGGGGCAATACACAGTATTAAGAACCGGGGTATGTAAACTTTTGATCAGGGTCATTTGGGTAGTTTCTGTTGCCATTATGATTTAAAAAGAGTAAACACAGTTGATTGATAATAAATGGCTTCAGCCAAACACTAACCATGAGTGAAAGAAATGTTTTTGTGTTATCATTCATATTCTTTGAAAAATGGCCAAGAAATCATAAATTCTGCCAGGGTATGTAAACTTATGAGCACAACTGTAAATCAGACCAAAATGGAGGGACAAATGAGAGGGACAGAGGGACATTGCTCCAAATCAGGGACAGTCTCTCGAAATCAGGGACAGTCTCTCGAAATCAGGGACAGTCCCTCGAAATCAGGGACAGTCTCTCGAAATCAGGGACAGTCTCTCGAAATCAGGGACAGTCTCTCGAAATCAGGGACAGTCTCTCGAAATCAGGGACAGTCCCTAGAAATCAGGGACAGTCCCTCGAAATCAGGGACAGTCCCTCGAAATCAGGGACAGTCTCTCGAAATCAGGGACAGTCTCTCGAAATCAGGGACAGTCCCTCGAAATCAGGGACAGTCTCTCGAAATCAGGGACAGTCTCTCGAAATCAGGGACAGTCTCTCGAAATCAGGGACAGTCTCTCGAAATCAGGGACAGTCCCTAGAAATCAGGGACAGTCCCTCGAAATCAGGGACAGTCTCTCGAAATCAGGGACAGTCTCTCGAAATCAGGGACAGTCTCTCGAAATCAGGGACAGTCCCTAGAAATCAGGGACAGTCCCTAGAAATCAGGGACAGTCCCTAGAAATCAGGGACAGTTGGGAGCTATGGTTACAATTCCCAAAGGGTGTATCTGGTAATGGAATTATCCTCACAGATTAGAGATCCTCTACTAGTTGCTAGTTCTACAATAAGTTTATAATCAGCTTCATGTTGCAAGCTATGCACAACCCCTCTGCAGAATCACATGTCTTAGAGTATGGGCGTGATCCATGGCCTTACAGACAGAAGACCAAATAAGTTACTAACATGAGCAAAAATCTGAACAACGCATACATAAACTAAAGATAAAGCCATCTACTTACTCTTTTAAAGAAATATTTGAACTTCACGGATCGTTCTTTTCCATTTCTTTTCGTTATTTTTTGTAATATTTTTTCCGTCATGGACACATAAGTTTCTCTTTCGATTGTTCCTGCCTTCCTGGTCACATGGTCTCCTGCATTCCTTTCTTTTAACCACTTCCAGCCCGGGCCGCTCCTACATGTAAAAATCAGCATTTTTATAGCTAGAAACCTACTTAGAACCCCCAATTATTTTATATATATATATATATATATATATATATATATATATATATATAATTTTTTTTTTTTTTTAAACAGAGGCCTTAAAGAATAAACTGATGGGCTTTTTTTTTTTATGTTACACTGTATTTGCGCAGAGGTTTTTCAAATGCAATTTTTTTGGAAAAAAAAAAAAGAACTTTAATGAATTTTATTGCACAAAAAAATCGAATACCCAATATTTTTTTTTTTTTAAGGTATTAAAGATGATGTTACGCCGAGTAAATAAATAGACACCCAACATTTCACGCTTTAAAATTGCGCACACTCATGGAACTACAGTATTTTAAAATCTCGATAGGTGATGTTTAAAAGCCTTTAAGCTTGGGGGGGGGGGGGTTGTCGGCAACCCATCGATCGCGGACCACCTGTCGACTCCCTGCAGGTAGACAGGAGACAGGTAGACTAAAAACAGGTTCCGCCGACCCCCACCTAGGTATCGGTCCTCTCTCTCCTCCCAGCCTCGAGTCTCCTCTGCCGCACCTTCTATGTCCCGGTCTCTCTCTCCCTCCCGCCTTCTCTGCCACTGTTATCAGTGAACGGCGGAGACCCAGAGGCAGCACAGCGCAGGACCGAGGGCAGGAGGAGGAGCTGGCCAAATTAACTTTTCAAGTTAAACCGCAGGTGATTTGTTGCTAGGACACAGGGTGGTTCTAAGCAACCAATCACCAGCTTGCTAATATGAAAATTGACTCTGCCAGCTCCCGCCCTCTGTCCAGAATTGTGCTGCCTCCCAGTCTCCGCTTTGAGTGGGAAGGGGGGCCAGAGGTTACTGCATTCTGAGCACAATGCTTTCCTGATGCCTGCATTCTGAGCGCAATGCTCTCCTGGTGCCTGCATTCTGAGCGCAATGCTCTCCTGATGCCTGCATTCTAAATGCAATACACTCCTGATCCCTGCATTCTGAGCGCAATACACTCCTGAACCCTGAATTCTGAGCGCAATACACTCCTGAACCCTGAATTCTGAGCGCAATGCACTCCTGAACCCTGAATTCTGAGCGCAATGCACTCCTGAACCCTGCATTCTGAGCGCAATACACTCCTGAACCCTGAATTCTGAGCGCAATGCACTCCTGAACCCTGAATTCTGAGCGCAATGCACTCCCGAACCCTGCATTCTGAGCGCAATGCACTCCCGAACCCTGCATTCTGAGCGCAATACACTCCTGAACCCTGAATTCTGAGCGCAATGCACTCCTGAACCCTGAATTCTGAGCGCAATGCACTCCTGAACCCTGCATTCTGAGCGCAATGCACTCCCGAACCCTGCATTCTGAGCGCAATGCACTCCCGAACCCTGCATTCTGAGCGCAATACACTCCTGATCCCTGCTTTCTGAGCGCAATACACTCCTGAACCCTGAATTCTGAGCGCAATGCACTCCTGAACCCTGAATTCTGAGCGCAATGCACTCCTGAACCCTGAATTCTGAGCGCAATGCACTCCTGAACCCTGCATTCTGAGCGCAATGCACTCCCGAACCCTGCATTCTGAGCGCAATGCACTCCCGAACCCTGCATTCTGAGCGCAATACACTCCTGATCCCTGCTTTCTGAGCGCGATGCACTCCTGATCCCTACATTCTGAGCATCATGCACTCCTGAATCCTGAATTCTGAGCATGATGCACCCCTGATCCCTGCATTCTGAGCACAATGCTCTCCTGATCCCTGCATTCTGAGCGTGATGCACTCCTGATCCCTGCTTTCTGAGCGCGATGCACTCCTGATCCTTACATTCTGAGCACCATGCACTCCTGAATCCTGAATTCTGAGCATGATGCACCCCTGATCCCTGCATTCTGAGCACAATGCTCTCCTGATCCCTGCATTCTGAGCGCAATGCACTCCTGATCCCTGCTTTCTGAGCGCGATGCACTCCTGATCCCTACATTCTGAGCACCATGCACTCCTGAACCCTGAATTCTGAGCATGATTCACCCCTGATCCCTGCATTCTGAGCACAATGCACTCCTGAACCCTCAATTCTGAGCGCAATGTACTCCTGATCCCTACATTCTGAGCACGATGCACTCCTGATCCCTGCATTCTGAGCACAATGCACTCCTGAACCCTGAACTCTGAGCACAATGCACTCCTGATCCCTACATTCTGAGCACGATGCACTCCTGATCCCTGCATTCTGAGCACAATGCACTCCTGAACCCTGAATTCTGAGCACAATGCATTCCTGATCCCTGAATTTTGAGGTCAATGCACTCCTGATTCCTGAATTCTGAGCGTGATGCACTTCTGAACCCTGAATTCTGAGTGCAATGCACTCCTGATCCCTGCATTCTGAGCGCAATGCACTCCTGAACCCTGAATTCTGAGCGCAATGCACTCCTGAACCCTGAATTCTGAGCGCAATGCACTCCTGATCCCTGCATTATGAGCACAATGCACTCCTGGACCCTCAATTCTGAGCGCAATGCACTCCTGATCCCTACATTCTGAGTGCGATGCACTCCTGAACCCTGCATTCTGAGCGCAATGCACTCCTGATCCCTGCATTCTGAGCGCAATGCACTCCTGATCCCTGCATTCTGAGCGCAATGCACTCTTGATCGCTGCATTCTGAGCGCAATACACTCCTGATCCCTGCATTCTGAGAGTAATGCACTCCTGATCCCTGCATTCTGAGAGTAATGCACTCCTGATCCCTGCATTCTGAGAGTAATGCACTCCTGAACCCTGAATTCTGAGCGCAATGCACTCCTGAACCCTGAAATCTGAGCCCAATGCACCTGAACCCTGCATTCTGAGCGCAATGCACTCCTGATCTCTTTATTCTGAGCGCATAAAGGAGTTGTAAACCCTCACGGTTTTTCACCTTAATGCATTCTATGCATTAAGGTGAAAAACCTTCTGTGCTGCAGGTGCCTCCCAGAGCCCCACTTTTTCTTACCTGAACCCGATCGTTCCAGTAAGGAGCACAAGCACAGCAGCTCCAGCCATTGTCTCGGGTCCTCATTTGATAGGTTGATAGCAGCAGGAGCCATTGGCTCCCGCTGCTGTCAATCAAATCCTGTGACAGGGGAGCTGGGGGGAGGGGCCGAGTCTTGCTGTCTGTGTCAATGGACGCAGCAGGAAAAAAGAAGAATAGGATGTACACCACAATGTAATCCAAAATCTTTATTCCGACATCCCGAAGTGACATCACAAGCACATGTCTGGTATGGTAGACACGTTTCATACTACTATGAGCGCTTAATCATTGGCTAGCCTTCTTTGTCCCCAGAAAAGGAGGATCGCGGCCGCTCTGTGCAAAACCCTTGCACAGAGAAGGTAAGTATAACATGTTTGTTATTTTAAAAAAAAAACCTTTACAATCACTTTAACCCTGCATCCTGAGCGCAACACACTCCTGATCCCTACATTCTGAGCACCATGCACTCCTGAATCCTGAATTCTGAGCATGATGCACCCCTGATCCCTGCATTCTGAGCACAATGCTCTCCTGATCCCTGCATTCTGAGCGTGATGCACTCCTGATCCCTGCTTTCTGAGCGCGATGCACTCCTGATCCTTACATTCTGAGCACCATGCACTCCTGAATCCTGAATTCTGAGCATGATGCACCCCTGATCCCTGCATTCTGAGCACAATGCTCTCCTGATCCCTGCATTCTGAGCGCAATGCACTCCTGATCCCTGCTTTCTGAGCGCGATGCACTCCTGATCCCTACATTCTGAGCACCATGCACTCCTGAACCCTGAATTCTGAGCATGATTCACCCCTGATCCCTGCATTCTGAGCACAATGCACTCCTGAACCCTCAATTCTGAGCGCAATGTACTCCTGATCCCTACATTCTGAGCACGATGCACTCCTGATCCCTGCATTCTGAGCACAATGCACTCCTGAACCCTGAACTCTGAGCACAATGCACTCCTGATCCCTACATTCTGAGCACGATGCACTCCTGATCCCTGCATTCTGAGCACAATGCACTCCTGAACCCTGAATTCTGAGCACAATGCATTCCTGATCCCTGAATTTTGAGGTCAATGCACTCCTGATTCCTGAATTCTGAGCGTGATGCACTTCTGAACCCTGAATTCTGAGTGCAATGCACTCCTGATCCCTGCATTCTGAGCGCAATGCACTCCTGAACCCTGAATTCTGAGCGCAATGCACTCCTGAACCCTGAATTCTGAGCGCAATGCACTCCTGATCCCTGCATTATGAGCACAATGCACTCCTGGACCCTCAATTCTGAGCGCAATGCACTCCTGATCCCTACATTCTGAGTGCGATGCACTCCTGAACCCTGCATTCTGAGCGCAATGCACTCCTGATCCCTGCATTCTGAGCGCAATGCACTCCTGATCCCTGCATTCTGAGCGCAATGCACTCTTGATCGCTGCATTCTGAGCGCAATACACTCCTGATCCCTGCATTCTGAGAGTAATGCACTCCTGATCCCTGCATTCTGAGAGTAATGCACTCCTGATCCCTGCATTCTGAGAGTAATGCACTCCTGAACCCTGAATTCTGAGCGCAATGCACTCCTGAACCCTGAATTCTGAGCGCAATGCACTCCTGAACCCTGAAATCTGAGCCCAATGCACCTGAACCCTGCATTCTGAGCGCAATGCACTCCTGATCTCTTTATTCTGAGCGCATAAAGGAGTTGTAAACCCTCACGGTTTTTCACCTTAATGCATTCTATGCATTAAGGTGAAAAACCTTCTGTGCTGCAGGTGCCTCCCAGAGCCCCACTTTTTCTTACCTGAACCCGATCGTTCCAGTAAGGAGCACAAGCACAGCAGCTCCAGCCATTGTCTCGGGTCCTCATTTGATAGGTTGATAGCAGCAGGAGCCATTGGCTCCCGCTGCTGTCAATCAAATCCTGTGACAGGGGAGCTGGGGGGAGGGGCCGAGTCTTGCTGTCTGTGTCAATGGACGCAGCAGGAAAAAAGAAGAATAGGATGTACACCACAATGTAATCCAAAATCTTTATTCCGACATCCCGAAGTGACATCACAAGCACATGTCTGGTATGGTAGACACGTTTCATACTACTATGAGCGCTTAATCATTGGCTAGCCTTCTTTGTCCCCAGAAAAGGAGGATCGCGGCCGCTCTGTGCAAAACCCTTGCACAGAGAAGGTAAGTATAACATGTTTGTTATTTTAAAAAAAAAACCTTTACAATCACTTTAACCCTGCATCCTGAGCGCAACACACTCCTGATCCCTGCAATCTGAGCGTGATGCACTGGTGAACTCTGCATTCTCTGCATAACGCACTCCTAAACCCTGCATTCTCTTATTATTTTTTTTTTGTTCTGAGTAAAAATACCAGTTTAGAGTTACACAGGAGGTCTAGTGCTAGAAGTATTGCTCTCATTTTGACGTTTACAGCAATACCTCACAGTCGCACCGTTTTCGTACGCGACTTTGCGCAAGCATGGTGGCCACTTTAACCACATCCCGACCGCCGCACGCCGATTTACGCCGGCAGAATGGCAGGGGCAGGCAAAAGGGCGTACCTGTACATCCCTTTGAAATTCCCATGGGAGCGTGCCCGCGGGTCCCGCAAACTCGATGTTTGCCGGCGGCCCGCGATTGCAGTGAGGAGAGGCAGAATGGGGAGATGTCTATGTAAACAAGGCATTTCCCTGTTCTGCCTAGCAACATGACAGGGATCTACTGTTCCCTGTCATCGGGAGCAGTGATCTCTGTCATGTTGTAGTGAGCCCAGCCCCCCTACAGTTAGAACACATCCAGGAAACACACTTAACCCCTTGATCGCTTCCTAGTGTTTAACCCCTTCCCTGCCAGTGACATTTATACAGTAATCAGTGCCTATTTTTAGCTCTGATTGCTGTATAAATGACAATGGTCCAAAAATAGTGTCAAAAGTGACCGATGTGTCCGCCATAATGTCACAGTCACGATAAAAATCGCAGATCGCTGCCATTACTAGTAAAAAAAAAAAATTATAATGCCATAAATCTATCCCCTATTTTGTAGATGCTATAACTTTTGCGCAAACCAATCAATATACGCTTATTGCGATTTTTTTTTTTTTACCAAAAATATGTAGAAGAATACGTATTGGCCTAAACTGTGGAAGAAATTATTTTTTTTATGAATTTTTGGGGATAGTTATTATAGCAAAAAGTAAAAAATATTGATTTTTTTTCAAAATTGTCAGTCTTTTTTTGTTTATAGCACCCAAAAAAGAAAAAACGCAGAGGTGATCAAATACCACCAAAAGAAAGCTCTATTTGTGGGAAAAAAAGGACGTCAATTTTGTTTGGGTACAGTGTCGCATGACCGTGCAACTGTCAGTTAAAGCGACGCAGTGCCGAATCGCAAAAACATGCTCTGGTCAGGAAGAGGGGTAAATCCTTCCGGGCTGAAGTGGTAAAAAAAATGATTTTATTTTATTATTTATTTGATTTGAATTTTTTTTACACTGTCTCTTTATTTATTTTTTTTAATCACTTTTATTGCTATCACAAAGAATGTAAACAAGCAGTGACAGGTCCTCCTTATTGAGACATCTGGGATCTATTAGACCTCCAGATGTCTCCTCTGCCCTTGAAAGCATTTAAATCAAACCCAGATCAGTATGATCCGATGTTCAGATTACTTTTAAAACACACCAACTGTAAAGAAGGTACGTCCTATAAATGGGAAGTAATTAAAGTGGAACTACACTGCATTTGAGCACCACAAACCAAAAATACTAATCAATCAATTTTTAATATCCAAAGCAACCCCCCCCCCCCCCCCCATTCATCAATGTCTCCATGTTTTATCTTGTTGAGAAAAAACTTTAAAAAACACGCCCCCCCCCCCCAGCATTCCTGGCCGTGGCAGAGGATTCATGTAGCATTTATTGCCTGGAATCCACCTGCCCTTAGCTCAGGCATGCACACAGGAGAGTGTCCGCTTAGCTGAGAAAGCTCCCTCCCCTACTGAAGACTCCTGGGGTGTATGACATCATTTGCCTAGGCATTGAAACCAGGCATTGAAACCAGGGAGTGACTGAAGAAATGTAATGTATCTATTTACTAATGCTAGCAGCATAAGGATTAAAAATATTCAATGTTGATTGAGAAAGTGAAGTTCCACTTTAACTTGCAACCTCGCAAACATGTGCAGTAGACATATGCACAGCCAAAAAATGTGTTCATTTTCGTTTTTCGTTTTATTCGTTTTTTTTTTTTTCGTTTTTCAGGTCATTCGTTATGATCGCAATTCGTAAATTCATACCCTCGTAAATTTGTACATTCGTACATTCTTACATTCGTACATTCGTAAATTCGTAAAATCGTACATTTGTAAATTAGAAAAGTCGGAAATTTGTAAATTCGAAATTTGAAAATCCAAAAACCCGAAAATTCGAAAATCTGAAATAGTAACTAACTATTAAATAATAGGTATTGTAATTTCCTTTCAAATTTGACTGTCAGTAAATGTAACAAATACGAATTTATCCGAAGTTACGAATTATCCAAAACGAATGCCGCATCTAAACAAATGGAACAGAACAAATTAATAATAAATAATAATAAAATGTTTTTATTATTATTATTGTTATTTATTATTATTAATTTGTTACGTTCCTTTTTAAATGCGGCATTCGTTATTTCGGATAAATTTGTATTCGTTATGTTCACTAACAGCCAAATTTGAAAGGAAATTACAATACCTATTATTAAATAGTTACTAGTAATAGTTAAGTTATTATTAGTTAATTATTATTTCAGATTTCTGAATTTCCGAATTTACAAATTTACAAATTCACTAATTCACTAATTTACGAATGTACGAATGTATGAATTTACGAATGTACGAATTTTTCGAATTTACGAATATTGGGAAAAAATTCGTTAAACGGGCTTTCCTTAATTCAGATATTTCTGAATTAACGAATTTGTCGAAATTCGTTAAAGAACGAATTCGGAACGAAACGAATTGCACATGCCTAATGTGCAGTCTTCCAGTCCATAGAATTTTTGAATGACAGCTGTGTCCATATTTAACCAATTCTCCTCTGGAGATTTTTTTCATTTTTCACACACATGTTAAAATCTATATTTTAGGCTATAAAATTACATAAAACATATTTTACAAATGTAGAGGCTCCGAAAAAAAAATGATAGCTCAATTTTTAGCATTGCAACTTTTTATCAGACCGATATTTTCAGAAAAAAAACAAACACTAAAATGAATTTTATTGCAAACAATTGAATCTCCATAATTATTTTGTATGAAATTATAGATGAGGTAGTGTGGAGTAAACAGATATCATGCATTGCCAAGCTTCAAAACTGCATGCACCTGCAAAATGGTGAAAAATTACGGTAACCAAAAATATTAAATAGGCTACACTATAAAAGCCTTCACATCTCATCAGTTTAGAGTAAACTGTGAATAGAGTCTAGAATTATTGCTCTACTTGGACATTCACAGTAATATACAGTGGAACCTTGGATTATGAGCATAATCCGTTCCAGGAGAATGCTTGTAATCCAAAGCACTCGCATATCAAAGTGAGTTTCCCCATAGAAGTCAATGGAAACGAAGATAATTCGTTCCTCACTGACTTCTTTTACATGCAATACCGCATGTGGCCAGAGGTGGGGGGGCGCCAGAGAGCCTTGGAAATACTCAGGGACAGCTCAGCTGAACTCGGAAACCCTCAGAAAGGCTTGGAAACACTCGGGAACTGAGTATTTCTGAGTATTTCCTAGTGGTTCCGAGTATTTCCGAACGGCTCCAAACCATTCAGAGTGTCCCCAGCGCCCCCCGCACCTCTGGCCAAATGCGGTACTGCACACCCCATTAGCTTGAATTCTGCTCGTTTTGTGAGACAACACTTGCAAACCGAGTCAGGATTACTAAAAAAAAAAGTTGCTCTTCTTTCAAAGCGCTTGTTAACCGCGTTAATTGTAAACCAAGGTTCCACTGTATAATATATGTAGCACCCTCTAGTGTGTGCTAGAATTAGAGCAGGCAAACGATACTCTGACACATTGTAAGTTGGTGAGTCTTAAAGCAGAAGTAAACCCATTCATTTAACTGTTTCAAAAAACAGTTACATTCCTGGCACGTGGTGGGAATGTAACTGTCCCACTGGTTGTGCTCTTACCCATCCAATGGCTGGTGTCATAGCTGATCACATGTGCAGCATTATTGCAGTTGTAGATTAAACAGAGGCAAAGATGGCAGCTTCCTTGGCTGAAAACTATAGGAGTGTTTACTTCCACTTTAATTGGGTCAGGGTTCATTAAAGTTCAGGGCTGGGTGACTCATCCTGGCAGGCCTCTGATGCCTCCCATGGTCTGGAAGGTTGGAGAACCTTCTAGAACTAGAAGGTGGGGGTTAGGAGGAGCTGCCTTGAATATTTATGGGGCCTCAGCCAATCCCCAGCAGTGGGCTGGCAGGGGACTGAGACAAGCCCATAAATAGACATGGGCCATGCCAACAGGGGCAGTTGGGTGGAAGATAGAGATACAGTGTTGAAGAGGCTGCCTGTAGCCCCTAGTCTGGGGGGTGTCCTGCTTTGAGTCGGGGCTCTGGTGCTGAAAGGATCCTGCCAAAAACACAATGGAAGGAGGCTTTCCTGGAGGCATGGGAGCAAGAAAGTGAGTAGCAGTGGCATCTGGTGCTCAACTTTTTTTTTTTTTTTTGGGGGGGGGGGGCACAAACAAATTGAAAAATTCTGAAAAAAACCCATCAATTGCAGCCTCACTGTGCCCATCAAACGCAGCCACGGTGCCCATCAAACACAGCCACGTTGCCCATCAAACGCAGCCACTGTCCCATCAAATGCTGCAATTGTGCCCATCAAATTTCGCCAGCCGCCATTGTCCCATCAAATGCCGCCTCTGTGCCATCAAATGCTGCCACTCTGCCCCATCAAATGCCACCACTGTGCCCCATCAAATGCCGCCACTATGCCCATCAAATGCTGCCACTCTGCCCCATCAAATGCTGCCACTGTGCCCCATCAAATGCCGCCACTATGCCCATCAAATGCCGCCACTGTGCCCATCAAAATTTGCCACTGTGACCCCCCCTCGCCTGCTCACCGTCCGCCTGGCATTTACCCTATCTTGGTGGCAGGTCAGGCAGCGGGTGACGGCGGCGAGCTGTGTCCTTCGCGTGTCTCCTCCCCTCCTCCTGATAGGCGTCCAATCGCAACGCATGTCCTTTCAGCCAATCAGGTAACGGGTGACAGACCCGCGCTTCCTGATTGGCAGAGAGTTGGTTTCATTGTTAGAAAAGCGAATATTCATTCGCTTTTCTAACACATCTGGGTGAACTGCGAGCGCAATACTCTGCTCCACTAGCCCACCTTTTTTGAAGCCTATTAAAGCCTATGGCTCTAATCAGGTGCTTAAAAAAAACACCCCCCGTCACTTTAATTTAGTCGCCCGGCATCCAAAAAGGGGCCGGATGTCTGAATAGGGGGTGGCTACAGTGGTCATGGATAGATTCATGCTATGCATGAATCTATCTATTAGTCATAGAGGGGGGTGGCTGGAGAAAGGGGGGTTAATGGACGCACTGCCACAGGTGAGTAGTGAAACACTCTTGGGGACTAACTGTAGCCAGTCTCCCTTGAAGACAGCAGTGGGCTTAAGTCTTCAGTCCTTTCCCTGCGAGATCACCTGAGAGTCAGCTGGGTGGACTGGTGTAGAGAGGCAGCCAGGAGGGCTGGTGAAAGGGGCAGCTGCAGCCAGGTGGGCTAGCATTGCCTGAAGAAGAGATGCTGGTATCGGTGGCCACAGGGGAAGCAGGAGGAGAAGTTACAAGTTGTTTCACTACATCTGTGCTACACTTAAGGGACTACGAGTTCCTGCCTGTAATGGGCTGTTACCGATCTGTCAAGGGGTCTGCCAGATTCTACAATTCAGCAGAAGCTGGCAAGTGTGTGGAGGAGGAAAGTGATGGAGACTGTACACTCACCGGCCACTTTATTAGGTACACCTGTTCAATTGCTTGGTAACACAAATTGCTAATCAGTCAATCACATGCCAGCAACTCAATGCATTTAGGCATCTAGACGTGGTGAAGACAACTTGCTGAAATTCAAACCGAGCATCAGAATGGGGAAGAAAGGGGACTGAAGTGACTTTGAATGTGGCATAGTTGTTGGTGCCAGACAGGTTGGTCTGAGTATTTCAAAAACTGCTGATCTACTGGGATTTTCACACACAACCATCTCTAATGTTTACAGAGAATGGTCCGAAAAAGAGAAAATATCCAGTGAGCGGCAGTTGTGTGGAGGAAAATGTCTTGTTGATGTCAGAGGAGAATGGGCAGACTGGTTGCAGATTATAAAAAGACAACAGTAACTCAAATAACCATTTGTTACATCCAAGGTATGCAGAATACCATCTCTGAACGCACAACGCATCCAACCTTGAAGCAGATGGGCTACAGCAGCAGAAGACCACACCGGGTGCCACTCCTGTCAGCTAAGAACAGGAAACTGAGGCTACAATTCGCACAGGCTCACCAAAATTGGACAATAGAAGATTGGAAAAATGTTACCTGGCCTGATGAGTCTCGATTTCAGCTGCGACATTCAGATGGTGGGGTCAGAATTTGGCGCATGGATCCATCCTGCCTTGTATCACCAGTTCAGGTTGGTGGTGGGGGGTGTAATGGTGTGGGGGGGGTATTTTCTTGGCACATTTTGGACCCCTTCGTACCAACTGAATATCGTTTAAACTCCACGGCCTACCTGAGTATTGTTGCTGATCATGTCCATCCCTTTATGACTACAGTGTTCCCAATAAAGTACCTAATAAAGTGGCCGATGTATATAGGCAGTTGTCCCTGAAGTTGCTGAAGTCAAGTGGGCATCCCATAACCTCCCATCCCTATCCAAGTTGTTAACCCCTAATAAGCAACAAAAAAAAAAAGCTACTGACTGTTCCCTGACTGTGTGCCTGTGAAGATTGGGGGGGGGGAGGGGTGCTACATATATACAGCGCAATTTGTGTTTATATATATTCGCTGATTCACTGCACCATATCTATGGAGGAGCAACATTCTTACTCTATCAGTAGAGTCCTTAGCATAGCTGGCACCTGGGGTCCATCATTGTTTTTATCCACCCCCCCTCCCCAAAAAAAAAAATTGTATAGGAAAATAAAAGTACAGTAAAAAAAAAGTACAGTAAAAATGTAGTGTGCCGCCCCCAAATGTGGTCGATCCATGTATGGCCAGCTTCACATACCGATATGGGCATCAAGTGGCCACAGCACCCTCAGTGAGCTGAAACCCAGTGTGGACCACACCCCCATTAGTACGCTACAGCACCCTAGAGCAAGAAGTGTGTTAGGACTACAGCTCCATCACATCTCTCCATTACACCTGCATTTATACCTCCATATACCTTAAACTGAACATTGACTGACTGCTCACATGCATATTTGGTAAATCTGTTTGTCACCACTGTTTCAACTCCATCTGTAGCCATGCTCACATTATTTCAATGTTTATTTAGCTATTAAGTCTTACCTAAATTATGGGTTCCCTTATCTTTACAATTTTGGCCTTTTAGTCCCCTTGCAGTTTGATTGTGGTGTGAAAGTTATGCTTTGCTTGCTGTGTTCCTAATATCCCCTCCTAATTGATTAAGTGCCAGATTCAACCCACACCCAACACACAGTATAAAAACAAGGCCTTCTTTATAGGGGAACACATACGGGGGGTTCTTCCAAAGAAGTGGGGTTCTTTAAATAAGTGGCACTTCCGCCCTTGCACTTCAGCGATATGCACAAAGCAAAATACATCAGACTGCAGGTGACCTCAGTTCCAAATGATCTCACCTTCCTCTCTGAAACAGGCACTCTTTACCTATCCTCTTCACAATTGCAGCCTTTCTCCTCAAACTGTCTTTTCTTCACCCCTCTGCTCCACCCCACAATCTGTACATATCACCCTCCCCCTATTACTGCACCCATCACCTCTTTCTAACTCTAAGCCCACTTGCTAACAACCCCCCCCCCAGGATACTGAAGCATGTCCCCTCATACAAATCAGATTCTCATATTACCTCCCTCACTCTTCCGCTTCTCCTAACCGCTGGAGATATTTCCCCAAACCCTGGGCCTCCCTTATTTAACTGTGCCCAACACACCCATCACCATCACCCTACACCCTCTGGAAGTAGTCGCAATCTACGCAATTTAGTCTCCATTCCTCTTCTTCCCAACGCCAGCCTCCCTCTCTCCTGCGCCCTCTGGAACGCTCGCTCTGTCTGCAACAAACTCACTGCTGTTCATGACCTCTTTGTCACTAATTCCTTTAATCTACTTGCTCTCACCGAAACCTGGCTCCACGAATATGACACCCCTTCTCCTGCTTCCCTCTCCCAGGGTGGCCTTCACTGGACTCACTCCCCTAGGCCTAATGGACGCAAGGGAGGTGGAGTGGGATTCCTCCTATCCCCCCCAGAGCACCTTCCAGGTTATTCATTCTCCTCCCTCTTTTTCCCTCTCATCATTTGAAGCCCACTGTACATGTCTATTCTCTCCTACTTCCTTAAGAATTGCTGTGATCTACCGCCCCCCTGGACCATTATCGACTTTCCTGCCTGGCTACCCTACTTTCTCTCTTCGGAAATTCCCACAGTCCTTCTCGGTGATTTCAACATCCCTGCTAATACAAACACTCCTGCTACTTCTAAATTTCTTAGTCTAACCTCTTCATTTGACCTGAAGCAATGGGTACAGGCTTCTACTCACTCTGATGGCAACACCCTTGACCTTGTATTCTCCTACCTATGCACTCCATGCAACTTCTCAAACAATCCTTTTCCTCTCTCTGACCATCACCTTATTAGTTTCTCTCTCCTTCTGTCTTCCACCACCTTTCCCTCCAATCGCCTAACTATCACCCATATAAATTTTCGCAACTTCAACTCCTCTCTCCTCTATTCTGCTACTGACCACCTCTATGACAAAATCTCTCCCCTGTCCTGCCCCAACCAAGTCACGTCCATCTACAATAAATCCCTGTCCTCCACCCTGGACAAGCTCGCTCCCCTCACTACACGCAGAATCAGGCCCCGACCCCTACAACCCTGGCAAACAGATGACACTAAAATTCTCAAAAAACGTAGTCGCGCTCTTGAGCATCTGTGGCACAAGAGAGTAAATTGGTATGCCACATAGTTTACACAAAGGAATAAACTAACATTGATAGGTACCATCATCCTGGGTATGAATAAAGCCAAGAATAGGATTGAAAGAGAAATCGGAGCAGGAACCTCTCCAATAGGGTCCTGCCTCTTTCAAAAGAGAGAGAGAGAAGAGGACTATTGCGGTACCATAAAGAGAAAACTTGGTTTAAAAGAAATGTAAATTTATTTCAAAATTGATAAAAAGTCCTGTAAGGGACATGTTTGGTACATATTAATAATATTAACATACAAAAACAAAAACAATAGTAATTGTTTACAGCATTGTTGACACTGAGTTTTGGTATAGCTAATGCCCACAAGGTGCATAGACAAAGGTTATATGGTGTGATACTTGCAGACGTAACCTCTACGGTTTCGCGGTCACAGCCGCTTCTTCAGGAGGCGTCTGGTAGTATATGGTCTAAGAAGGTGAAAAATATAGTATCAAACATAACAAGCATGGATATATAGACAGTTTTAGAGAATACACAACTTGAATTGGAGAATATGCTCAAAGTTTACAAATTGCACTCACCACACTAAAACCAGAGGGGTCTTCCTGGAGTGATATTGTGAGACGCCCTCGAGGAGGCGTTCCCCTGGTGGCGGGCCAGGGAGGCAAATTTAGGGTATAGCTATTATGAGGGAAATTTTTAAAAAGATAAGGTTTAAAAGATAATATAATAAATTCTGTTAAGGGGTCACCCGGGAGTGCCAGGATTGAGAAAAAAAAAAAAAAAAGGGAACCAGAACAGGGAGAGAAAGGGGGACGGAGGGGGGGGGGGGGAGGGGGAAAGAAGGGGGGAGGAAAAGAAAGGAGAGGGGGAGGGGACCAGGAGGGGAGGGGAAACATGGGAGGAAAGAAGGCCAGGGGGAAAAAAGGGGGAGGGGGGGGGGGGGGGAAAGGGAAGGAGAAGATGTGAAGGGGGAGGGAGGGGGGAAAAGTGAGAAAAGAGGGGGGGGGGGAAAGGGGGGGAAAAAGGGGGGGGGGGGAAGGGAAAAGGAACGGAAAAAAAAAAAAACAGGGGGTTAAAGTGGAGTAGTTGTCCCAACTTCACCTAATAAGAGAGAATTATAGAGAATTAATTCTTTCAATCCTTTTCTTGGCATCTGTGGCACAAGACTAATGCCCGTACACACGGTCGGATTTTCCGATGGACAATGTCCGATCGGGGCGTGTTGTCGGAAATTCCGACCGTGTGTGGGCGCCATCGAACATTTTCCATCGGATTTTCCGACACACAAAGTTGGAGAGCAGGAGATAAAATTTTCCGACAACAAAATCCGATCGCGTCAATTCCGACCGTGTGTGGCCTGTTCCGACGCACAAAGTGCCACGCATGCTCAGAAGAAATTCCGACACAGGACAGCTCGTTCTGGTAAACTTAGTGTTCGCAATGGATACAGCACTTTCGTCACGCTGCAATGTTAAAAATGGTTTAATACAGCGCACTCTCTTCTTCTTTATAATGTGACAAGAATTAAGTAGTTTTGCTGCTCATATTCACACACACTTCTCACAAACTTTTATTTGTGTTTTTTTAGTGGGATTCCCTGAATATATTGTTATTAGTTGTCACATCTGACAGTTTTATATTTTTTTTTTTTTTGGATTTTCAGCCTTTTTTTTCTTTAATGTTTGGATTTTTTCCAAGGCTGATCTTTGTTCAATGTTATTTTTATTTTTACTCCAGAATATTTTTGTGTGTGTTTTGTGTGTCAAGTTACCCCAACACCATTGATATCTTGTATTATTTAATCTCAAGGAGATTGTTTGTTGTTGGTGTCCCTTGTTCATTTCACATTGTATATTTGAAATGTACCTGAACCCTCACAAACAAACTTTCATTTTTGAAGTAAAACACATAGAAGAGTATAATTCAAAACAAAAATCCTTTATTAAGGGATCAGAACCAAACAAAGAGGAAGGCAACACTGGATCAACAGGAGAAATTAGCGAAGCCTGGGACCCCCACGGCAGACATCAATTCTTCAACATCAAAATTGGTGGCCTGAGGAGTCCATATGTAAGGGAGGGCAGTCTGGTCCAGAATTCGCAGAGATCCAGATAGCAGCAGATGACATCTGTGTCCCCAGGCTGTGGTACCACAAGAGGCTGCATCTTTTGGTCGACCAGACTGGATCCAGGGCAATCGCTGTCTGGTCTTCCTTCCACGCTTCCTTCCGGGCTGTGGCTGTGCAGTTGGAGATGTGGCAGGAGGAGGAGTAGGACCTGGAGGAGGAGGAGGACTGGGGGGACCTGGAGGAGGACTGGGAGGACCTGGAGGAGAGGGAGGAGGAGGAGGAGGACCTGCAGGAGGAGGAGGAGGACCATCCCAAAGATGTGTGTGAGGTGTAATTTGGCCCCTCATATCTTTCTCCAGAGCCTCCGATATGAGGGCCTCACACATGACTTTTTGGCCCTCCTCCATCCTCTGCATTTTATAGGCTATGAAGGCAGCAATGTTCTCCTCCATGGTGTGGGGTGCTCCCAGGATCTCTGTAGCCCTCCAAAAGAATGCTATAGCAGCCTCCTCTAGGGTACTCCTCCTACTGCCACTTTCTATTTTCAGGGGGGGTGGAGGGACCTTGATATCAGCCAGCCGGCTCGGCCCGGCCACCTCCTGGCTGAGACTTCCCTGTGTATGAAAAAGGGACATGGTTTAATGTTTTGCATCATCAATCACAATTCTAAATTAGTACTCCCAACTAACATCTAGTTAACATCATTGATTGGACAAGCAGAAATATTTAGAGGAATGCTATACCTGGCTCAATCTGGGCTCCTCCACATGTTGCCTGGAAGGCCCAGGTTGGGCATCAGAAGCCTCAGCCAGGGGGGAAGGAAGCGTGGAAGGAAGACTTGAGAGGGATGGCCTGGGTTCAGTCTGGCCTGCCAGAAAATGCAGCTTGTCATAGTACCACATCCTGGGGACATAGATGTCATCTGCTGCTCCAGATCTCTGTGAATCCAGGACTTTCTTGCGCTCCCTCAGATATGTGCTCCTCAGGCCACCAATAAAAATCTTTAAATAAGTGATGTCTGCCGTGGGGATCACCTGCTTCACAATTTCACACAATTGCTCCAGTGCTGCCTTCCTCTTTGCTTGGTTCTTGAAATGGGGGTGGGTAATCTCCCACAGATAGGGCAGCTCAAATAGCATCTCTACGAATACTGACATGAAGTCATTGTCTTTCATTAAGATATCCATGTTCACTGCAAGACACAACACAAGACAAAGCCTAATGTCAGACAAAACTCTCCTAATCTTGTTACAATATAGGCCTCAATCTAGAAGCAGTATAGGCACAAGTTTGTCTCTTACCTTCGTTCTTACGATCGGCGCGTCCAATGCTCCTTCCTCCGCTCACAGATCGTACGTAATACGCACGCGTGTTACGCTTTATACACACTGCGCATGCGTGTAACTCTGCCCGCCCCTGACGTTCTTTCTAGTCTATTCCCCGCCCCTTTTCGTTCGGCGCAGTGGGTGAAGAGCATGATGGCAGAGTTACAGCAGGTGCATGCTAATTCTAGCAACGAGGAGGAGGAGGAGGAAAGGCCGGATCCAGGCACGTCCCGATCCAGAAGGAGACGTTTTAAGGCCACAAATATGTCGTTTGGGGAGATGTTGGAGATGGTCGACATCATGAGGAAGTCCGACTATGACGGAAAATATGGGCCTTACCCCAACCCCAACATCCGAAAGGCCAAGATCATGGCGAAAGTGGTCAGGAGTCTTGAGAGGAATTTCGGGGTACGAAGATCTAAAGATCAGCTCAGGAAGCGGTGGTCGGACCTGAAGTTGAGACAGCCAGAGCATTACCGAAAGATCTGGAGAGTGCTGCAAAAAAGTAAGTAGTTGTGCTGTGTTCCTATTCTTTCTGTCTTTATTCCGTTCGTTCTGCTCCATATGCTTTTATTAATTGTAACGTTTAAAAGGGCAACTTTAATGTTCATGGGCCCATTATTCGTTCGTATAAAACATTTTTCTTTTGGCCTCTAGAACACCATTGTTTAGGCCATATGCATTTTCCCACATTTTTTGGGGCCTAGTTGGATGCCAAATATTTGTTTGTGTAGATGGGTTTGTTACTAGAATGAAATGCCAACTAGATTGTGTGTAAGGAGAGGACACTGAGCAGCTGTTTTCACATCTGGACACTGGAGCACTAGTGTGGGACCCCAGAACACCATTTTTATTAGGGGGGGCACACAGGTGCTCCAGTGTATACTATAGGGGGGGCTACATCTGTGAAGCTTGTACCAAACAGGTAAAGTATTGCAGCTTGACAAAGGGCAATAAAAAATATACATCTTGGAACTCGGCTAAAATAGACAATTGTACCCCACTTCCAAGCAATGTTTCCTAGTTCTAGTTCTGCCATCAAATATCTGTGTGCTAAGTATACCATTTTTGTTTTACATAGGGGAGAAAAGACTCAGAGGACACCCCTCATCCAAGGAGAACACAGACCCCCCACCTCTGGAAGAAGGGGAAATACCGCAAACCCAAGAAGCTGAGCAGGAGGAAGAAGAAGATGTGGTGGAGATTGGCACCACAACAGGTGAGTGTCTGCGACCACAGGCTCAGGTAAAAGAGATGGATGGTGGCAGATTTTTGAGACCTTTTTTTTTGTTCTTTATCTCTTTTTAGGTGATCGTGATGTGAGGGAGAGAGAACGTTTCACATCTGAAAGTGCCCAGATATCGATGCCGGAGATCATGGGGTGTAATCTCGAATTGCACAACATACAGCAACAAATCAGTGATGTTATTAAAATAAATAATAACATCATTGATGTTTTGGGGTGAATTTAAACCCCACAAAATCACCTGTTTTATTGTGGTCCAATCTTCCAAAAATTTTTTCAATGTTTAGAAAAGCCAAATTTGGAGGATGCACACAGTGTGCCAACATGTGCTATCTGCCATCACGGGAGATCAATGGACGCGTTTTGGGGGTGCAACCCCTTCCTCAATTATAAAGTCATGTTGAGGAAGGGCTTGCTCCCCCAAAACACGTCCCTTGATCCCCTGTGATGGCAGATAGCACATGTTGACATTCGTAAATTGGTGTGCATCTTCCAAATTTGGCTTTTCCAGGGGTGATTTCCCCCCATCTGAACGCTATATCAAACCCAGTTCCTAAATACTGATGTCTGATATAGTCTTCAGGTTTTACCATATGTGAACTTTGTAAGTTCAAGTTTTTTGGCTCTCTTGTTGGTTTTACACAGGCCTGTTTTATCTGAAATGGATATTTCGATTTTTGATAATGCTACTGCAAAAATTGTTATACAACAAACATGTTGGTTTGTTTTAAAAACCTTTCGTAAATGCACATGTGATTGTGCAGGTATAAAAAAGTGCCTTACTCAAGAATGTGTGGATTATTGTCTCAACACTACGACACTTTTGGGGTGATGTAATTGCTGTTTTATGCAAAAATGGGGGTTATTTCCTAAGGGCAAATACACTTTGCATTACAAGTGCAGGTTCAGTGCAGTTGCAAGTGCACTTGTAGTGAAATGTGTTTTTGCATTTAGGAAGTACCAGCCAACACTGTTTTTTATAAGGTTACCCAATCACGACATTTTCTGCACTCAACACATTTCTGTCAGGGTCAGCTAAAACAAACACAAGCAGTAAATGTCCACAAAGAACTTCTTTTGGTTGTTTTTTATTTGAAAAAGGTTTCACAGATTGTCTGGCATATTGATAGCCCCCCTACCCGCAAAGAACTCCGGGTAGTGTAACCGGACATCATGGGCACTCAGGGAGGGCAAGCCAGGACGGCCACTTTCAAGCGCCGTCAGTGTTGATGGATTTGGGATTCCGGCCTCAGGCCCAACTGAGCCAGCATAGTTGGCTGAATGTTTTCTTAAAAAATTATGGAGAACACAGCAGGCAAGTATTATATGGTTCAGTTTATACTCCGCCATATGGATGGGTGTCAGAAATAATCGGAACCGGCTGGCCAGGATTCCAAATGTGTTCTCCACCACTCTTCGGGCTCTGGCCAGCCGGTAATTAAAAACCCTCTGTTCCGGGGTGAGGGTCCTCATCGGGAATGGCCGCATCAGGTGGTCCCCCAGCGCAAATGCTTCATCAGCAACGAACACAAATGGGAGACCTTCAACATTGTCCTCTGGAGGTGGCAAGTCCAAGCTGCCATTCTGGAGACGCCTGTAGAACTCCGTCTGGGCGATCACTCCAACATCCGGCCATTCTTCCCCACGTCCACATACAAGAACTCGTAATTAGCCGACACCACCGCCAACATCACTATACTATTAAACCCCTTGTAATTATAATAGTACGACCCCGAGTTGGGTGGTGGGATGATGTGGACGTGTTTCCAATCAATTGCCCCTCCGCAGTTAGGAAAGTCCCACCGCTGGGCAAAGTGGGAGGCCACAGTCTGCCATTCCTGTGGCGTTGAAGGAAACTGTTGAGGAAAAAACAATAAACATTACTATTTTTTCACAGAAACATGGCAAGCAGATTAGACACAAACATTATGGGGCAACCTCCAGATAGCATTTATTAAGGGGAATTTAACAACAACAAAGTATAAGGTACACCTATCATACCCCCCCCCCCCCCCATGGGCCATTTCTAACATTATGGGGTGTGTGGAAATCTTGGACAGGTAACCCTCTTCACTTCATTGAGAGATGAATGCCTAGATACAGGGTATTACTTGGAACAGACCCTCCTCCTTAGTTACACTATTGGCAGACCACTGGACAGGTAAGAAGTGTCATAATGCAAAGATATAAATACACACTGTACACATTTGAGCACATTTGAACATTCTGCTATTACCTATCAAGATAATAATAGGATACAAAAACTTTAAACAGTACCATTGGAAAGTATACAGGCAGGCCCTTGTACTACATGCTTTGGGGAATTCATCCATAAATCTGACCAGTAAAGAGATGGGTATAGTGTGTATGGGTTTGGCAAAGTCAGCAGATAGATGATTGAGGATAGAGAATTGTGATCAGCTGACTTAGCAGTTGGGGGAGGGAGGGTTACAAAAAATTTGGGGACACCACAAAAAAAACCCTCTGGCACTCTGCCTGAATTTAAATAAAAAATAACATTTCCAAACATTTTAGGGGGTGTTTGGGGTAAAGCACTACTATAGAGCTGATAAAATACATTGTTAAGTGACTACATGAGGTGAATATAGGGCAGGAGACACCATGCTGGAGAGGTTATTGAAGGGCAAATATGTATGAAGGACCTAAAATAATAATTACATAAAAATCCAGCATGCATGAGGACAAAGGGGACATTCACATCATATTCCAATCATGGTAATTAGGGAATGAGGAAAGAAATACAATATATTATCAAACATTAAATACAATAAAATGTGATATAAAAGGATAAAAATCTTACCTTCATATACTCCTTCTGCAGGACCTGGATGATGGCAGAACAGGTTTCTGGGATAATGATCCCCAGAGCCTGGGGGGAGATGCCTGTCGAGAACTTGAGGTCCTGCAGGCTTCTCCCTGTGGCCAAATACCGCAAGGTAGCGACCAACCTCTGCTCCGGAGTGATGGCTTACCTCATGCAAGTATCCTGCCTGCTAATATAGGGGGTCAGCGAAGCCAACAGACGGTGAAACACGGGGTCCGTCATCCTGAGAAAGTTCCTGAAATCATCAGGATTATTCTCACGGATCTAACGGAGCAAAGGCATATGAGAGAACTGGTCATGCTGAAGCAACCAATTCTTGGTCCATGAACTCCTCCCCACCCTGTTCATGGACTGGACTTGTGTCAAGGTCAGGACCCCAACACCAAGCCCCCGCACAGCACGAACTCTATGAGGAGTATGCATACGAAACATGGCTAGAAAACGGTCGGCTGCTCAGAACGAAGTAACAGAACGCACTGAAGAACAGCAAGGCCTGTGAAGAGCGACCTGAAAACCAGTAACGAACGAACAAGAATACAATGACTACCTATAGTCACGCGGAACTTGCTTGCACGCACTGAAGAGCAGATACAAACCCACAAGCACAAACTGAACGGCAGAAAACGATCTGAAAGCCACGAGTCTGAAAAAGCGCGAATCGTCTCTCACCAAACTTTTACTAACACGAGATTAGCAAAAGGAGCCCAAAGGGTGCCGCGCTTGGTTCTGAACCGGCCTTTTCTAGTCTCGTCGTACGTGGTGTACGTGACCGCGTGGTTGTCGATCGGAAATTCCGACAACTTTGTGCCACCGTGTGTAGGCAAAACAAGTTTGAGCCAACATCCGTCGGAAAAAATCCTAGGATTTTGTTGTCGGAATGTCCGAACAAAGTCCGACCGTGTGTACGCCCTATAAGTCTCTCAATGACTTCAACCAATACAAATCTGCCCTCCAAAAATACTATTCTTTCCTCCACACTGCCAAAGCAAACCTATTTTACAGCTCTTATTAACACCTTCTCATCCAGTCCCTGTAAACTCTTCTCTACCTTCAATTCTCTACTTTGTCCTCCACTGCCTCCACCCACTGACTTACTCACTGCCCAGGAGATCGCTAATCACTTCAAAAACAAGATTGATACAATCCGTGATGAAATCTCCACTCTACAGGTATCTCCCCCAGCTAAGACCCCATGTCAACAGGTACAACTGACACTCCCCCTATTCAAATCTGCTACTACAGACGAAGTTGCTAAACTCCTTTCTATCGCCCACCTAACCACCTGTCCCCTGGACCCTATTTCCTCTCATATGCTACGGTCGCCCTCTGACTCCATCCTACACTCTCTAACCCACATCTTCAATCTCTCCCTCACCTCTGGTATCTTCCCCAATGCTCTAAAACATGCACTGGTCACCCCCATACTTAAAAAGCCGTCCCTGGACCCTACCAATCTTAACAACCTACGCCCTATCTCCTTGCTCCCCTTTTCCTCTAAACTCCTTGAATGCCTGGTTTACAACCAACTGAGTGACCACCTCATTAAAAACAACCTTCTTGATCCCCTTCAATCTGGATTTCGCCCTCAACACTCCACAGAAACTGCTCTTTTAAAACTCACAAATGACCTACTAACTGCAAAAACCAATGGACACTATTCTGTACTCCTACTTCTGGACCTTTCAGCTGCCTTTGACACGGTTGACCACCCCCTCCTCCTCAAAAAACTTTACTCCCTCGGTCCCCGTGATTGTGCTCTTCAGTGGCTCTCATCCTACCTATCCCAATGCACCTTCAGTGCCACTTACAATTCTACTTCCTCCACTTCTCTTACCTTCTCTGTCGGGGTCCCCCAAGGTTCTGTTCTTGGACCTCTTTTATTTTCAATCTACACCTCTTCCCTGGGTCAGCTTCTCATGGCTTTCAATATCATTTCTACACTGACGACACACAAATCTATCTCTCCACCCCTCGACTCACTCCATCAGTCTCCTCACGCATTACTAACTTACTGACATATCTGTATGGATGTCACACCACTTCCTCAAACTCAACTTGTCCAAAACCGAGCTTATAATATCTCCTCTCTCACGTGTCTCTTCCCCTGACTTGTCTGTCAAGAGCAATGGCACAACCATCCACCCGTCCCCACATGTCAGTGTGCTAGGTGTTATCCTGGACTCTGAACTCTCCTTTCGGCACCACATCCAATCACTTTCCAAAGCTTGCCGCCTCAACCTCCGCAACATCTCTAAACTACGTCCCTTTCTAACCAATGAAACCACAAAGCTCCTGATTCACTCCCTAGTTATCTCTCGCCTCGACTACTGCAACTCCCCCCTCATTGGCTTACCTTTAAATAGACTATCCCCCCTTCAGTACATCATGAATACTGCTGCCAGACTCATCCACCTTACAAACCGCTCAGTGTCTGCTACCCCTCTCTGCCAATCCCTCCATTGGCTGCCACTTGCCCAACTAATTAAATTCAAAATACTAACAATAAGTTACAAAGCCATCCACAACTCTGCCCCCAGCTACATCACTAGCCTAGTCTCAAAATACCAACCTAATCACCCTCTCCGTTCCTCCCAAGACCTCCTGCTCTCTAGCTCCCTCATCACCTCCTCCCATATCCGCCTCCAGGACTTCTCCCGAGCCTCGCCTATCCTCTGGAATTCCCTACCCCAATCTGTCAGACTGTCTCCAAATGTATCCACATTTAGGCAATCCCTGAATACTTTCCTCTTCAGAGAAGCCTACCCTGCCTCCATCTGACAACTGCACTGTTTTCTCCATTAGCTCATCCCCCACAGCTATTACCCTTTTGAATAACTTGACCCTCCCTCCTAGATTGTAAGCTCTAACGAGCAGGACCCTCTGATTCCTCCTGTATTGAATTGTATTGTACTGTCTGCCCTAATGTTGTAAAGCACTGCGTAAACTGTTGGAGCTATATAAATCCTGTATAATAATAATAATAATTACACAGGGGGAAGTGTTCTATAGTCCAAAGAAGTGAACTGGGTGGAGCTCATAACTGATGGGGCTGATTACTGCAACACAGACAGGGAGAACAGAAAGTGAATAAAAACACAAGGTGCCAAAATCACGATCCAGTGGGAAAATCTTACTACATGTAACAGCTACTATGGGCAGCCGACAGCCTCCCTCAACAAAGCTTCCAGGGGGGAAGGAGGAATCATCCAGCCTTGAACTCTAGTAACCCTGACCCAATTAATTGACTCTCACTTCTAGTAGCACGCACTGCTACAACAACAGAATACTATGGTATGGTATATTTAACAGATGAAAAGGGAGCAAAAAGAAGTTCATTGTTAACCAATTCCTATCCAGGCCAATTCTGACATTTCTCTCCTACATGTGAAAATTGAGTACTGTCCGTGATACTTTTATTATTTGCACTAACATACAATTTTTCAGGACAAGCTTTCGGGGTATGTCCCCTTCTTCAAGGTCCAAGCAGTACTGATTCACAAATTTTTAAGCAGAATGTTAAAGAAAAAAAAAAAAAAAGAGAAAAACAAACACATACAAATCAATGGTAATAAAGATAGCAGCAGAGTTAGTGAGATAAGACAGAGGGAGAGCTATAGAATGGAGGGGGGGATACTAGTCACAGAGGGGGTCGTAAAACTTTAGCATAATGTGTAAGGAAACCAATATCTAAATTCAGGCCATTATTTTTCGTGTCAAAAAGAAGTATCATTCTTAGTTCAAACATTTTCCTTTCCTGGATAGTTCTGAAATTCCCTTTAAGAACTAAAACATTGAGGTCTTCCATAGGTGGTCCGGTTGTGAGAAATGATGTCCCACAGGTGTGCATAAATCTTCTTTATGTTCCTTGATGGTATGTCTGTGCAAATTCATCCTCGCTTGCAACTTCTGTCCTGTTTCACCAACATAAGATCCTTTGCTGCACCTTTTGCATTGGATGAGGTACACGACATTACTGGAGGTACAGTTGTAAGATCCCATGATATTGAAGGTCCCATTTGTGTGTGTAACACTTTTCGATAGTTTGCAGTGTTTTTTATTGCAGGGTTTGCTTCCATTCTTTGTGACTTCATAATCAGAGTGAAGTTTCCTGCTTTTTTTTAGCAAAGACCCTAGAGAATACAATGGCGGTCTTTGCAACTTTTTATCTCGCACGGTATTTGCGCAGCAATTTATCGAACGCAATTTTTTTGGAAAAAAACTGTTTCATGCTTTAAAAAAAAACAAAACATTAAAGATGGCCCAATTTTTTTGCATAATGTGAAATATGAAGTTACGCCGAGTAAATAGATTACAAACATTTCATGCTTCAAAATTGCTCATGCTCGTGGAATGGCGCCAAACTTCGGTACGTTAAAATCCCCATAGGCGACGCTTTAAATTTTTTTACTGGTTACATATTTTGAGTTACAGAGGTGGTCTAGATCTAGAATTATTTCTCTCGCTCCAACATTCGCGGCGATACCTCACATGTGTGGTTTGAACACCGTTTTCATATGTGGGTGGGTGCGTTTACAGTGAGATATGGGGTCAATAAGACCCCACATCTCACCACTAGGCTGGGAAGCCTGAAATAAAAAAAAAAAAATTAACAATCACAGCTTCCTAGCCGAGGCGCCACCATTCGTTTGAATGCAGAGGCCGGCATTGTGCCCAGCCTCCGAACGATCATAGAGACTCTAGCAACCATCTGGTCTGCCGGAAATCTCTATGATTACCATCCGGGGCCGGCGGATCCTGTCTCCAACTCACTGATGGAAGCGGTGAGTTGGTAGAAGCACCGGAGGGCGGCAGGAGGGGGGGGCGTCCCCTGTCGCCGCCCGTAAGAACGATCAAGCGGTGGAACAACAGCTTTGATCATTCTTATGGTGTAGAGAATCTAAAAAGCACTAAAAGATAGTATCTGAATGATGTCTGTAGCTGCAGGCATCATTCAGATATACCCCTGCAAAGTCAAGGACATCAAATGCAGACACCGTGCCCATCAAATGCAGCCACTGTGCCCATCAAATGCAGCCACTGTGCCCATCATATGCAGCCACTGTGCCCATCATATGCAGTCACTGTGCCCATTATATGCAGCCACTTGTGCCCATCAAATGTAGCCACTTGTGCCCATCAAATGCAGCCACTTGTGCCCATCAAATGCAGCCACTTGTGCCCATCAAATGCAGCCACTGTGCCCCATCATATGCAGCCACTTGTGCCCATCAAATGTAGCCACTTGTGCCCATCAAATGCAGCCACTTGTGCCCATCATATGCAGCCACTTGTGCCAATAAAATGCAGCCACTTGTGCCCCATCATATGCAGCCACTTCTGCCCATCATGTGTATGATGAGGCCACAATATAGTGCACTGGGAACAAGATTAGAGAATTTTTGGATACATTCTGGTGTCACTTTGACTTTGTATAGAATTAACAGGTGCGTAAAAATTGGTGTTGTGGAGCCTTCCCGCCGTAACCCTACAGAGGTAATCTTAATGAAAGCAAGAATTGGCCTTGCTGTAAAAAATTGCAATGATATGCACCTGTCAAACAGGTGCAGAAAAATTACTCTTTGGGTGTCAGGGGCGCCTTCCTACCATAACCCTATGGTAGACAGTTCAGTCTGCTTCTCTGCAGTGTGTGTATCACCTCCAGCTACAGATGGCGGCGCGGTTAGACGCAGCGGCTACTCCGGGTCCAAAAGACAGATCTTTTATGTCTTCTAATGTTGTCTCTTTATCTTCAAATAGTCTTACCTGTTATTGTCACGGTTTACATTCCCCCGTGTGTAAACGCTAATACCGCGTACACACGAGCGGACTTTACGGCAGACTTTGCCCGGCGGACTGGATTTCGTCGGACAATTCGATCGTGTGTGGGCTCCAGCGGACTTTGTTTGCTCAAAAATTGGACGGACTTAGATTTGAAACATGTTTTAAATCTATCCGACGGACTCTTCTTTCTAGCGGACAAACCGGTCGTCTGTGTGCTAGTCCGACAAACTCAAACTGACACATGCTCTGAAGCAATTACAAGACAGAAGCGCTCGGTCTGGTAAACCTAGCCTTCGTCTTGAAGCTAGCACATTCCTCTTCTGTGATCTTTCAATACAGCGCTTTTTGTAGGATTGATAATGCGAGAGGAATGAAGTTGTTTTTCTGCTTTATATTCACACAGAGTTCTCACAAACTACTGTCTTCATGATTTATCCTCATGCCATGACTAATATAATATTTGTAAAAAGCCAGATCTCCATAAATAAAAAAAATTAAATTAGATTTTGGACTCATCTTTATTTTTTTTATTGATTTCAACACTTATCTATTTTACAATGTGTGCTAAATTATACCAACATTTTTTTGGTGTTTTTTGTGTGGATTTTCAAGTTACCACAATAACCTTAATATTTTGTGTTGTTTTAATGAACCTTAATGAGGTTGTTGTCCCTTGTTCATTAGACATAGGGGGGTGTATTTAACAAAGGCAAATTCATTTTTCACTACAAGTGCTAATTCTACTTGGAATTGCACAGAAAGAGCATTTTGAAGTGCCTTCGCTGTGGATCCGAGGGGCACATGCAAGGAAGCCCAAAAAAAACAAAAACTTTTTATTGCACATGATTTTACGATAAAATCAGCAGAGCTTCCCCTAATTTCAGCTCTTCCCCTCAGATTTACAGCGACTGCACTTCCAACAAGTGCACTTGCTGTGCAATTTCTAAAGTGAACTTTTCACTAGTACTTTTCACTTGATATTCGAAATGATTTAGCCTTTTGTCAAAAACACACATAGGGGTTGATTTACTAAAGGGAAAAAGACTGTGCACTTTGTAAAGTGCAGTTGCCCTCTGCAACAGCAGTTGCTCCAGAGCTTAGTAAATGAGCAGAAGCTCTGCTGACTTCCATCATCCAATCATGTGCAAGCAAAAATGGTGTTTTTAGAATTTTCCCTGCACAGGATTGGGTACTCTTTGCAAAGTCAAGCTTTTAACTCATTTCTGATGCTCTGGAGCAATTGCACTTGCAGAGGGCAACTGCCCTCTGCAAAGTGCACAGTCTATTTGCTTTTCTTAAATCAACCCCATAGTCTTTTTGACCTGTACCTGCCTACTCCCAAACAAAATGGCGTTTTTGAATCAAAACACATAGGCAATAATGTAAGGTAACCAAAAAATCCATTTATTTTTGAGAAAAAAAAATTAGGAAGGCAACACTGGAGACACTTTTAGAATCTGGGAAGCCTTTCGTCCCCCAGGACACACATCAAGTGTAAGGACAAGAAAATTGGTATCTTGCGACTAGGGAGCACAGGGAGCACAGTCAGACCAGACAGAAGCCAGACAATCACTTTCAAGTCTTCCGTGGAGCCTTCCCTGCACGCTTCTCTGCAGCCTTCCCTCCACGCTTCTCTGCAGCCTTCCTCGGAGGTTGTGCCTCTGGTGGTGTACTTGGGGCAGGAGGAGGAGGAGGAGGAGGAGGAGGAGGAGTGGCTTCATCTGCCAGATATGTGGTAGCAGTAAGCTCCCCTCTCAAGCCCTTCTCAAATGCCTTAAAAATTAGACCCTCACAGAGGAGGCGTTGGCCCTTTTCCAACTCCAGCAATCTGCTGGCTATATAGGTGCCATACGCCTCCTCTGCATTGGGTGGTTTGCTCAGGATTTGGCTTGCTTCCCATATGAGGGCTAGGGATTCCTGCTCAGTTGGGGTCATTCTCCTGGGCCTTTTGTGGAGAATGCGAAGGGGAGGCACCTGACACTCCGTGCGGCTTCGACTTGGCCCAGCCACAGCCTCCTCCTCTCTCCCACTGGGCAAGGCCTCCTCCTCTCTCCCACTGGGCAAGGCCTCCTCCTGGCTGAGGTCATCCTGTGTCAAAAAAAGGGACATAGTTGTAATTTTGTGTTATGCAATTTTCAGCTCATGACTTTCAAATATAATTTACACAAAATAGTAAAGGCTATCTATTTGACACCACCATTATTTCAGCTGATCAACAATATCTGAAGTTATATTTTTGGCCACTACTGTCTAGTGATGTGTCTACATATTAATCTTTGTGCAGAAGTCATTTTTTATGAAGCACTTTAAAAATTAACACGTTAACATCATTAATAACATTTACACAATCACAAATTACACAAAAAAGGATACCTGGCTGAAGCTGGGTGCATCAACTTCATCAATGATGAAAAGGCCCAGTTCATCCTGGGACTCCTCAGCTGGGGTGGAGGTGGATGGAAGGCTGGAGGGAAGAGTGGAGGGAAGGCTGGAGGGAAGGGTGGGGGGAAGGGTGGAAAGTGATTGCCTGGCTTCGGTCTGGTCATCCAGGAATCGCATTTTGTTGTAGTACCACAACTTGGGTACATAGACTTGGTCAGCTGCTGCACCGGATCTGAGCGACTCCTAGATTTTATTGTGTTCCCGTTTGTACATGTTTCGCAAGATACCAATTTTCTTGTCCACAAACTTGAGGTCTGCCTGGGGGATTCGAGTCTTCACAAACTCTAAAAGTGTGCCCAGTGTTGCCTTCCTTACATCCCTATTATAATATAGTGGGTGTTTGACCTCCCACAGGTTTTTCTTTTCCTGATAGAGCTCAATAAATTGGCACAAAAATTCTTCCTCTTTAAAAGGGATCCATTTTTTCTGAAAGACAAGACACAAGATCCAAACTAATGTCAGTCACAAATCACAGGATTATTTTTGTTTGTAATCTAGGGGACACATACATACATACATACATACACACACACCAAACACACACACACACACACACACACACCCACTTTAATCTTACCTTCGTTTCTAACGCTTGCTACTTCCGCACGGACATACGTAGGCCATCGTAATAGCTTTATATACACTGCGCATGTGTCATGCTCCGCCTGCGTCGCCCACCCCTGACGTTCTTTAGTACGATTTGGCCCCGCCCCTTCACTCTTCGTTGCGCAGTGGGAGTAGATAGCTAAAGATGGCGGAGAGAATCAGTGGAAGTAGCGCGGAGGAAAGCCCGGAGCTCCAAACATCCACATCCCGGAGGAGATATAAGGCCACCAACATGGCTTTTGAAGAGATGGTGAAGATGGTGTCCATATTGAGAAGGGAGGACTACGATGGCAAAAAGGGACCGTACACACGACCGAATATGCGTAAGGACAAAATAATGTCCTCAGTTGTCACCGCTCTAGAAGCAAAATTTGGCACAAAACGGTCGAAAGAACAATTGAGGAAGCGGTGGTCTGACATCAAAAGTCGGGAGCCAGAACAATATTGGCGAATAAAGAAGCTGCTTAAAAAAAGTAATTACTTGTTGTGTTTTCCTATTGAGATACTTAACTTGCATGCTGATCCTTATTTTTGGACTTTATACAGCATCGTTCGTAAAGACCGTTCTTTGTAAAATACATATGATACTTTAGAAAATGACGTTATTTTTTCGCCAAATACGATGGTACAGGGTTGGACATACATTTATGTCTTGATAATTTGTCAAATTCCCACAATTTGTTGACGTGGTGTAGATGTGTTGGAAAATATAATGCTTCTTCAAAAATGATTCAATGTAATGTAAGGACAGGACACAGCAGCTGTTTCCACATCTGGACTCACGAGCACTATAGTGTACTATGTGACCATAAATAAATTTTAGAGGGGTAATACACATAGGAGATAATTGAGGTGTCTGCATCTGTGAAACTTGCCTGAAAATGTGCATTGTTTATAATTGTTGTTCAGAGGGAATGTTCATCCTATCTTCTAAATTTTTGATGATCAAAAAAGGCAATTGGCCACAACTCCTAACCAACGTTTAAGATTATTTATTAGAATCTAAAATATCCATGTGTTTTAACTATACCTTTTGTTCAGTTCTCATAGGGGAGAAAAGACTCAGACAACAGTCCAAGGATCTCAGGACCCCCCCAAGTCACCAGCCTGAGGCAGAAGATACCCCAAGCCCCAGCCCAAGACCACGCCCACCCAACAACCTGGAGGAAGGAGAGGTGGAGGAAGTGTGCGAGGTTTTAAGCCCACCAAGTGAGTGACTGACACCCCAGCTTAAGGTAATGTATTTTGGCGTGCATATTGTAAACCTTGTTTTTTGCACTCATTTTAGGTGAGTTTCTGGTTGTGGAAGGCCAAGCGGCAAAGCCCTTCACCACAGACAGTGCGCAAAGACTGACTGGCCAGATAATGCTGTGGAATGGCCAACTAGATAAAATGCGTGACCAAATTCACAGCATGCAACTTCGCCTGGACTCCATGCAACAGGAAATGAAGAACATGATTGATGTTTTGGGCAGAATATAATAACGTTTGGCCTAAAAACATCAATCATGTTCTTCATTTCCTTGTGAAGTTTGTTTTTTCTACTAAATGTTTTTAGAATTTATTTGTGATACCCAAATTTACATTATGATGCACACGGTGTGTCATCATGTGCTATCTTCCATCATGGGTTATCAATGTACTTGTTTTGTGTTTGCAACCCCATTCATCCTCAAAATTATTTTGTGGTGATAGGAACCAAAAAAGGGATTGCACACACAAAACACGTACATTGCTCACCCATGGTGGGAGATAGCACATGTTGACTTGACCATTTTGTAAATCTCTATTTTGAGCATATTCAAAAGGAACGATTTCCAAGGGTGACATCACATGCACCGTTCTTTAAATGTTGAACTTTGTAAGTTCTTTAATGTTTTGTTATGTTTATAAAAACACTGTTGTGAATGTAAATATTTTTCGAAAGGTCTATTTTTGCTAAAATATGCCTTTAATAATGTTTAAAAAAGATATATTTTTACACCAATAAAAATATGTAAAAAAAATAAAAACCAAAAAAATATTCAAAAATGCACCTTTCAATGTGCACAAAGTAAAAATTTTTTAATAATACATTGTGTGTGGCTGATTATTTCAGACAAATATTTTTTTTATTTTTTTGGGGGCCTGATTAAATAAAGGTAAATGCACTTGCCACCACTACAAGTGCACTAGGAGACAGACATAACTAAATGCAAACAAGAATAAAAACAAGATATTTTTGATCAATTAGTTTTATTTTTTATTTTTGGTAAAATTACAGCTGTTGCTGAATAGCAATGGCCCCCCGACCATTAAAATAATTAACATAACGGTCACGCACTTGACGTGCGTTTCGGGGGGCCAAGCCAATACGGCCAATTTCTAGGCCTGTCATTGTGGTATCCTGTTCCAGTCCGGCCTCAGGCCCAACAGAAGATATATATGTTGCTGAATGTCTCCTTAAAAAGTTATGCAAGATGCAGCAAGCAAGTATGACGTAATTTAATTTATAGTCCGCCAGATTAATTGCAGAAAGGAATAAACGGAACCGGCTGGCCAGAATCCCAAAGGCATTCTCCACAACTCTTCTTGCTCTGGCCAGCCTGTAATTAAATACCCTCCTCTCAGGGATGAGTGTCCTTTGGGGGAACGGCCTCATCAAGTGCTCACCGAGAGCAAACGCTTCATCAGCGATAAAAACTGAGGGGAGTCCATCCACATTCTGGTCATCAGGTGGCAATCCCAGGCCACCGGTCTGGAGACGCTGGCACAGCTCGGTCTGTGCAAAGACTCCTCCATCAGACATCCGGCCGTTCTTCCCCACATCCACAAACAGAAAGTCCAAATGTGCCGAGACCACCGCCATTAAAACTACACTATGGAACCCCTTGTAGTTATAGAAATAAGACCCCGAATGCGGTGGTGGCACAATCCGGACATGCTTCCCATCAATCGCCCCGACACAGTTGGGAAAGTCCCAACGGTCAGCGTACTGGGAGGCCACAGTCTGCCATTCCTGTGTACTTGAAGGAAACTGTGGAGTGAAAAGAAAAAAAAATTAAGATAAGGACTTTGAAACCTAACTTGTATATCAGATTACACAAAAACATTAGTGAACAACAGCAGTCAAACATTATTAATATGTGTGTTTGTAATTGAAATGGTAAAAAACATAAGGCCCATTTATAAGATTAATCACCCCCTCTGATGGCCCATTGATCCATTTGAATGTGGGGGGAGGTGTTCTAATTAGGGCCCAAAACACACCTGACTGATTAAAACATTTGTGGGGTGGGGGAGGGGTTCTAATTAGGCTAACAAACACACCTGACTGTTTAAAACATTTGTGGGGTGGGGGAGGGGTTCTAATTAGGTTAACAAACACACCTGACTGTTTAAAACATTTGTGGGGTGGGGAAGGGGTTCTAATTAGGGCACAAAAAACACCTGACTGTTTAAAACATTTGTGGGGTGGGGGAGGGTCAAACAAGACAATGGAGCAGACAATATACATTGTTCAAGGGACTATAGGCTAGAGATATAAATGGACCCAGAATTGCATGGTGGGGAGGTTATTGAAGGGAAATATGCATGTAGGGCAATAAATGATTAATGTCCAAAAACAGGCATGCATGAAGATAAAGGGGACAATCACAGCATATTGAAAGCATGGCAATTAGATAAGGAGGACATTTATACAATACATTAAAAAACATTTAATACATATCATGTAATGTTAAAGGATAAAACTTACCTTCATATAGTCCTTCTGCAGGACCTGAATGATGGCAGAACAAGTCTCTGGGATTATTATCCCCAGAGCCTGAGGGGAGATGCCTGTCGAGAACTTCAAGTCCTGAAGACTTCTCCCCGCCTCCAAGTAACGGGGAGAATTATTCTCACGGAGCTCACGGAGCAAAGGCATATGAGAGAATTGGTCACGCTGGTGCAACCAATTCTTCATCCATTAACTCCTCCTCGCCCTGTTCATGGACTGGACTCGGGTCAAAGTATTAACCCCAACACCAAGTCCCCACGCAGCACGAACTCGAGAACAAGAACGTCCACGCGACATGGCTTCAAAACGGTTGGCTGGTCAAACAAACAAACTTATAACAAACGCACTGAAGAACAGCAAGGCCTATGAAGAACGACCTGAAAATCAGGAACGAGCGGACCAGAACGGCCTGCAAGGCAGGTTACGAACTGACCAACACGCACTGAAAAGCAGATACAAACCTCACAAGCACAAACTGAACCGCAGAAAACGATCGAAATAAGCTGAAGTGTGAAAAGCGCGAATCATCTCTAACCAAACTTCTACTAACACGAGATAAACATGAGATTAGCAGAAGGAGCCCAAAGGGTGCCGTAGTGGGGCTTGAACTTCCTTTTTATAGTCCCGTCGTACGTGCTATACGTCACCGCGTTCCAAACCAGCGGACTTTTGCAGTGATCGTGTGTGGCCAAGTCCGTCCGTTTTTAAGTCCGGAGCAAGGAGCCGACAAAGTCCGGCGTAAAGTCCGCCGAGCAAAGTCTGCCTTAAAGTCCGCTCGTTTGTACGCGGCATAAGGACGCACTTCGCAAACTCTACAGCTCTATCAGCGAACATCAAACAAACACCCCTGATGGCTTTTTCATTATTGCTGGTGACTTCAACCATGCAAACTTAAAGACAGTTTTGCCGAAGTTCTACCAACATGTGAATTTTGCAACAAGGGGAAACAACATACTGGATTTTGTTTATACAACAGAGAAAAATGCATACAAGGCTGAACCCCGCCAACACCTTGGGTATTCAGATCACATCTCTGTTATGCTAATTCCAGCATACAAACTGTTGCTTACACTTGCAAAACCGTTTCAAAAAGAAATCACAGTATGGCCAGACAATGCTACCCCAATACTGCAGGACTGCTTTCAGCACACAGATTGGAACATGTTTAAAGAGGCAGCCACTTACAACAATCATATAGACTTACAAGAGTACACTGAAACAGTGACTGCTTACATCAAAAAGTGCATAGATGATGTGACAGTCACCAAGATTATTACCACACATGCCAACCAGAAGCCATGAATGACAGCAGAGGTTTGTGGGCTGCTAAAGACCAGAGATGAGGTATTCAGATTAGGAGATAAAACAGCTCTCAAAACAGCAAGAGCCAATCTGTCTCATGGCATCAAGAAGGCAAAACAACAATATGCTAAAAAAATTAATAAACACTTTAGCGACAGCAAAGACACACGGGCCCTGTGGCAAGCCATCCAGGCCATCACTAAGTACAAGCCCCTGCCACAGGCCAATGATAATGATACTTCTCTCCCGGATGCACTCAACAACTTTTATGCACGGTTTGAGATGCAGAACCAAAACACCTTCACAAAAACTACTCATATCCCGAAACGACCAGGCGCTCTGCTTTTCTCCAGCCGACGTAAGGAAGACCCTGTTCATGATCAACTGACGGAAGGCTACTGGCCCTGATGACATACCTGGACGTGTGCTGAGAGACTGTACAGCTGACAGATGTCCTTACAGATATCTTTAACATTTCGCTGAGCCAGGCAGTTGTCCCTACGTGTCTTAAATTCCACCATCATAATTCCAGTACCAAAGAAGACACCTGTGTCCTGTTTGAATGACTATCGTCCCATAGCACTAACTCCAATAATGATGAAGTGCTTTGAGAGGTTAGTCATGCATCACATTAAGTCCAGTCTTTCAAACACGCTGGACCCATATCAGTTTGCATACCGTAAAAACCGTTCCATGGATGATGCAGTATCTTCTACTCTTTACTTGGCCCTTACTCACTTAGAACAGAAAGACTCTTATGTTAGAATGCTGTTCATTGACTTTAGCTCAGCATTTAATACAATGATTCCTCAGAAACTTATCACTAAACTGAACTCGCTGGGCCTCAACCTGCCCCTCTGTAATTGAATCTTGGACTTTTTAACTGGAAGACCTCAGTCAGATCGTGTTGGCTGCAGCACGGCAAGCACTACCACACTGAGTACGGGTGCCCCAAAGGGATGTGTGCTCAGCCCGCTGCTCTTCACACTGCTGACCCACCACTGTACTTCCAAGTTCAGCTCCAACCATATCATCAAGTTTGCCAAGTTTTACAACTGTGGTAGGTCTCATCAGCAACAATGATGAAACGCTCTACAGAGAGGAAGTGGAACAACTGGTTAAATGGTGTAGTACAAACAACCTGTTCCTTAATGTAAACAAAACAAAGGAGGTTGTGATGGATTTAAGGAGAAATTCTGTTGATCACCACCCACTGACCATCGACAGCTTGACTGTGGAGAGAGTAAGCAGTATTACATTCCTGGGAGTGCACATCTCAGAGAATCTTACCTGGACAACCAACATCACGTCACTAACCAAGAAAGCACAACAGCGCCTATATTTTCTCCGCCGCCTTAAAAGAGCCAGTCTCCCTCCACCCATCCTTACTACATTCTATAGGGGAACCATTGAAAGCGTGCTGACCAGCTGCATCATTGTCTGGTATGGGAACTGCAGTTCTGCTGACCGCAAGACCCTGCAGTGGCTAGTGAAGACGGCTGAAAAGACTATTGGTGTCTCTCTCCCCTCCATCCTGGACATTTTCCATACACGGTGCTTCAGCAAAGCTACCAGTATCGTGAGGGATCCTACCCATCCCTCCCACAGTCTCTTTCAGCTCTTGCCATCAGGTAGAAGGTACCGGAGTATCAAAACCAGGACTGTCAGACTGTTATTTTTTTTTCAGTTTTTTCCCCCAGGATGTGAGAGCCCTCAACTCCAGTCCTCTTTGAAACCTTTTCTACAACCTATAAATTGTGACCAGGAACGTCTCATATCCCCTCCTTTTTAATCTTGAATATGCACTAGACACTTTTATAAACACTTGCTGCTACAAAGACTTTTGGAAACATATAGTATATGTACAGTTACGTAGTTCCCAGATGTGTATAGGTTTTTTTATTGGTGTTTTTATTCATTGTATATTTATTTATAATTCTGTTTAATTTGTATGTAGCACCGTGGCCCTGTGAGATACGACATTAAGTTCTACTGTATGTTTTTACGTGTTGCAGAATGACAATAAAGCTTGACTTGACTTGACTTGACTTGACTTGACCCATCAAATGCAGCCACTTGTGCACCATCATATGCAGCCACGTCTGCCCATCAAATGCAGCTACGTCTGCCCATCAAATGCAGCCACTTCTGCTCAGTATATGCAGCCACTTGTGCCCCATCATATGCAGCCACTTGTGCCCATCAAATGCAGCCACTTGTGCCCATCAAATGCAGCCACTTGTGCCCATCAAATGCAGCCACTTGTGCCCATAAAATGCAGCCACTTGTGCCCCATCATATGCAGCCACGTCTGCCCATCAAATGCAGCCACATCTGCCTATCAAATGCAGCCACTTCTGCCCAGTATATGCAGCCACTTGTGCCCCATCATATGCAGCCACTTGTGCCCATCAAATGCAGCCACTTGTGCCCATCATATCCAGCCACTTGTGCCCATCAAATGCAGCCACTTGTGCCAATAAAATGCAGCCACTTATGCCCCATCATATGCAGCCACTTTTGCCCATCAAATGCAGCCATCATATGCAGCCACGTCTGCCCATAAAATGGAGCCACGTCTGCCCATCAAATGCAGCCACTTCTGCCCAGTATATGCAGCCACAAATTCAGCCACTTGTGCCCATCAAATGCAGCCCCTTGTGCCCATCATATGCAGCCACTTGTGCCCATCAAATGCAGCCACTTGTGCCCATCAAATGCAGCCACTTGTGCCAATAAAATGCAGCCACTTGTGCCAATAAAATGCAGCCACTTCTGCCCCATCATATGCAACCACGTCTGCCCCATCATATGCAGCCATGTCTGCCCATCAAATGCAGCCACTTCTGCCCAGTATATGCAGCCACTTGTGCCCATCATATGCAGCCACTTGTGCCCATCAAATACAGCCACTTGTGCCAATAAAATGCAGCCACTTGTGCCCCATCATATGCAGCCACGTCTGCCCATCAAATGCAGCCACGTCTGCCCATCAAATGCAGCCACTTCTGCCCAGTATATGCAGCCACTTCTGCCCATCAAATGAAGCCATCACTTCACTAACCCCCCCACCACGGCCAGTTCAGCGGCACTTATCGCTTCTCCTGGAGTGACGAGGCTCTCCTCCTCGGCAGCTCAGTGGCTCTCTTTCTTAGTGGCTCGGTGGCTGCTGGTCCTGTGTCTGCTCGGCTCCTCTTCCACCAAAGCGCTGGGCATCCAATAGGATCGCCTAATGCTTTGGCCAATCGGGAGACAGATCTCACTGACCTGCCTGCTGATTTGCAGGGAGGAACGTTAGTGTGAAAATAGCAAGAATTATTTCGCTATGGCACACAACAGAGTGGGATCGGGACGCAGTGCTCTGCGCCCCAAGCCCACCCTATTTTGAAGCCTATTATAGCCTCTGGCTCTAATCACGTGCTTCAAAATACACACCCCCACCATAATATTTCATGTGTGCGGCGTCTTTAAAGGGGCCGGGTATATGAATAGGGCGGGGGGTGGAGGTGCACAGGCCATCATATGCAGCCACGTCTGCCCATCAAATGCAGCCACATCTGCCCATCAAATGCAGCCACTTCTGCCCATCAAATGAAACCATCACTTCACTAACCCCCCCACCACGGCCAGTTCAGCGGCACTTATCGCTTCTCCTGGAGTGACGAGGCTCTCCTCCTTAGTGGCTCGGTGGCTGCTGGTCCTGTGTCTGCTCGGCTCCTCTTCCACCAAAGCGTTGGGCATCCACCTAATGCTTTGGCCAATCGGGAGACAGATCTCACTGACCTGCCTGCTGATTTGTAGGGAGGAACGTTAGTGTGAAAATAGCAAGAATTAATTCGCTATGGCACACAACAGAGTGGGATTGGGACGCAGTGCTCTGCGCCCCAAGCCCACCCTATTTTGAAGCCTATTATAGCCTCTGGCTCTAATCACGTGCTTCAAAATACACACCCCCGCCATAGTATTTCATGTGTGCGGCATCCTTAAAGGGGCCGGGTATATGAATAGGGAGGGCGCTGGAGGTGCACGGGCCGCCACTGGAAAAAAATCTACCCTTGCAGCACCAACACCCCCCCAATTGCACTGCAAGGCAGAGACACGATCCAAATGCAGGTAAAGGATCAGTCCAGGCAGCATGTAGAATCATGGTCAAAAAACAGGTAAAGGGACAGTTCAGGCGGCAGACAGAAGTGTGGAAAGTGTGCAGGCAAAGCGTCGGTCCAGGTAGCTGGCAGAGAGAGATCATACCTAAGACTAATACTGTAGTGATGTATGGTAACGATAGAAGCAGCCTTTTATGGTGTGGAATAGTAGGGACAATAAAAATGTAAAAAATTGAGTGGGTGTAAAATTTTCAGTCTCCATGTTAACACCTGGTTGGGATGAAAATGAATTATGGGCACCACTGAATTGGAGAATAGCTACAAAGGATTTGAAAGTGCCACTAGTATGAGCTTTCTGTGACCATGTTGCCCTAATTTGTCTTGCTGCTGCCTTGCTTGCTAATTTGGAACTTGCTGCAGCATGGCATGCACTGTACGTATGCAATACCTCCATGCATTAATGCCGTGGCAGGGTATCTTGATTGTGATGGGGCTTGTAGAAGAATAAGTTCTACATGTTTCACAAATTGGATCGCTACTTCAAGAGCTAAAGTACATATTTCTGGACAAATAACGAATAGATTGTTACAATGATGTTTACAGATACATCAATATATTATACAAAAACTGTGTACCTGTACACTTACAAAATTTGCCATGGCATTAATGCATGGTTGTTGCATACAGATATACTGTACTCTGTGTAGCAGGGCTTTGTATTTGCTGCTTTTTTATATGAATTACAATGCATTCAGAAAGTATTCACAGTGGTTCGCTTTTTCCACATTCTGTTATGTTACAGGCTTTTTTCAAAATGGATTAATTAATATTTTTTTTCAAATTTCTACAAACTACAAACAATCCCCCATAATGACAATGTGAAAGAAGTTTGTTTGAAATCTTTGCAAATTTATTAAAAATATAAAACAATGTACATAAGTATTCACAGCCTTTGCTCAATACTTTGGTGAAGCTCCTTTGGCACCAATTACAGTCTCAAGTCTTTTTGAGTATGATGCTACAAGCTTGGCACACCTATTTTTGGGAGGTTTATCCCATTCTTCTTTGCAGGACCTCTCAAGCTCCATCAGGTTGGATGGGGAGCGTCGGTGCACAGCCATTTTCAGATCTTTCCAGAGATGTTCAATTGGGTTCAAGTCTGGGCTCTGTCCGGGTCACTCACGGACATTCACAGAGTTGTCCTGTAGCCACTCCTTTATTATCTAGGCTGTGTGCTTAGGATAATTGTCCTGTTGGAAGATGAACCTTCACTCCAGTCTGAGGTCCAGAGCGCTCTAGAGCAGGTTTTCATCAAGGATGTCTCTGTACAGTGCTGCATTCATCTTTCCCTCAATCCTGACTAGTCTCAGAGTTCCTGCCGCTAAAAAACATCCCCACAGCATGATGATGCCACCACCATGCTTCACTGTAGGGATGGTATTTTGTCAGGTGATGAGCAGTGCTTGGTTTCCTCCAGACATGACGTTTGCCATTCAGGCCAAAGAGTTCAATCTTTGTTTCATCAGACCAGAGAATTTTGTTTCTCATGGTCTGAGAGTCCTTCAGGTGCCTTTTGGCAAACTCCAGGTGGGCTGTCATGTGCCTTTTACTGAGGAGAGGCTTCCGTTTGGCCACTCTACCATACAGGACTAATTGGTGGAGTGCTGCCGAGATGGTTGTTCTTCTGGAAGGTTCTTCTCTCTCCACAGAGAAACACTGGAGCTCTGTCAGAGTGACCCTCAGGTTCTTGGTCACCTCCCTGACTAAGGCCCTTCTCCCTGATCGCTCAATTTGGCCGGGTGGCCCACTCTAGGAAGAGTCCTGTGGTTCCAAACTTTTTCCATTTACAGATGATGGAGGCCACTGTACTCATTGGGACCTTCAATGCTGCAGAAATGTTTCTGCACCCTTCCCCAGGTCGGTGCCTCCATACAATCCTCCAATGCTATACTCCCAACGCACACGTCCCTGCACAAACGGCTGTATCTTAGAGTGGGTGCTGAAATGACCAACGGCTGGAACCAACTGCAGTCATGAGAAGAAAGTGTCACCAGCACACTAGGATCTCCAAAATTAGGTCCAAAACTTTAATCACATAGTATCAAAAAATAAAAGTGACGTTTCAGACGCCACGCAGGACCCCTTCATCAGGGCATGTGACCGTCACATGCCTGATGAAGGGGTCCTGCGTGGCTCCGAAACGTTGCTTTTATTTTTTGATACTATGTGATTAAAGTTTTGGACCCAATTTTGGAGATCCTGGTGTGCTGGTGACACTTCCTTCTCATCCATACAATCCTGTCTCAGAGGTCTACAGACAATTCCTTGGACTCCATGGCTTGGTTTGTGCTCTGACATGCACTGTTAACTGTGGGACCTTATATAGACGGGTGTATGCCTTTCCAAATCATGTCCAATCAACTGCATTTACCACAGGTGGACTCCAATCAAGTTGTAGAAACATCTCGAGGATGGTCAGTGGAAACAGTATGTACCTGAGCTCAATTTTGAGTGCCATGCCAAAGGCTATAAATACTTATGTACATGGGATTTTTATTTTTCTTTATTTTTGATGCATTTGCAAAGATTTCAAACAAACTTCTTTCACTTTGTCATTATGGGGTATTGTTTGTAGAATTTTGAATAAAATAATTAATTTAATCTATTTTGGAATAAGGCTGTAATATAACAAAATGTGGGAAAAGTGAAGCGCTGTGAATACTTTCTGAATGCACTGAATCTGTTTTTTATCTTTAAAGCGGAGTTCCACCCAAAAATGGAACTTCCGGTTTTCGGATTCCTCCCCACCGCCGGTGTCACATTTGGCACCTTTCAGTAGGGGGGGAGATATCTGTCCAATCCAGGTATTTTCTCCCACTTCCAGGCATAGATCGCTGCAGGCTCGGTGATCTATGCTATGTCCGGCCTCTCCTCCATCCCCCCGCTGTCTTCTCAGAGACACACAGGTCCCAGAAAACAGCAGGGACCAGTGAGGACACGCAGCACGACCCGCACGAGCGCAGAAGGGAACCAGGCTGTGATAACATTTTTTGGGGCGGAACTTAAGTTGGACTTAACGGACTTGTGTCTTTTTTCGACCTCACCTACTATGTAACTATGTAACTCCTCTTTAAGATATAGAATATATACTCTAACTAAACATTAATAAAACATATCTGTTTTTAATCATTATCAATTGGTGCCTTCAAAGTCCATGTTTGATAGCATCCAGTGGCGGTCCGTGCACTGTGGGCGCAAGGGCACCGCCCCCCCATCCATGCGCCTGGCCCCTTTCAGGACGCTGGCCGCATGGGGGGAGGTTGTGCTGCCAGAGCCGCAAACCCCACGAGTAGGGAGGGGGCGTCGGTGGGCACAGTGGATGCATATGATGGGCACATGTGGCTGCATTTGATGGGCAAGTGGCTGCATATGATGGGCACAGGTGGCTGCATATGATGGGCACAGGTGGCTGCATATGATGGGCACAAGTGGCTGCATATGATGGGCACTAGTGGCTGCATTTGATGGGCACAAGTGGCTGCATTTGATGGGCACAGGTGGTGGCATATGATCGGCACAAGTGGCTGCATTTGATGGGCACAGGTGGCTGCATATGATAGGCACAGGTGGCTGCAATTTATGGGCACAGGTGGCTGCATTTGATGGGCACAGGTGGCTGCATATGATGGGCACAAGTGGCTTCATTTGATGGGTACAGTGGCTGCGTTTGATGGGCACAATGGCTTCAATTGATGGGCACAGTGGCTGCATTTGATGGGCACAGTGAGGCTGCAATTGATGGGGGGGGTTCAGAATTTTTCAGTTTGTTTGCGCCCCCCCAAAAAATTTTGAACACCAGCCGCCACTGATAGCATCTACTATTTTCAGAATTTATAGGACGTGGCACCCAGTATACCTCATCAGCGCCCACCTTTGCCCCCCTTGGTGTTGGTGCACTACTTTTATTTCTATTCTTCAGTAACTTTCCCCTACACTCAGGTAAATGTTCCAAGCAGCAGTACATTTAGAGTAGTAATAATACTGCATAGGACAGGCTCCCAACACAAAGAAGGGAGCTACAAATGTCAAGTGATATTCAGTCATAAATTAAAAATTGTGTATTGGGGCATTTATAATTGGCATGGTTATTCTCTGCTTCTCTGCTGTATAGCTGCTTAACCACTACCAGACCACACATTGCAAGGGACCTCCCTGCTCTGAGTGGCCATTTTAAAATATATTTTTACTATGCTCATGGGCACCCTTAGCATGATTACAAGCACAGCAACAATGAGCACTCTGTTACTGAATAGTGCAGATCGTAAAAAGAAGGTTATTCCCCCCTCCTTTTTTATTTGTTTTGTTTTGTTCTCCCTTCCTCCTTCCCTATTCCTTTCCCTTCTTTTTGTTTTTGCTTTTGTTGTTTTGATGAAAATAAAAAATTGCTCTAAAAGCAGATATATTAATCTTTGCTTATAGCTTATTAATGTTATAGAAATAATATACTTGTTTGTTTGAATTGTTCCCTTTTTCTAAAAAAAAAAAAAAAAGTAAAAAAGTAAAAAAAGAAGGTACAGAGCCAACTTCATTGGCTCTGTACCACATGAGCACTGTGTCCAGTCACAGTGCTCACAAATGTAAACAATGACTGTGATCAGTGTTGTGAATGATACAATGCTTACCAAAAGCAGAAGATACAGATCCAATGATGGTGGCTCTATCCTTTTATACTAACCTATCAACCAGATCACAGAGATCACTTGGCATGATTTCAAATCAAGTGCCAATACTGTAGACCAGCCCTCAAAAATTCCACTCACCTGCTCGCAATTTGTGAGTGGAATTTAATGCAGGGCAAGTGAGGAGCGGAGGTGGACCAGGCTGATCGTTTCCTGGTTGAAGCGATTAGCCAGGGAAACTGTCAGCTGGAGCACACAGAGCGGCAGGACCGGACTGCCCTGGCGCCGCTTTGAGCTGAGGTGAGGCTGCAGCGCTCCCCTCCCTCTCACTCTCCTCCTCTTGCCTTGTGTATCACACACACATCGGGGATGTCCCGCTGTGTGTCAGGGAGCTGGCTGGGTCTGTGTTCGGAGCGCGGTGTAACAAGGTCCTGCCCCCGGCTCGTGTGATAGTATCAGTGTTCCGCCTATGAAACAAGCCGGTCTAGGGGGGATCCACAGTAAAGCTGCATTAATGGGGCACCAAAAAGCTACATTGAGGGGGCACAGAAAATCTGCATTGATGGGGCACAGAAAATCTGCATTGATGGGGCACAGTAAAAGCTGCATTGATGGAGCACAGTAAAGCTGCATTGATGGGGCACAGTAAAGCTGCATTAATGGGTCACAGTGAGGCTGTGGGCACAGAGAGGCTGCGTTCACAGGCACAGTTGACGGTCACAGAGAACTTGCTTTCACGGGCACAGAGAAGCTGCGTTCACGGGCACAGTGAGGCTGCATTCACGGGCACAGTGAGGCTGCATTCACGGGCACAGTGAGGCTGCGTTCATGGGCACAGTGAGGCTGCATTGACGGGCACAGTGAGGCTGCATTTACGGGCACAGTAAGGCTGCGTTCATGGGCACAGTAAGGCTGTGTTCACGGGCACAGTAAGGCTGCATTCACGAGCACAGTAAGGCTGCGTTCACAGGCACAGTGAGGCTGCATTAACAGGCAGTGAGGCTGCGTTCATGGACACAGTGGGGCTGAATTAATGGGCACAGTAAGAGTGCATTGATGGGCGTAGTGAGGCTGCATTCATTGGCACCGTAAAGCTGCATTTGATGGGCACAGTGAGGCTGCATTGATGGGCACAGTGAGGCTGCATTGATGGGCACAGTGAGGCTGCATTCATGAGCACCATAAAGCTGCATTTGATGGATAACATGAAGCTGCATTTGACGGGCACAGTAAGGCTGCATTCATGAGCACCATAAAGCTGCATTTGATGGATAACATGAAGCTGCATTTGACGGGCACAGTAAGGCTGCATTGACGAGCACAGTAAGGCTGCATTGACAGGCACAGTAAGGCTGCATTGACGGGCACAGTGAGGCTGTATTGACGGGCACAGTGAGTGTGCATTCATGAGCACCATAAAGCTGCATTTGATGGATAACATGAAGCTGCATTTGACGGGCACAGTAAGGCTGCATTGACGGGCACAGTAAGGCTGCATTGACGGGCACAGTGAGGCTGTATTGACGGGCACAGTGAGTGTGCATTCATGGGCACAGTAAGGCTGCATTCATGGGCACCAAAAAGTTGCATTTGATGGGCACAGTGAGGCTGCATTTGATGGGTACTGATATGCTTTATGTTAATATTGTTAAAGTTGTTGTTGTTTATTTTTGGAACTTAATTCTGCTTAAAACATTTAACAGTGTAATTTCATGAGATAATTTACAAGGGCGTGTTTAGGGGCAGACTTAGGGGTGGGGCAGGGGAGAGGTTGGGTGGGGCAACTGGTGGCGAGTAACTCTTAAGGCCTGGCTAGTGGCTCAGGACTTGAAATTTGGAGCACTGCTGTAGACCACATCAAGTGCCAGTGTTGCAGCATGTTCCAATGTTGCAGCAAGTGATAGTGTTTCAGATCACATCAAGTGCCAGTGTGGCAGCATGTTCCAATGTTGCAGAAAGTGATAGTGTTGCAGATCACAGCAAGTGCCGGTGTTGCAGCTAATTCCAGTGTTCCAGATTGCAGCAACTGCCAGTGTTGCAGCAAGTGCTTCTACAAGTCTCATCACAACCAAGATACTCTGCCAGGGCATTAATGCATGGTTGTTGCATACGGATATACTCTGTGTCACAGGGCTTTGTATTTGGTGATCTTGTATATGAATTATCTGTTTTTTATCTTTATTTAGGATATAGATTTTATCATGCAATGAAGCATTAATGTATCTGTTTTTAATCATGATCAATTGGTGCCTTCAAAGTCCATGTGTGTTAGCATCTACTAATTTCGAAACATACAGAAAGCAGAACTACCAATTAAAGCACTAAATTTAAAGTAGAGACACTACTATTCAGTCATAAATTAAAAAAATGTTCATTAGGGCATTTATAATTGGTATGGTTGAATCTCTGCTTCAATGTTTCTAGGCCGTATAGCTGTTTAATGGTCATACCAGACCACCCATTTCAATGGACCTCCCTGGTCCGAGTGGCTGTTTGAAAATGTTTTTTTTTTTTTTACTACATTTGTGAGTTTCCCCAGCATGTTCACGATTACAGTAAACTATGATCACTTTGTTACTGAATAGTGCAGATCATACGAAGAAGGTACAGAGCCAATGAAATAGGTTCTGTACCACATGAGTGCTGTGTCCAGCTCATTTCAACTCATTAGCTGTGTATTGATGGTGACTAGAAGTCTTTAGTCCTTTTCCCCACATTTTTGGGTGTAGCACACCCCCGTAGGGACTGCAGATGAACTTGGATCCCCCACTCCTGCACAGCCAGGCACACCGAATCCTCACAGCACACAGAGTACGAGAACAGTCAGTGTTTTTTATTTATTAGGGGGTTAATAACTTGGATAGGGATGGGAGGTTATGGGATGCCCACTTTGACTTCAGCAAAACGTCAGGGACCTTTTTCCTACAGTATATACAGTCCCCTTGCCTCCTGCACACACTTGCTTGCTTCAGCTGAATCACTGTAGAATATTTGTACAGGCTCCCAGTCAGATTATAGCAATAGCCCTTTTCAGGCAGGAGCTAGTACCCCCCTTGTTGTGTAGCAACAAATTTAGTGAAACAGCTGGAAACTTCTCCTCTGTGGCCACTGATCCCAGCACCACCTCTTCAGGCACTGCCAACCCACCTGGCTGCAGCTGTCCCTTTCACCAGCCCTCCAGGCTAACTTCTCCACCACAGTCCTCCAGACTGACTCTTCTCCAGCCCACCTGGCTGACTCGCAGGAGATCTCTCAGGAAAGGGTGAAGACTTAAGCGCACTGCTGTCTTCAGGGAAACTGGCTACATGTGGAAGTCTCCCCCCTTGTTAGTCCCCAGCAGTGCTGATCTACTCACTCTGTCCTTTCTTGCTTCCGTGCCTCCAGGAAGGGCTTCCTCCCATGAGTTATGGCAGGATCCTTCCAGCACCTGAGCCCTGGCCCAAGGCAGGACATCCCCCCCAACTAGGGGGGCACCCTTGAGGGCCACCGACAGCCTCCTCAACATGGTATTTCCATCTACCATCCGACTGCTCTGCTGGCATGGCCCATGTCTATTTATGCAGTGGTCTCAGCCCCCTGCCAGTCTACCTCAGAGGACTGGCTGAGGCTCCATAAATATTCCAGGCAGATCCTCCTAACCTCCACCCACTAATTCTAGTTAAGATTCTCCAACCTTCTAGACCAGGGGGAGGCCCCAGAGAGCTGCCAGGATGAGTCACCTAGCCCTGAACCTTACTGAATCCCATGCCCTAACCCTTTCTGCCCTGAGGCTTGTGCAAATAAAATCCTTCAAGCAAAGACTAACAGAGTGGTCGGTAATCTTAGGGGTAGCTGGGGGACAGTTCACCTCCAGAAAAGTTAGGATGGCCTGATAAATCCAGTTGCCTCTTAGGTGATAAGTGCTGCACTTGCAGTAAGAGGCAAACTGAACTGAGAAGAATAATTAGTGTAGCGCTGACAACTTTTGTTTTTAGCCATATGTGTGTTATACAGGACATAAGTTGTTATAGTGCCATCTTGTGGACAATTGAAAAGGTACAATACTTTTATGTTTGATGATTAAGAGAAGTGACATGGAAGTGATTGTTTACTTCTGAACTTTAGCGATGACCTACCCACAATGCTCCTGGACAAGAGGAGAACTGAACTGCATTGTGGGAGGATATAAAAGGGCTGGGAGCGGCCATCTTAAGTCTCTTGTTCCTGGGACGTGTGGCCTGCTAGCAGAACTCTGTGGGTGTGTGTGTGCCACAGGGTTGCAGCCTACCTTGTGAAGAAGCGGAGCAGCAGCAAGGATCCTGCTATCGTATCACAGTGTGCTGGAGCAGCAGAAGTGATTGTTCCGGAGACCCGTGAAGGAGGTAACCGAGGACTCCTGATCGTTAGTGAACGGAACAGTGTGACGGCGTGGTGGTGGCTCCATACTGACTGAGAACTGCTGAAACTGAGACATCTACCTGCTTGGATCCCGTGTAGTGAGAGGGTTAACACCCGGAAGTTTGTTTAATACTACACACACATTTAGAACTGTTACAGAGTGTTGCTGGGACTGATAGTCCCACGGAACAAGTTAAGTTGGAGAACCTTACATCTGAATAGACTTCAGTATTCAAGAACGTATGCTAGATGTTTGTCTTCTTCACATAAGAACACTTAGTCAATCTGCTGGATTATAATTGCCTTAGTGTATTACATTACACTGCGCAACACCCAGGAGGAACCCTTTGTGGATTATAATTACAAAAGCTAGCAACGACTGAAGACGTCAGGACTATCTTTTTTATTGCAGGGCCCTGCATTTAGTTACCAAGGATAGTGACTTTACAGTTTAGAGCAGGGGGAGCTCCCTGGTATAGATATATACAATTAGGTATATTTGTGTATGTTACCAATTGTCATAACTATTTACTATACTTTTGCACTACGTTGGTGTGATAGTGTAGTCATTGTAATATCCCTTTACATAAATATATTATTTACACAAAAAAAGAAGTTATTTTTGGTTATTACTGAAGTTTGTGTGCAGTGTTGTTATTTCTCCTGCAGGTGGAGTTACCAGCACCCAGGTAGAGGTAAATATAAATGTAAGTGTATATTGTGGGTTAAAGTTGATACTCATATCATTACAACACTGCACTACAGCTGTGCCAAGGGGATTGAACTATTCAAGAGGGGTGAAGAGCAAAGAGGACAGGCCCGCTTTAAACCAGCAGCTCCACCGAGAGTTATTGCTACATGTGGGGGCTCGTCCGGGATAACTGTCACTCTGAAATCAAGCACCCCCTTAAGAACCATAGAATGGATCCCCCCACTGTGGCACAGTGGTGTGAGGCGGAAGGCACCCTCTCAGAAGCGAGCGTGGCCATGGAACTCTGGGGAGATATCTGGGAGAAAGAACACATTAACGGAGTGGTAAAAACACTATCCCCAGAACAAAGAGCCAAGGTGGTCGCAGTAAGACCCAATCGTGAGACATTCTGCACTTATGCATTATTGGAGTGGAGGAAGGGAGTTCGCTGACAAGACCAAATTTTATCTGACCCACCCAAGGGAAGAGAGGGAGAAACTTGCCACCTTCCCCCAGATGAGTTCAGCAGAAATCAAGGCTCCATCACAGTCAGCACCGGCTGCAATTGGGCCAGAACTCATCAGCTCTGGGAAATTTGGTGTCACAATGTCAAAAAGAGAACCCAACATATTCAGGGACTGGGTACCGAAAACTGGGCATTTTCTCGGGCCAATGGCCTGTACCCAGAGGAGAAGACACCTTTGAAGACTGGTTGGAACAGGCCACGCAAGTGTTGGATGAGTGGGACATCCCTGAAACGCAAAAGAAACAGCGGATTACTGAGAGTCTGAAAGGACCTGCTTCTGAGGTAATTCGAAATTTAAAGGGAAAGGGGGGGGTTTGGGGTTGAATCAGAAGCAAAGGAAAAAGTACAAAAAAAAAAAAATTATATCTCACATAGAGTATTAGGGCTTGCATTTAATGTGTGTGATATTTGTATAATAGGAACAGCAAACTATGGTATGCTTACCTATAGACTCATACAAGATGGAAAATCCTCTTGGCGTGTGTAGAAAGAAATCACATAAAGGTCTAGCAATAGGTAGGGAGTGATATAACAGCACTCCGTGTCATCAGAGCTCACAGCAATAGGGGGGAAAGCACAGTTGAACACACCCGCATGCAATCACTGAAAAGAGAAAAACACAAAAGGACACAAAAAGTGTTGTGTGATTAACTAAAATCACATTAAAAAACAGCATGCAAAAAGCTGCTGCTAATGATCTCCCAGCAGATGCAAACCACACTGCAGTGTAGGTGGATATGCATCTGCTGGTATAGTTCACCTGCATTGATAAGAATCAGATGCAAGTGTGATGATAGGAGTGGAGTTTTTACCTTGGGGAATGGTGTGGCTGAACGACCTGTCCGACGCCTGTGTAGGCATGATACTGGCCGTCAAAACAAGTGGCTTATCTAGTGCCGCTCATTGCTGATGATATCAGTAACAGCTGATGTACAAGTGAGCATCATAGGCGGTGGGGGGGGTCGCCCTCCGAGTCCCCGGTGCAGAGGGAGGGAACATCCGACTCTGACAACAATGATCCGTGCTGGGAGGGAACCGGCGTCCGCGTCGGGGACCCACGGCGCATGGTTGCCCCAGTACCGGAACAAGACGTTATCACATGCCGACCGTCCCTCCAGCGCAGCATCGGTCCAGGGGCCAAATCCACAGTAGTACATAACATCTGCGCCCAGGACTCTGAAAAAAAGGGGATATATATAAAAATAGAAATTCACGAAGGCAAATTATTGATTAAGGGGAGACACAGGGAAAAGGATAAGGAAGGCAGCAAATAGACATGATGTTGCCATTAACCATACATAAAGGGGCCATATGTATAATACCTATTGAGCTGCGAGACAGAGGGGCAAAAAAGCAGATGAAACAGCAAAAAGACATAAGGTGCCAGAATGCTCTCTACCTATTGCTAGACCTTTATGTGATTTCTTTCTACTCACGCCAAGAGGATTTTCCATCTTGTATGAGTCTATAGGTAAGCATACCATAGTTTGCTGTTCCTATAATACAAATATCACACACATTAGATGCAAGCCCTAATACTCTATGTGAGATATAATTTTTACTAAAATTTTTTTTAACTTTTTCCTTTGCTTCTGATTCAACCCCAACCCCCCCCCCCCCCTCTTGGCTTACACCTATGGATTGGAATCTACCAGATTGTCTTTCTCTGTGCCCTAGGTGATATTACACACTACCTATAACAGCTGTTACCAGTGGTGTCAATTTGCGAATGGTAGGACGCCCTTTGTGCCCTGCTGTGGTCTGCATGTCCGTACCAGCGCTGGCCTACGGGTCACTTTTTCATCAGTCTTTTACTGCGCTCATCTCTGTTTTTAAAGTTGGATGCTTTCAAACTGTGGGCTCAGGAGTCAAATGGTGAGCATAGGCGTGAGCAAGGGGTGTGCCAGGTGTGCCTGGGCACACCCTAATCCTGGAGTTGTCAACCCATCAATTGTGGGCAGGTGACAGGTAAGCCGTGATCCTTAATTACCGACCCCCCAAAACTTGGACAGGATAGGCGGCTGGAGTGGAAATTAAGGGACCAATCTGTTTTTTCTTCTGCTGCAGCTGAAAGTAGGCTTCTCCTCCTCTTTCTCTCGCCGATATTCAGCTGCCACGGGAGGAAAATACAGGGAATTGGTACCAATGTATGCCACCCCTCTTGTCCCAGTTCCTTTTCTTTCTGCTTCCCAGGTCCCCCTGTGTGCTCACCTGCTCCCCCCCATTGTTTTAGGATGATGAGTGGAGAAAAGGCCGGTTAATATGTCACAAAAACATATGTGTTGGAGCTTTGAGGTGCACACCCTAATACAATAGGCTGCGCACACCTATGATGGTGAGCATATCACTCAATCATGTTGAAACAATCTTGACCTTTATGCTTCATAAATATATGATGTTATGATACCATGAACTTGTTCTAAGATGTTTTGTTCTCTTTGTAAATGTATGCCACTCATCTTACCATCAGCGCCTGAAGAAGAGGTCTCAACCAAATTTAAACCTCGAAACGCGTCGGACCCGTGTGGGTTAGACTCTAGTCTGTACAGTTGATGTGGTGTTTTTTGTTCATCATTGTACCCTTATGCCCCGTACACACGGTCGGACTTTGTTCGGACATTCTGACAACAAAATCCTAGGATTTTTTCCGATAGATGTTGGCTCAAACTTGTCTTGCATACACACGGTCACACAAAGTTGTCGGAAAATCCGATCATTCTGAACGCGGTGACGTAAAACACGTATGTCGGGACTATAAACGGGGCAGTGGCCAATAGCTTTCATCTCTTTATTTATTCTGAGCATGCGTGGCACTTTGTGCGTCGGATTTGTGTACACACGATCGGAAATTCCGACAGCGGATTTTGTTGTCAGAAAATTTTATAGCCTGCTCTCAAACTTTGTGTGTCGGAAAATCCGATGGAAACTGTGTGATGGAGCCTACACACGGTCGGAATTTCAGACAACAAGGTCCTATCACACATTTTCCATCGGAAAATCCGACCGTGTGTACAGGGCATTACAAGCACATTGCTATTGTCCTCACCTTTTTTGTAGCATCCTTTATTTCTTTTTCAGTATTTATATATGTTGTTTCGTTATGATTTTAATTTTTGATACAAAATAAACTATACATGTTTTTATATGCTGTTTGAAGACTCTTGCCTTATAAAGTCCCATCAGAGGAAAACAATGTTCTAGTATATAGTCTCATAGGGATGTGGGCAAGTTGTCTTCTTCCACAAGGTCATCGTCACTATCCTTATTAACATATTTCTGGGTAGTAGATACCCTTTCCTCGCTTTCTTGTGACGATAACCTTCTGGAAAATTATATATTTTTTTACGCTGTTTTTTGATATAATAATTTAATCATTGTAACCAATTCATTATGACCAATTATGCCAGTTCTAACTGGGACTCGACCATGTCGGGACTATATAGGAATTATGCACAGAAGGAAAAGAGAGACACAGAGTTGTCATTGATGTTCCTTATGCCCCGTACACACTGTCGGATTTTCCGATGGAAAATGTCCGATCGGAGCATGTTGTCGGACATTCCGACTGTGTGTGGGCTCCATCGGACATTTTCAATCGGATTTTCTGACACACAAAGTTGGAGAGCAGGCTATAAAATTTTCCGACAACAAAATCCGATCGCGTCAATTCCGACCGCGTGTGGCCATTTCCGACGCACAAAGTGCCACACATGCACAGAAGAAATTGCGAGACGGAACAGCTCGGTCTGGTAAAAATAGCGTTCAGAATGGATACAGCACTTTCGTCACGCTGCAATGTCAAAAATAGTTTAATGCAGCGCACTCTCTTCTTCTTTATAATGTGAGAAGAATTAAGTAGTTTTGCTGCTCATATTCACACAGACTTCTCACAAACTTCTTTTTGTTTATTATTTATTGGGATTCCCTCAATATATTTACATTTGTCACATCTGACCAATTTTTTTTGGGGTTGTTTTTAAATATTTTATGTTTTTTTCAAGGCTGTTTTTTTTTTTTTTTTTGGTGTGTTTTTATTGGTTTTGTTTTGTGTTTTACTCCATAATATTTTTGTGTGTGTTTTGTGTGTCAAGTTACCACAACACCATTATTATCTTGTATTATTTAATCTCAAGGATATTGTTTGGTGTTGGTGTCCCTTGTTAATTTCACATTGTATTTTTGAAATGTACCTGCCTCCTCACAAACAAACTGTCCTTTTTGAAGGAAAACACACATAGGCGAGTATAATTGAAACAAAAATTCCTTTATTAAGGGCTCACAACCAAACAAAGAGGGAGGCAACGCTGGATAAACAGTTGAGATTGGCAAAGCCTTGGACCCCCAGGGCAACATCAATTCTTTACCAGCAAAATTGGTGGCCTGAGGAGTCTATATCTAAGGGAGTGCAGTCTGGTCCAGAAGTCCCAGAGATCCAGAAAGCAGCAGATGACATCTATGTCCCAGGCTGTGGTACTACAAGAGCCTGCATCTTTTGTCAGACCAGACTGAACCCAGGGTCATCACTCTCTGGTCTTCCTTAGACGCTTCCTTCCACGCTGTGGCTCTGGTGTGGGAGATGTGCCAGGAGGAGGATTAGGACCTTGAGGTGGAGGAGGAGGAGTAGGACCTGAAGGAGAAGGAGGAGGAGGACCATGTGTGAGGTCACAAATGTGGGTAGCACGTGTTATTTGGCCCCTCAACCTCTTATTGAGAGCTTCCAAAATTAGGAACTCACACAGGAGTTGTTGGCCCTCCTCCATCTGCATCATTTTGCAGGCAGTTATGCCAGCAAAGTCCTCCTCCACAGTGTGGGGGGTTCTCAGGGCCTCTGTAGCCTTCCAAAAGAGGTCTATGGCAGCCTCCTCCAGTGTACTACTCTTCCTGGCACTTTGTCTTTGAAGGTGTAGGGGAGGGACCTGGATATCAGGCAGCCTGCTTGGCCCGGCCACCTCCTGGCTGAGACTTCCCTGTGTATGAAAAAGGGACATGGTTTTAGTTTTTGCTTTATCAATCACAATCATAAATTAGTACTCCAGACTAACATCTAGTTAACATCATTGATTGGACAAGCAGAAATATTGAGAGGAATGCTATACCTGGCTCAATCTGGGCTCCTCCACATGTTGCTGCCTGGAAGGCCCAGGTTGGGCGTCACAAGCCTCAGCTGGGGGGGAAGGAAGCATGGAAGGAAGACTGGAGAGTGATGGGCCGGGTTCAGTCTGACCTGCCAGAAAATGCAGCATGTCATAGTACCACAGCCTGGGGACATAGATGTCATCTGCAGCTCCTGATCTCTGGGAATGCTGGACCTTCTTGTGCTCCCTTAGATATGTGCTCCTCAGGCCACCAATTAGAACCTTTAAATAGGTGATGTCTGCTGTGGGGATCACCGTCTTCACAAATGCCAACAAACTATCCAGCGCTGCCTTCCTCTTTGTTTGGTTCTTATAATGTGGGTGGTTTATCTGCCACAGACAAGGCAGCTCCCTGAACATATCAATGAATATGGCCATAAATTCATCCTCTCTAAAGATATCCATTTTCACTGCAAGACACAACACAAGACAAACCCTAATGTCAGCCTAAAGTCTACTAAACTTGTGCAAATACAGGCCTCAATCTAGAAGCAGTATAGGCCCAATGTTAAATCTTACCTTTGCAATCACGATCGGCGCCTCCGTTACTCCTTCCTCCGCTCACAGATCGTATGTACTACGCACGCGTGTTATGCTTTATAGACACTGCGCATGCGTGAAACTCCGCCCGCCCCTGACGTTCTTTCTAGTCTATTCCCCGCCCCTTCTCGTTCGTCGCAGTGGGGAAAGAGCACATGGCAGAAACACAGCAGGTGTCAGATAATTTCAGCAACGAGGAGGAGGAAAGTCCGCAGCCTGAAACGTCCCAATCCAGAAGGAGACGATATAAGGCATCAAATATGTCCTTTGGGGAGATGTTGGAGATGGTAGACATCCTGAAGGAGGCCGACTATGATGGAAAGTATGGACCTTACCCCAACCCCAATGTCCGAAAGGCCAAGATAATGGCGAAAGTAGTCAAGAGTCTGCACCGGAATTTCGGGGTACGACGATCGAAAGACGATCGAAAGATCAGCTCAGGAAGCAGTGGTCGGACCTCAAATTAAGAGAACACGAGCAGTACAGAAAGATCCGGAGAGTGCTGCAAAAAAGTAGAGGTTCCTATTATTTCTGTTTATTATGTTTGTGCTGCTCCATGTGCTTTTCCTAATAACTGTTATCCAGTTTAAAATGGCAACTTTCATGTTCATGGGCACATTATTCGTTCGTATCAAACATAGTTTGTTTGGCCATATGCAATTGCCATCATTTTTTGGGGCCTACTTGTGTACAAAGAATTGGGTGATGTAGATGTGTTTGTTACTAGAATGAAATGCAAACTAGATTCTGTGTAAGGAGAGGACACTCAGTAGCTGTTTACACATCTGGACGCAGGAGCACTAGTGTGGGACACAACAACACCCTTTTTATTAGGGGGCCCACACAGGTGCTCCAGTGTATACTATAGGGGGGTCTCCATCTGTGAAGCTTGTACAAGACAGGTAAAGTATTGAAGCTTGACAAAGGACAATAAAAATGCTACATCTTGGAACAAAATAGACAATTGTACCCCACTTCCAAGCAATGCTTCATATTTATAGTTCTGACATTAAATATCTGTGTGCTAAGTATACCTTTTTTTTTTTACATAGGGGATAAAAGACTCGGAGGACACCCCTCATCTGAAGAGACCACAGACCCCCCACCTCTGGAAGAAGGGGAAATCCACCGAAGACCAGCAGAGCAGGAGGAGGAAGACATGGTGGAAATTGTCACCACAACAGGTGAGTGTCTGCGACCACAGGCTCAGGTAAGAGATGGATGCCGCCATATTTATAATACCTGTTTTTTGTGTCAACATGTGCTATCTGCCATCACGGGAGATCAATGGACGCGTTTTGGGGGTGCAACCCCTTCCTCAATAATAAAGTAGCTGTGAGGAAGGGGTTGCACCCCCAAAACACGTCCCTTGATCCCCCATGATGGCAGCTAGCACATGTTGACATTCTTAAATTTATGTGCATCTTCAAAATTTGGCTTTTCCTGGGGTGACTTCACCCCATCTGAACGCAATTGTCAGGAAAAGCCCTCTTGTAGTCATTCCAGCAAACAGAAGATTAAAAGAATGCCTGTAAGCGCCATCCGGTGCCCGCGCGCAATAGCGCCAATAGTGCTAATAGGCGAACGCGCGTACGCAATAGCGCCAATAGCACTAATGGGCGAACGCGCGTGCGCAATAGCGCCAATAACGGCGCACGGGCGCTCGCGGGTGCGCGCACGCGCCCCCTGTAACACTCTTGGCGTCAAGATGGGCTATTTAAAGGAGACTGTTCCAATGCTGCCTTGCTGTCCGGTCTACAGCGTTTCCTGAGACCTCTGCTCCCTTGTTACCAGTTTCTCTGCATCCAGTACCTACCTGGCTTGTTCCTGACTTACCTGTTTGCTGCCTGCCCCGATCTCGGCTTGGACTCTGACTATTCTCTTGGTTTGCCCTCCTGTACCTGATCTGCCCGCTAGTACCTTGACCCGGCTTGTCTGTACCTTCCTGCTGTCTGCTACCTGCTGTGGGACTACAGTGCACCTCCCCACTGTCTGCTACCTGCTACTGGACTACAGTGCACCTCCCTGCTGTCTGCAACCTGCTGCGGGACTACAGTGCACCTCCCTGCTGTCTGCAACCTGCTGCGGGACTACAGTGCACCTCCCTGCTGTCTGCAACCTGCTGCGGGACTACAGTGCACCTCCCTGCTGTCTGCTACCTGCTACTGGACTACAGTGCACCTCCCTGCTGTCTGCAACCTGCTGCGGAACTACAGTGCACCTCCCTGCTGCCTGCAACCTGCTTCGGGACTACAGAGCACCTCCCTGCTGACTACAGGATCCAGCTCTCTTCTCCAGTGTTCCAGCCAGGCACTTGTGCCCCTCTGTACTTCTGAGCCCCTGTTCTCACCTTCAGGGGTTCCTAAGTCAGAGGTATACGAGAGGCCGTTCTCTGCACTCCGGGCTCCACCTACCAGGTACGTGACAGCAATATCAAACTCAGTTTGTAAATACTCATGTCTGATATTGCCTTCAAGTTCTACCAAATGTGAACTTTGTAAGTTCAAGATTTGTGTCTTTCTGGTTGGTTTTAAACATGCCTGTTTTATCTTAAATGGACATTTCTAATTTTATTAATGTGACCCCAAAACTTGTTATACAACAAACATGTTGGTTTGTTTTAAAAACCTTTTCTAAATGCACATGTGATTGTGCTGGTATTAAAAAGATTGTTAATCAAGATTGTGTGGATTATTGTCTCAACGCTACTAAACTTTTGTTGTGCTGTAATGGGTGTTTTCTGTGACAATGGGTGTTATTTCCTAAGGGCAAATACACTTTGCACTACAAGTGTAGTTTCAGTGCAGTTTCAAGTGCACTTGTAGTGCAAAGTGTCTTTGCCTTTAGGAAATAACACCCAACAGTGCTTTGTAAGGTTACACAATCACGCCAATTTCAGGAATCACTACATTTCTGTCAGGGTCAGCTAAAACAAACACAAGCAGGAAATGTCACCAAACCTTGCTTTTATTTTTTTTTATTTAAAAAATGTTTTAGACATTGTCTGGCATATTGATGGCCCCCTACCCGCAAAGAATTCAAGGTATCTTAGCCGGACATCACGGGCACTCAGGGAGGGCAAGCCAGGACGGCCACTTTCAAGCGCCGTCAGGGTTGGTTCATTAGGAATTCTGGCCTCAGGCCCAACTGAGCCAGCATAGTTGGCAGAATGTTTCGGTAAAAAGTTGTGTAGAACACAGCACGCCAGGATAATGTGATTCAGTTTGTACTCCGCCATATGTATGGGTGTAAGAAATAGGCGGAACTGGCTGGTCATGATTCCAAACGTGTTCTCCACCATTTTTCTGGCTCTGGCCAGCCGGTAATTAAAAACCCTCTGGTCCGGGGTGAGGGTCCTCATTGGGAATGGCCGCATAAGATGGTCCCCCAGCACAAATGCTTCATCCGTAACGAAGATGAATGGGAGTCCTTCCACATTGTCTTCTGGAGGTGGCAAGTCCAAGCTGCCATTCTGGAGACACCTGTAAAACTCTGTCTGGGCGATGACTCCACCATCGGACATCCGGCCATTCTTCCCCATGTCCACATACAGGAACTCATAATTAGCCGACACCACCGCCGACATCACAATACTATTGAACCCCTTGTAGTTGTAATAGTATGACCCCGAGTTGGGTGGTAGGACGATGTGGACGTGTTTCCCATCAATTGCCCCTCCGCAGTTAGGAAAGTCCCACCGCTGGGCAAAGTGGGAGGCCACAGTATGCCATTCCTGTGGCGTGGAAGGAAACCGTGGAGTCAAAACAAAATAAAAAATTAGTCATTTTGCACATAAACATGGAAAGCAGATTAGATACAAACATTCTTGCCCAACATCAAGCTAACATTTTTATGAGGGAATTTTTTAAGACCAAAGTATAAGGTACACCTATCAGACCCCCCCCTTCCTGGGCCATTTCTAAAATTATAGGGGGGGGGAACTCTGGGACAGGTAACCCTCTCCACTTCATTGAGCTATGAATGCCTAAATAAATGCCTAAATAATGGGTATTACTTTGAACAGCCCCTCCTTAGTTACACTATTGGCAGCCCACTGGACAGGTAAGAAGTGTCATAATGCAAAGATATAAATACACACTGTACACATTTTAGCACATTTGGACATTCTGCTATTACCTATCAAGATAATAATAGTATACAGAAACTTGAAGCAGTACCATTTGAAAGTATACAGGCAGGCCCTTGCACTACATGCTTTAGGGAATTCATCCATAAATCTGACCACTAAAGAGATGGGTATAGTGTGTATGGGTTTGGCAAAGTCAGCAGATAGATAATTGAGGATAGATAGAGAATTGGTATCAGCTGACTTAGCAGTTGGGGGGAGGGAGGGTTCCAAATGATTTGGGGACACCCAAAAAAGCCTCTGGCACTCTGCCTGAATTTAAAACACAAATCACATTTCTAAACATTTTAGGGGGTGTTTGGGGTAAAGCACTACTATGGAGCTGCTAAAATGCACTGTTAAGTGACTACATGAGGTGAATATAGGGCCAGGAGAGCATGCTGGAGAGGTAAGTGAAGGCAAATATGTATGAAGGACAACAAAAATAATTACATAAAAATCCAGCATGCATGAGGACAAAGGGGACATTCACAGCATATTACAATCATGGTAATTAAGGAATGAGGAAAGAAATACTATACATTAGCAAACATTAAATACAATAAAATGTGATATTAAAGGATAAAAATCTTACCTTAATATACTCCTTCTGCAGGACCTGGATGATGGCAGAACAGGTCTCTAGGATAATGATCCCCAGAGCCTGGGGGGAGATGCCTGTTGAGAACTTCAAGTCCTGCAGGCTTGTCCCCGTCGCCAAGTACCGCAGGGTGGCGACGAGCCTCTGCTCCGGAGTGATGGCTTGCCTCACGCAGGTATCCTGCCTGCTAAAATAGGAGGTCAGCAAAGCCAACAAACGGTGAAATACGGGGTCCGTCATCCTGAGAAAGTTCCTGAAATCATCAGGATTATTCTCACGGATCTCACGGAGCAAAGGCATGTGACAGAACTGGTCACGCTGAAGCAACCAATTCTTGGTCCATGAACTCCTCCCTACCTTGTTCATGGACTGGACTTGTGTCAAGGTCAGAACCCCAACACCAAGCCCCCGCACAGCATGAACTCTACGAGGAGTACATATACGCAACATGGCTAGAAAACGGTCGGCTGCTCAGAACGAAGTAACAGAACGCACTGATGAACAGCAAGGCCTGTGAAGAGCGACCTGAAAAACAGCAACGAGGACAAGAACGCAATGAATAATCAAATACGAACTCACTGCACGCACTGAAGAGCAGATACAAACCCACAAGCACAAACTGAACAGCAGAAAACGATCTGAAAACCACAAGACTCAAAAAGCGCCGCACTTGGTTCTGAAATGGCCTTTTATAGTCTCGTCGTACGTGGTGTACGTGACCGCGTTCTTGGCGATCGGAAATTCTGACAACTTTGTGCGACCGTGTGTACGCAAAACAAGTTTGAGCCAACATCCGTTGGAAAAAATCCTAGGATTTTGATGTTGGAATGTCTGATCAATGTCCGACCGTGTGTACGGGGCATTAGTCTCAGAAAGGTACTTGAGAAAAAATCTTACCATTGGCACATCCACTCTTTTAAACAATATATTAGAAATGAAATGAACCCTTTTGGGTTACGCATTCAAATTTTTCCTACCCTGGACGACATGATCACCACTTTTAAAACTGAATGGGAGAAAAATCTCTCGAAATGCTCCAAGGGTATGATGTCATTCTTAATAGATGAATATCAACGAAAGTTGATTGATATAGAAAAAGAGTTGGAACCTTTAAACAAGCAACTTCTTTGCTTAAAGACCATGCACTATATGATCAATATGACAAGGACCTTAATGAGCACTTGGAACACTATAACAGGGAAATTTTGATCAAAAAAGGACAAAAAATTTCATAGAGATAAAACTGCCTTTCAGGAATCTAGGGTGTATAAATGGAAAAATGTGACAACAAATAGAAACAAAAATCGCTATGCCAAAAATGCCGATGCTATGTCTGAAGCTTCATCTATGTCTTCTGTTTCATCCAAAGGATCGTTCAGACAGAAATCATTCCGAAAGACTAAAAGGAACTCTCAGGGGAATGGGTCACATGAAAAGAATCCCAAAAAGCGTATCACCGATTCTCGTACAATGACCGATCTCCCCAGTCCTCATGTGATGACTGGTAAAACAGGCGGTGTTGGTCCTGCTCTATCTACGTCTTTGGAGACCAATACTTTTCAATTAGAACATACAGGCAGTGAGATCCAACCGCCTAGAATAGTACAAGATAGTTTTTTAGTCAGTCCAACCGACGACTCCACAATCTAAACTACTCTGATTCCCACACAACACCACCTTCTGTACAGAATAAGCACAATCTCAATGTGGTGAATCTTTCCTCCTAAACTTTAAATGAGGCAGAGCTCTCTGTCTTGGCTCGTGGTCTAAGCTTTTGCCCTGACCAAGATCTAGACAAGTTTGAAGTGACAAAGGATATTCAATTGGTTGCGCGCAAGCTTATCTTGAAACAACTATATTGCAAAGAGACACCAAAACAACCCAACTTTAAATCACAAGAACTTCAGGCATTAGATAATCTAATATCACTGTTGGATGACAATGAACCCCCAGATTTGATTGACCAGATCAACCTTGAGCAACTGCTCGGCCGATTTGATCAGTCCGATCTTCCTCAACCCCCTGCCAAAACCTTTAAGAAAAAATCTGACAAATTTCCCACACTAAAAACTAACTCCAATGTGCTGGCTTTTGTCCATTTGACGTGCAATGAAATCCGTAAAATAAACATCACTTCAAAGCAACAACACAATCTTACCCCAAAAGAACGTGAAGCTCTAAAAACATTGGCCTCTAATCCCTCCATCATTATAAAACCTTCAGATAAGGGGGGAAACATTGTTAAATTGGACAATGACCAGTATCTTGCGATTTGCAACAAAATATTGTCCAATCAATAATGGTACTGTAGGATCTCATCTAATAAGATTGAAAAATTCAACAAGGAATTTTACAGACTCTTGGATGAAACATATGCTGCTAATGTGCTTACCAAATCGGACTATGACTTTGTCAGAACCACCCTACCCCGCACTCCAACTTTTTATGCTTTAGCAAAATTGCATAAAGACATACTCAAACCATCAGGCCGGCCAATAATCTCGGGCAATGGTTCCCTTACCGAGAAATTGAGCCAATACATAGATGGTCACCTGCGACCATACGTGCTTAGTATACCCAGCTACGTAAAAGACACTATGCAACTTCTGCAAATAATAGACAACATCCAGGTCCCACCAAAATCATTATTGGTGGCTCTGGATGTTGAAGCATTGTACAGCTCAATACCCCACGATAGGGGACTGGCCTGTATTCGGCATGTGTTGTTACGCGATGCCTGTTTGGGTGATGACAAAAGACTTTTTCTGATTGGTGCTCTAGATTTCATCCTAAACCACAACTATTTTACATTCAACGGCGACTTCTTACTCCAGGTACAGGGAGTCGCCATGGGGACATCTTGTGCCCCATCTTACGCGAACCTGTACCTGGTGGAATGGGAAAGCTGGTTGAAACAGTCTGTATCCACACGTCCCTACATGGCCAATGCGGTGATGTGGCGGCGGTATATAGACGATATTTTGTTAGTCTGGGACGGCGCTCTGGAAAACCTCCAAACTTTTGTGCAGGAACTAAACACCAATTCATTCAATCTCACTTTCACTATGACATTCCATGAACAGGAGATTACTTTCCTGGATGTGACCATCCACAAGCAACATGACGGTTCACTAACCAGCTCTCTCTATCGTAAACCGACATCAGGGAATACTATCTTTCACCCCCTACCACTGATCCGTTCGATCCCCTACAGTCAGTACCTACGGGTCAGGAGAAATTGCACTGATGATAGTGTATTTAAAAGAGAGGCTGATAAGCTTAACCACTTAAGGACCGCCTAACGCCGATTTACGTCGGCAAGGCGGCACGGGCAGGCAAAATCACGTACATGTACGTGATTTGCCTCTCGCGGGTGGGGGGTCCGATCGGACCCCCCCCCGGTGCCCGAAGCGGTCCCGTTCTGTTCCCCGGCGATCCGAGATGAGGGGGAGGCCATCCGTTCGTGGCCCCCCCCTCGCGATCGCCGCCGGCCAATGGGAACACTCCTTTGCTGCTGTATGCTAAACAGCAGCAAAGGAAATGATGTCATCTCCCCTCGGCTCGGTAGTTTCCGTTCCAGCGCCGAGGGGAGAAGACATCAATGTGAGTGCACAACACACACACACACAGTAGAACATGCCAGGCATACAAAACACCCCGATCCCCCCCCCGATCGCCCCCCGATCCCCCCCCAATCACCCCCCCCCCCTGTCACAAACTGACACCAGCAGGTTTTTTTTTTTTTTTTCTGATTACTGCATAGTGTCAGTTTGTGACAGTTACAGTGTTGGGACAGTGAGTATTACCCCCCTTTAGGTCTAGGATACCCCCCTAACCCCCCCTAATAAAGTTTTAACCCCTTGATCACCCCCCATCGCCAGTGTCGCTAAGCGATCATTTTTCTGATCGCTGTATTAGTGTCACTGGTGACGCTAGTTAGTGAGGTAAATATTTAGGTTCGCCGTCAGCGTTTTATAGTGACAGGGACCCCCATATACTACCTAATAAATGTTTTAACCCCTTGATTGCCCCCTAGTTAACCCTTTCACCACTGATCACCGTATAACCGTTACGGGTGACGCAGGTTAGTTCGTTTATTTTTTATAGTGTCAGGGCACCCGCCGTTTATTACCGAATAAAGGTTTAGCCCCCTGATCGCCCGGCGGTGATATGCGTCGCCCCAGGCAGCGTCAGATTAGCGCCAGTACCGCTAACACCCACGCACGCAGCATGCGCCTCCCTTAGTGGTATAGTATCTGATCGGATCAATATCTGATCCGATCAGATCTATACTGGCGTCCCCAGCAGTTTAGGGTTCCCAAAAACACAGTGTTAGCGGGATCAGCCCAGATACCCGCTAGCACCTGCGTTTTGCCCCTCCGCCCAGCCCACCCAAGTGCAGTATCGATCGATCACTGTCACTTACAAAACACTAAACGCATAACTGCAGCGTTCGCAGAGTCAGGCCTGATCCCTACGATCGCTAACAGTTTTTTTGGTAGCATTTTGGTGAACTGGCAAGCACCAGCCCCAGGCAGCGTCAGGTTAGCGCCAGTAGCGCTAACACCCACGCACGCACCGTACACCTCCCTTAGTGGTATAGTATCTGATCGGATCAATATCTGATCCGATCAGATCTATACTAGCGTCCCCAGCAGTTTAGGGTTCCCACAAACGCAGTGTTAGCGGGATCAGCCCAGATACCTGCTAGCACCTGCGTTGTGCCCCTCCGCCCGGCCCAGCCCAGCCCACCCAAGTGCAGTATCGATCGATCACTGTCACTTACAAGGCACTAAACGCATAACTGCAGCGTTCGCAGAGTCAGGCCTGATCCCTGCGATCGCTAACAGTTTTTTTGGTAGCATTTTGGTGAACTAGCAAGCACCGGCCCCAGGCAGCGTCAGGTTAGCGCCAGTACCACTAACACCCACGCACGCAGCATACGCCTCCTTTAGTGGTATAGTATCTGAACGGATCAATATCTGATCCGATCAGATCTATACTAGCGTCCCCAGCAGTTTAGGGTTCCCAAAAACGCAGTGTTAGCGGGATCAGCCCAGATACCTGCTAGCACCTGCGTTTTGCCCCTCCGCCCGGCCCAGTCCAGCCCACCCAAGTGCAGTATCGATCGATCACTGACACTTACAAAACACTAAACGCATAACTGCAGCGTTCGCAGAGTCAGACCTGATCCCTGCGATCGCTAACAGTTTTTTTGGAAGCTTTTTATTGAACTGGCAAGCACCAGCGGCCTAGTATACCCCGGTCGTAGTCAAACCAGCGCTTCAGTAACACTTGGTGACGTGGCGAGTCCCATAAGTGCAGTTCAAGCTGGTGAGGTGGCAAGCACAAGTAGTGTCCCGCTGCCACCAAAAAGACAAACACAGGCCCGTCGTGCCCATAGTGCCCTTCCTGCTGCATTCGCCAATCCTAATTGGGAACCCACCGCTTCTGCAGCGCCCGTACTTCCCCCATTCACATCCCCAACCAAATGCAGTCGGCTGCATGAGAGGCATTTTTATGTGCTCCCGAGTACCCCTACCCAACGAACCCCCCCAAAAAGATGTTGTGTCTGCAGCAAACGCGGATATAGGCGTGACACCCGCTATTATTGTCCCTCCTGTCCTGACAATCCTGGTCTTTGCATTGGTGAATGTTTTGAACGCTACCATACACTAGTTGAGTATTAGCGTAGGGTACAGCATTGCACAGACTAGGCACACTTTCACAGGGTCTCCCAAGATGCCATCGCATTTTGAGAGACCCGAACCTGGAACCGGTTACCGTTATAAAAGTTAGTTACAAAAAAAGTGTAAAAAAAAAAATATATATATATAAAATAAAAAAAAATAGTTGTCGTTTTATTGTTCTCTCTCTCTATTCTCTCTCTCTATTGTTCTGCTCTTTTTTTACTGTATTCTATTCTGCAGTGTTTTATTGTTATTGTTATTGTTATTATGTTTTATAATGTTTGTTTTTCAGGTATGTAATTATTTATACTTTACTGTTTACTGTGCTTTATTGTTAACCATTTTTTTGTCTTCAGGTACGCCATTCACAACTTTGAGTGGTTATACCAGAATGATGCCTGCAGGTTTAGGTATCATCTTGGTATCATTCTTTTCAGCCAGCGGTCGGCTTTCATGTAAAAGCAATCCTAGCGGCTAATTAGCCTCTAGACTGCCTTTACAAGCCGTGGGAGGGAATGCCCCCCCCCCCCCACCGTCTTCCGTGTTTTTCTCTGGCTCTCCTGTCTCAACAGGGAACCTGAGAATGCAGCCGGTGATTCAGCCAGCTGACCATAGAGCTGATCAGAGACAAGAGTGGCTCCAAACATCTCTATGGCCTAAGAAACCGGAAGCTACGAGCATTTTATGACTTAGATTTCGCCGGATGTAAATAGTGCCATTGGGAAATTGGGGAAGCATTTTATCACACCGATCTTGGTGTGGTCAGATGCTTTGAAGGCAGAGGAGAGATCTAGGGTCTAATAGACCCCAATTTTTTCAAAAAAGAGTACCTGTCACTACCTATTGCTATCATAGGGGATATTTACATTCCCCGAGATAACAATAAAAATGATTTAAAAAAAAAAAAATGAAAGGAACAGTTTAAAAATAAGATAAAAAAGCAAAAAAATAATAAAGAAAAAAAAAAAAAAAAAAAAAAGCACCCCTGTCGCCCCCTGCTCTTGCGCTAAGGCGAACGCAAGCAGCGGTCTGTCGTCAAACGTAAACAGCAATTGCACCATGCATGTGAGGTATCGCCGCGAAGGTCAGATCGAGGGCAGTAATTTTTGCAGTAGACCTCCTCTGCAAATCTAAAGTGGTAACCTGTAAAGGCTTTTAAAGGCTTTTAAAAATGTATTTATTTTGTTGCCACTGCACGTTTGTGCGCAATTGTAAAGCATGTCATGTTTGGTATCCATGTACTCGGTCTAAGATCATCTTTTTTATTTCATCAAACATTTGGGCAATATAGTGTGTTTTAGTGCATTAAAATTTAAAAAAGTGTGTTTTTTCCCCAAAAAATGCGTTTGAAAAATCGCTGCGCAAATACTGTGTGAAAAAAAAAAAATGAAACACCCACCATTTTAATCTGTAGGGCATTTGCTTTAAAAAAATATATAATGTTTGGGGGTTCAAAGTAATTTTCTTGCAAAAAAAAAAAACTTTTTCATGTAAAAAATAAGTGTCAGAAAGGGCTTTGTCTTCAAGTGGTTAGAAGAGTGGGTGATGTGTGACATAAGCTTCTAAATGTTGTGCATAAAATGCCAGGACAGTTCAAACCCCCCCCCCAAATGACCCCATTTTGGAAAGTAGACACCCCAAGCTATTTGCTGAGAGGCATGTCGAGTCCATGGAATATTTTATATTGCGACACAAGTTGCGGGAAAGAGACAAATTTTTTTTTTTTTTTTTTGCACAAAGTTGTCACTAAATGATATATTGCTCAAACATGCCATGGGAATATGTGAAATTACACCCCAAAATACATTCTGCTGCTTCTCCTGAGTACGGGGATACCACATGTGTGAGACTTTTTGGGAGCCTAGCCGTGTACGGGACCCCGAAAACCAAGCACCGCCTTCAGGCTTTCTAAGGGCGTGAATTTTTGATTTCACTCTTCACTGCCTATCACAGTTTCGGAGGCCATGGAATGCCCAGGTGGCACAAAACCCCCCCAAATGACCCCATTTTGGAAAGTAGACACCCCAAGCTATTTGCTGAGAGGTATAGTGAGTATTTTGCAGACCTCACTTTTTGTCACAAAGTTTTGAAATTTGAAAAAAGAAAAAAAAAAAAGTTTTTTCTTGTCTTTCTTCATTTTCAAAAACAAATGAGAGCTGCAAAATACTCACCATGCCTCTCAGCAAATAGCTTGGGGTGTCTACTTTCCAAAATGGGGTCATTTGGGGGGGTTTTGTGCCACCTGGGCATTCCATGGCCTCCGAAACGGTGTTAGGCAGTGAAGAGTAAAATCAAAAATTCACGCCCTTAAAAACGCTGAAGGCGGTGATTGGTTTTCGGGGCCCAGTACGCGGCTAGGCTCCCAAAAAGTCCCACACATGTGGTATCCCTATACTCAGGAGAAGCAGCTAAATGTATTTTGGGGTGCAATTCCACATAGGCCCATGGCCTGTGTGAGCAATATATCATTTAGTGACAACTTTGTGCAAAAAAAAAAAAAAGTGTCACTTTCCCGCAACTTGTGTCAAAATATAAAATATTCCATGGACTCAATATGCCTCTCAGCAAATAGCTTGGGGTGTCTACTTTCCAAAATGGGGTCATTTGGGGGGGGGGTTGTGCCACCTGGGCATTCCATGGCCTCCGAAACTGTGATAGGCAGTGAAGAGTGAAATCAAAAAGTTACACCCTTAGAAATCCTGAAGGCGGTGATTGGTTTTCGGGGTCCCATACGCGGCTAGGCTCCCAAAAAGTCCCACACATGTGGTATCCCCGTACTCAGGAGAAGTAGCTGAATATATTTTGGGGTGCAATTCCACATAGGCCCATGGCCTGTGTGAGCAATATATCATTTAGTGACAACTTTTTGTAAATATTTTTTTTTTTTTTGTCATTATTCAATCACTTGGGACAAAAAAAATAAATATTCAATGGGTTCAACATGCCTATCAGCAATTTCCTTGGGGTGTCTACTTTCCAAAATGGGGTCATTTGGGGGGGTTTTGTACTGCCCTGCCATTTTAGCACCTCAAGAAATGACATAGGCAGTCATAAACTAAAAGCTGTGTAAATTCCAGAAAATGTACCCTAGTTTGTAGACGCTATAACTTTTGCGCAAACCAATAAATATACGCTTATTGACATTTTTTTTACCAAAGACATGTGGCCGAATACATTTTGGCCTAAATGTATGACTAAAATTGAGTTTATTGGATTTTTTTTATAACAAAAAGTAGAAAATATCATTTTTTTTCAAAATTTTCGGTCTTTTTCCGTTTATAGCGCAAAAAATAAAAACTACAGAGGTGATCAAATACCATCAAAAGAAAGCTCTATTTGTGGGAAGAAAAGGACGCAAATTTCGTTTGGGTACAGCATTGCATGACCGCGCAATTAGCAGTTAAAGCGACGCAGTGCCAAATTGGAAAAAGACCTCTGGTCCTTAGGCAGCATAATGGTCCGGGGCTCAAGTGGTTAAAGAGAGACTCCTGACACGTGGGTATTCTAAAAAATGTCTAAAGAGGGCCTTTAGACGGGCATGCGCGAAACCTAGACATGCATTAATCTTTAACTCAGAATCTAAGAGCAAAAAAATCAATCCAATTCGGATAATAACTAGGTTTTCCAATCAACACAAGATCGGTAAGATCATTGTTGAAAGATATTGGCACGTCCTTAAACTAGATCCCACAATTGGCCCCTTTGTGCATGACAAGCCCTCCTTTACCTTTAAGCGGGCCAGATCCATCAGAGACAATCTAGTATCTAGTGAATTCTCAGGGGGGGTGTGGGTAAACGTGATCCTTGCAAACGCCCGGGCACTTTTCGGTGTGGCAGATGCCCGTACTGCCAGTACATGTACACCAAACCCAACATCAAATTACCAAATGGTCATAAGTACGCCCTGAAGCATTTTGCAAATTGCAAGACAGTGGGTGTTGTATACCTACTGATCTGCGACTGTGCATGCTACTATGTGGGCAAAACCAGGCAGGAGCTCTGTCGGCGGGCATACCGCCACATAGCTTCTATGAAATCCTGCAACCCCAGCTCACCGCTGGGAAGACATGTCTCAGTGTTTCATGCAGGGAAATTCCCCAAACCGTCATTTTTGATCTTGGATCATGTCCATCCAGGACTATGCGGCGGCGATTGGAACAAAATTCTGCTTCAGAAAGAACAGAAGTGGATTTATTGCCTGCAGGCTACTAAGCCTCCTGGCCTAAATGATGCCATTTCCTTTTGACCCTTTCTAGAGGGTTTTGCCTCGGGGGGCCCAGAATAGGATCCCCCCGGAGTTAAACATACCTCAGTTTTGGTAGAATCCCCATAAACTATGTTTCCAATCATATCCGCAGGTTCTCTCTGAGAAATCACCATCTAGAAAACTTCTGTTGTGAATTTTTTTTTTTTTTATGAAAATGGCAGGCTGGTCATTACCAGACCCTAAAACTACTTCAGCCAACAAGGCAGGATTTATATTTGGTTTTTTAAAGAAATCCCCACTAATCATGCTCCGAATTACTTTCGCTTGTCCTGGAAAATCTTAAGCCGCTAATTGTTCATTTCATTTGAATTTTTGGTGAAACTGGCAAGCTGGTCGTATCTGACCATAATAACGTGAGATATCAAAATAGGATCTATATTTGATTTTTCAATCAAACTATATGTACATATTATGATTGTAATATAATCCTGTGATATATACCTGTTTTTTATTTCAGAGATTCTGGCACCTTATGTCTTTTTGCTGTTTCATCTGCTTTTTTGCCCCTCTGTCTCGCAGCTCAATAGGTATTATACATATGGCCCCTTTATGTATGGTTAACCACTTGAGCCCCGGACCATTATGCTGCCTAAGGACCAGAGGTCTTTTTCCAATTTGGCACTGCATCGCTTTAACTGCTAATTGCACGGTCATGCAATGCTGTACCCAAACGAAATTTACGTCCTTTTCTTCCCACAAATAGAGCTTTCTTTTGATGGTATTTAATCACCTCTGCGGTTTTTATTTTTTGCGCTATAAACGGAAAATTCCGAAAATTTTGAAAAAAAAATGATATTTTCTACTTTTTGTTATAAAAAAAATCCAATAAACTCAATTTTAGTCATACATTTAGGCCAAAATGTATTCGGCCACATGTCTTTGGTAAAAAAAATGTCAATAAGCGTATATTTATTGGTTAGCGTCTACAAACTAGGGTACATTTTCTGGAATTTACACAGCTTTTAGTTTATGACTGCCTATGTCATTTCTTGAGGTGCTAAAATGGCAGGGCAGTACAAAACCCCCCCAAATGACCCCATTTTGGAAAGTAGACACCCCAAGGAAATTGCTGAGAGGCAATTTTTTTTTGTCCCAAGTGATTGAATAATGACAAAAAAAAAACAAATATTTACAAAAAGTTGTCGCTAAATTATATATTGCTCACACAGGCCATGGGCCTATGTGGAATTGCACCCCAAAATACATTCAGCTGCTTCTCCTGAGTATGGGGATACCACAAGTGTGGGACTTTTTGGGAGCCTAGCCGCGTACGGGGCCCCGAAATCCAATCACCGCCTTCAGGATTTCTAAGGGTGTAAATTTTTGATTTTACTCTTCACTGCCTATCACAGTTTCGGAGGCCATGGAATTCCCAGGTGGCACAAAACCCCCCCAAATGACCCCGTTTTGGAAAGTAGACACCCCAAGCTATTTGCTGAGAGGCATGTTGAGTCCATGGAATATTTTATATTTTGACACAAGTTGCGGGAAAGTGACACATTTTTTTTTTTTTGCACAAAGTTGTCACTAAATGATATATTGCTCACACAGGCCATGGGCATATGTGGAATTGCACCCCAAAATACATTTAGCTGCTTCTCCTGAGTATGGGGATACCACATGTGTGGGACTTTTTGGGAGCCTAGCCGCGTACGGGCCCCGAAAACCAATCACCGCCTTCAGGATTTCTAAGGGTGTAAATTTTTGATTTCACTCTTCACTGCCTATCACAGTTTCAGAGGCCATAGAATGCCCAGTTGGCACAAAACCCCCCCAAATGACCCCATTTTGGAAAGTAGACACCCCAAGCTATTTGCTGAGAGGCATGGTGAGTATTTTGCAGCTCTCATTTGTTTTTGAAAATGAAGAAAGACAAGAAAAAACATTTTTTTTTTCTTTTTTCAATTTTCAAAACTTTGTGACAAAAAGTGAGGTCTGCAAAATACTCGCTATACCTCTCAGCAAATAGCTTGGGGTGTCTACTTTCCAAAATGTGGTCATTTGGGGGGGGGGGGGTTGTGCCACCTGGGCATTCCATGGCCTCCGAAACTGTGATAGGCAGTGAAGAGTGAAATCAAAAATTCACGCCCTTAAAAAGCCTGAAGGCGGTGCTTGGTTTTCGGGGTCCCGTACGCGGTTAGACTCCCAAAAAGTCTCACACATGTGGTATCCCCGTACTCAGGAGAAGCAGCAGAATGTATTTTGGGGTGTAATTTCACATATTCCCATGGCATGTTTGAGCAATATATCATTTAGTGACAACTTTGTACCAAAAAAAAAAAAAAAAAATTTGTCTCTTTCCCGCAACTTGTGTCACAATATAAAATATTCCATGGACTCGACATGACTCTCAGTAAATAGCTTGGGGTATCTACTTTCCAAAATGGGGTCATTTGGGGGGGGTTGAACTGTCCTGGCATTTTATGCACAACATTTAGAAGCTTATGTCACACATCACCCACTCTTCTAACCACTTGAAGACAAAGCCCTTTCTGACACTTTTTGTTTACATGAAAAAGTTTTTTTTTTTTTTTTCAACAAAATTACTTTGAACCCCCAAACATTATATATTTTTTTAAAGCAAATGCCCTACAGATTAAAATGGTGGATGTTTCATTTTTTTTTTCACACAGTATTTGCGCAGCGATTTTTCAAACGCATTTTTTGGGGAAAAAACACACTTTTTTTAATTTAAATGCACTAAAACACACTATATTGCCCAAATGTTTGATGGCATAAAAACGATGATCTTAGGCTGAGTACATGGATACCAAACATGACATGCTTTACAATTGCGCACAAACGTGCAGTGGCAACAAAATAAATACATTTTTAAAAGCCTTTAAAAGCCTTTACAGGTTACCACTTTAGATTTACAGAGGAGGTCTACTGCAAAAATGACTGCCCTCGATCTGACCTTCGCGGTGATACCTCACATGCATGGTGCAATTGCTGTTTACGTTTGACGACAGACCGCTGCTTGCGTTCGCCTCAGCGCGAGAGCAGGGAGCAACAGGGGTGCTTTTTTTTTTTTTTCTTTATTATTTTTTTGCATTTTTATCTTATTTTTAAACTGTTCCTCCAATTTTTTTTTTTAATCATTTTTATTGTTATCTCGGGGAATGTAAATATCCCCTATGATAGCAATAGGTAGTGACAGGTACTCTTTTTTGAAAAAATTGGGGTCTGTTAGACCCTAGATCTCTCCTCTGCCCTCAAAGCATCTGACCACACCAAGATCGGTGTGATAAAATGCTTTCCCAATTTCCCAATGGCGCTGTTTACATCCGGCGAAATCTAAGTCATGAAATGCTCATAGCTTCCGGTTTCTTAGGCCATAGAGATGTTTGGAGCCACTCTGGTCTCTGATCAGCTCTATGGTCAGCTGGCCGAATCACCGGCTGCATTCTCAGGTTCCCTGTTGAGACAGGAGAGCCAGAGAAAAACACGGAAGACGGTGGGGGGGGGGCATTCCCTCCCACGGCTTGTAAAAGCAGTCTAGAGGCTAATTAGCCACTAGGATTGCTTTTACATGAAAGCCGACCACTGGCTGAAAAGAATGATACCAAGATGATACCTAAACCTGCAGGCATCATTCTGGTATAACCACTCAAAGTCGTGAATGGTGTACCTGAAGACAAAAAAATGGTTAACAATAAAACACAGTAAACGGTAAAGTATAAAAAATTGCATACCTGAAAAACAAACATGATTAAACATAATAACAATAAAACATTGCAGAATAGAATACAGTAAAAAAGAGCAGAACAATAGAGAGAGAGAACAGAGAGAGAGAGAACAATAAAACAACAACTATTTTTTTAAATTTTATATATTTTTTTTTTTTTTTTTTTTTTACACTTTTTTTGTAACTAACTTTTATAACTGTAACTGGTTCCAGGTTCGGGTCTCTCAAAATGCGATGGCATCTTGGGAGACCCTGTGAAAGTGTGCCTAGTCTGTGCAGTGCTGTACCCTACGCTAATACTCAACTAGTGTATGGTAGCGTTCAAAACATTCACCAATGCAAAGACCAGGATTGTCAGGACAGGAGGGACAATAATAGCGGGTGTCACGCCTATATCCGCGCTTGCTGCAGACACAACATCTTTTTTGGGGGGGTTCGTTGGGTAGGGGTACTCGGGAGGACATAAAGAAAATGCCTCTCATGCAGCTGACTGCATTTGGTTGGGGATGTGAATGGGGGAAGTACGGGCGCTGCAGAAGCGGTGGGTTCCCAATTAGGATTGGTGAATGCAGCAGGAAGGGCACTACGGTACGACGGGCCTGTGTTTGTCTTTTTGGTGACAGCGGGACACTACTTGTGCTTGCCACCTCACCAGCTTGAACTGCACTTATGGGACTCGCCACGTCACCAAGTGTTACTGCAGCGCTGGTTTGACTTCGACCGGGGTGTACTAAGCCACTGGTGCTTGCCAGTTCACCAAAACGCTACCAAAAAAACTGTTAGTGATCGCAGGGATCAGGCCTGACTCTGCGAACGCTGCAGTTATGCGTTTAGTGTTTTGTAAGTGACAGTGATCGATCGATACTGCACTTGGGTGGGCTGGGCCGGGCGGAGGGGCAAAACGCAGGTGCTAGCAGGTATCTGGGCTGATCCCACTAACACTGCGTTTTTGGGAACCTTAAACTGCTGGGGACTCTAGTATAGATCTGATCGGATCAGATATTGATCCGATCAGATACTATACCACTAAGGGAGGTGTATGCTGCGTGCGTGGGTGTTAGCGGTACTGGCGCTAACCTGACGCTGCTTGGGGCTGGTGCTTGCCAGTTCACCAAAATGCTACCAAAAAAACTGTTAGAGATCGCAGGGATCAGGCCTGACTCTGTGAACGCTGCAGTTATGCGTTTAGTGTTTTGTAAGTGACAGTGATCGATCGATACTGCACTTGGGTGGGCTGGACTGGGCCGGGCGGAGGGGCAAAACGCAGGTGCTAGCAGGTATCTGGGCTGATCCCGCTAACACTGCGTTTTTGGGAACCCTAAACTGCTGGGGACGCTAGTATAGATCTGATCGGATCAGATATTGATCCGTTCAGATACTATACCACTAATAGGGCGTACACACGGTCGGACTTTGTTCGGACATTCCGACAACAAAATCCTAGAATTTTTTCCGACGGATGTTGGCTCAAACTTTTTTGTCTACACACGGTCGCACAAAGTTGTCGGAATTTCCGATCGCCAACCACGCGGTCACGTACACCACGTACGACAAGACTAGAAAAGGCCGGTTCAGAATCAAGTGCGGCACCCTTTGGGCTCCTTTTGCTAATCTCGTGTTAGTAAAAGTTTGGTGAGAGACGATTCGCGCTTTTTCAGACTCGTGGCTTTCAGATCATTTTCTGCCGTTCAGTTTGTGCTTGTGGGTTTGTGTCTGCTCTTCAGTGCATGCAGTCAGTTCGTATTGGAGTTTTCTGTGCGATCTTGTCCGCTCGTTGCTGTTTTTCAGGTCGCTCTTCACAGGCCTTGCTGTTCTTCAGTGCGTTCTGTTACTTCGTTCTCAGCAGCCGACCATTTTCTAGCCATGTTTCGTATGCGTACTCCTCGTAGAGTTCGTGCTGTGCGGGGGCTTGGTGTTGGGGTCCTGACCTTGACACAAGTCCAGTCCATGAACAGGGTGGGGAGGAGTTCATGGACCAAGAATTGGTTGCTTCAGCGTGACCAGTTCTCTCATATGCCTTTGCTCCGTGAGATCCGTGAGAATAATCCTGATGACTTCAGGAACTTTCTCAGGATGACGGACCCCGTGTTTCACCGTTTGTTGGCTTCGCTGACCCCCTATATCAGCAGGCAGGATACCTGCATGAGGCAAGCCATCACTCCGGAGCAGAGGTTGGTCGCTACCTTGCAGTATTTGGCAAAAGGGAGAAGCCTGCAGGACCTCAAGTTCTCGACAGGCATCTCCCCCCAGGCTCTGGGGATCATTATCCCAGAGACCTGTTCTGCCATCATACAGGTCCTGCAGAAGGAGTATATGAAGGTAAGATTTTTATCCTTTTATATCACATTTTATTGTATTGAATGTTTGATAATATATTGTATTTCTTTCCTCATTCCCTAATTACCATGATTGTAATATGCTGTGAATGTCCCCTTTCTCCTCATGCATGCTGGATTTTTATGTAATTATTATTTTAGGTCCTTCATACATATTTGCCCTTCAATAACCTCCCCAGCATGGTGTCTCCTGGCCCTATATTCACCTCATGTAGTCACTTAACAATGTATTTTATCAGCTCCATAGTAGTGCTTTACCCCAAACACCCCCTAAAATGTTTTGAAATGTTATTTTTGATTTAAATTCAGGCAGAGTGTCAAAGGCTTTTTTTTGTTGGTGTCCCCAAATAATTTTTAGTAACCCTCCCTCCCCCAACTGCTAAGTCAGCTGATCCCAATTCTCTATCTATCCTCAATCATCTATCGGCTGACTTTGCCAAACCCATACACACTATACCCATCTCTTTACTGGTCAGATTTATGGATGAATTGCCCAAAGCATGTAGTGCAAGGGTCTGCCTGTATACTTTCAAATGGTACTGTTTCAAGTTTTTGTATTCTATTATTATCTTGATAGGTAATAGCAGAATGTCCAAATGTCCTCAAATGTGTACAATGTGTATTTATATCTTTGTATTATGACACTTCTTACCTGTCCAGTGGTCTGCCAATAGTGTAACTAAGGAGGGGCTGTTCCAAGTAATACCCATTATTTAGGCATTCATCGCTCAATGAAGTGAAGAGGTTTACCTGTCCAAGAGTTCCCCCCCCTATAATGTTAGAAATGGCCCATGAGAGTGGGGGAGGGGGAATATGATAGGTGTACCTTATACTTTGGCCTTGTTAAATTCCCCTTACTAAATGCTATCTGGAGGTTGCTCCATAATGTTTGTGTCTAATCTGCTTGCCATGTTTCTGTGAAAAAATAGTAATGTTTATTGTTTTTTCCTCAACAGTTTCCTTCCACGCCACAGGAATGGCAGACTGTGGCCTCCCACTTTGCCCAGCGGTGGGACTTTCCTAACTGCGGAGGGGCAATTGATGGGAAACACGTCCACATCATCCCACCACCCAACTCGGGGTTGTACTATTATAATTACAAGGGGTTCAATAGCATAGTGATGTTGGCGGTGGTGTCGGCTAATTACGACTTCCTGTATGTGGACGTGGGGAAGAATGGCCGGATGTCCGATGGTGGAGTCATCGCCCAGACGGAGTTTTACAGGCATCTCCAGAATGGCAGCTTGGACTTGCCAGCTCCAGAGGACAATGTTGAAGGACTCCCATTTGTGTTCGTTGCTGATGAAGCATTTGCGCTGGGGAACCACCTGATGTGGCCATTCCCAATGAGGACCCTCACCCCGGAACAGAGGGTTTTTAATTACCGGCTGGCCTGAAGAGTGGTGGAGAACACATTTGGAATCCTGGCCAGCCGGTTCCGCCTATTTCTGACACCCATCCATATGGCGGAGTATAAACTGAACCATATTATACTTGCGTGCTGTGTTCTCCATAACTTTTTAAGGAAACATTCGGCCAACTATGCTGGCTCAGTTTGGCCTGAGGCTGGAATGATACATCAAACCACACTGACGGCGCTTGAAAGCGGCCGTCCTGGCTTGCCCTCCCTGAGTGCCCGTGATGTCCGGTTACGATACCAGGAGTTCTTTGCGGGTAGGGGGACTATTAATATGCCAGCAAATATGTGAAGCCTTTTTATAATAAAACAAAAAAAGAAATTCTTTGTGGACATTTACTGCTTGTGTTTGTTTTAGCTGACCCTGACAGAAATGTGTAGAGTCCAGAAAATGTCGTGATTGTGTAACCTTATTATACAAAGCACTGTTGGCTGTTATTTAATAAAATGCAAAAACACATTTCAGTACAAGTGCACTTGCAACTGCACTGAAACTGCACTTGTAGTGCCAAGAGGATTTGCCCTTAGGAAATAACCCCCATTTTCTCAGAAAACAACAATTACATCACCCCAAAAGTGTTGTAGCGTTGAGACAATAATCCACACATTCTTGATTAAAACAATCTTTTTAATACCTGCACAATCACATGTGCATTTACCAAAGGTTTTTCTAACAAACCAACATGTTTGTTGTATACCAATTTTTGTGGTGGCATTATCAAAACTCAAAATGTCCATTTTAGATAAAACAGGCCTGGGTAAAATCAACAAGAAAAGACACAAATCTTGAACTTACAAACGTCACATTTGGTCGAACTTGAAGGCAATATCAGACATGAGTATTTAGGAACTCTGTTTGATATAGCGTTCAGATGGGGTGAAGTCACCCCAGGAAAAGCCAAATTTGGAAGATGCACACCAATTTAACAATGTCAACATGTGCTAGCTGCCATCACGGGGGATCAAGGGATGTGTTTTGGGGGAGCAAGCCCTTCCTCACCGCTACTTTATTATTGAGGAAGGGGTTGAACCCCCAAAACGCGTCCATTGATCTCCCGTGATGGCAGATAGCACATGTTGGCACACTTTGTGCATCCTCCAAATTTGGCTTTGGGAAAAATCACAAAAACATTTAGCACATTGTAGCACACAAAAGAAGAAAGTGATTTGGAGGGGCTTTAAACTCGCCCCAAAACATCAATGATGTTTTTATTTTTTGGAATAACATCATTGATGTTTTGCTTGATGATTTCCAATTGTAAATTACACCCCATGATCTCCCCGATCAGGATCTGGGCACTTTCGGATGTGAAAGGATCTGGATCCACACCCTCACGATCACCTAAAAAGAGAGGAAACCCCAAAATAAATTAGGTTTAAAAAAAATGCCGCCATCCATCTCTTATCTGAGCCTGTGGTTGCAGACACTCACCTGTTGTGGTGACTAGTTCCACCACGTCTTCTTCCTCCTGCTCAGATTGTGTTGGGGGGATTTCACCTTCTTCCAGAGGGGGGGGGGGGCTCTGGTCTCCTCAGATGAGGGGTGTCCTCCGAGTCTTTTCTCCCCTATGTAAAACAAAAAGGTATACTTAGCACACAGATATTTGATGGCAGAACTATAAAGATGAAACATTGCTTGGAAGTGGGGTACAATTGTCAATTTTAGCAGAGTTCCAAGATGTAGCTTTTTTAGTGTCCTTTGTCAACATGCAATACTTTACCTGTTTTGTACAAGCTTCACAGATGTAGCCCCCCCTATAGTATACACTGGAGCACCTGTGTGGCCCCCCTAATAAAAATGGTGTTCTTGTGTCCCACACTAGTGCTCCAGTGTCCAGATGTGAAAACAGCTGCTAAGTGTCCTCTCCTTACACAGAATCTAGTTTACATTTCATTCTAGTAACAAAGCCATCTACACAACCCAATTCTTTGAAGACAAGTATAGGGCGTCAAAATGGTGGCCAAATGCATATGGGCTAAACAATGGTATTTTATAGTTGGAACGAAAAACGTTTGATCCGAACGAATAATGTGCCCATAAACATGAAAGTTGCCATTTTAAACTGTACAACAGTTCCTAAAAGCATATGGATAGGGATGAGCTTCGTGTTCGAGTCGAACCCATGTTCGACTCGAACATCGGCTGTTCGATCGTTCGCCGAATTGCGAACGTTATGGGCCGTTCGCGCTAAATTCGTGTGGCGCGTCACGGCCCATAATTCACTGCGGCATCGCAGTGCATTGCTGGCTGATGATTGGCCAAGCATGCACTATGACCCGCATGCTTGGCCAATCACAGCGCCGTCAGTAGAGAGAGCTGTAATTGGCCAAAGCCAGGGTGGCTTTGGCCAATTATGGCTCAGGGGATTTAGTACACACCCCACACTATATAAGGCCGCCTGCACGGCGGCCCTGTGTAGTGTGTGTTCCGGTGTGCTGAGAGATAGAGAGAGAGAGAGACAGTGTCATTTGATTTGAGTTAGATAGATTAGGCAGAACAGTCAGTCAGTTAGCTGCACTTACAGTGTATTGTGTATATATATGCATCCCAGGTGTTGCATATATATATATACACTGTATTCAGTTTAGCTAGATCCGTTCCTGTTATCTTCTATCTAGACTATTTACATTTAATGCAGTGCGTCCTGCTCACAGTGTTCAGCTAGATCCGTTCCTGCTATTTACATTTAGTGCAGTGCGTCCTGCTCACAGTGTTCAGCTAGATCCGTTCCTGTTATCTTCTAGACTATTTACATTTAGTGCAGTGCGTCCTGCTCACAGTGTTCAGCTAGATCCGTTCCTGCAATTTACATTTAGTGCAGTGCGTCCTGCTCACAGTGTTCAGCTAGATCCGTTCCTGCTATTTACATTTAGTGCAGTGCGTCCTGCTCACAGTGTTCAGCTAGATCCGTTCCTGCTATTTACATTTAGTGCAGTGCGTCCTGCTCACAGTGTTCAGCTAGATCCGTTCCTGCTATTTACATTTAGTGCAGTGCGTCCTGCTCACAGTGTTCAGCTAGATCCGTTCCTGTTAAATTCCTACTGACCGGCAGGCTTGTCTGGTTACAGTATATAAAGCTACCTGAAGAAAATTACAGGTGTTCTATTTGATCCTATTAGTACCACGGTCAGGCAGCTAGACTATTTACATTTAGTACAGTGCGTCCTGCTCACAGTGTTCAGCTAGATCCGTTCCTGTTATCTTCCTACTGACAGGCAGGCTTGTCTGGTTACAGTATATAAAGCTACCTGAAGAAAATTACAGGTGTTCTATTTGATCCTATTAGTACCACGGTCAGGCAGCTAGACTATTTACATTTAGTACAGTGCGTCCTGCTCACAGTGTACAGCTAGATCCGTTCCTGTTATCTTCCTACTGACAGGCAGGCTTGTCTGGTTACAGTATATAAAGCTACCTGAAGAAAATTACAGGTGTTCTATTTGATCCTATTAGTACCACGGTCAGGCAGCTAGACTATTTACATTTAGTACAGTGCGTCCTGCTCACAGTGTTCAGCTAGATCCGTTCCTGTTATCTTCCTACTGACAGGCAGGCTTGTCTGGTTACAGTATATAAAGCTACTTGAAGAAAATTACAGGTGTTCTATCCCAGCTTAGTGCAGCTACAGGCCATTAGTATGTCTGGAAGGCCAAGAAGGAGAGGCAGACAGTCACAAGCCAATAAGAGAGGGCAAGCAGGCTCTGTGTCTAGTGCTGGTCGTGGAGACGGTGCATCCTCATCAGCACGTGGCCATGGGACACGCTTGGCCTTTTTTTCGGCAGCTGGCCATGTTGAGCCGCAACATGCGGAAGACTTGGTCGAGTGGATGACCAAGCCGTCCTCATCCTCCTCATCCTCTCTCACCCATGCCCAGGGTGCTTTGTCTGGCAAAGCAGCGGCCTCTTCCCTCAGCTCAATGTCATCAGTGACTCCTTCCCTAGCTCCACCATGTCCTCATGAGGATTCCCTCGAACTGTTTGACCACAGTGTTGGGTACATGCTCCAGGAGGATGCCCAGCGTTTGGAAGGCTCTGATGACGATACTGAGCTCGATGAAGGCAGTAACATGAGCGCGGACAGAGGGGGTGCCCAAGAAGGACAGCAATCTGGCAGTCATGCTCCCCCTGCTGCAGCATACTGCCAGGTTTGCTCCAGTGATGAGGAGGGAGGGGATGATGAGGTCACTGACTCAACGTGGGTGCCTGATAGGAGAGAGGAGGAGGAGGAGGAGGAGGAGGAGGAGGAGGAGGAGGCGGCAGCACATCACCAACGAGGCAGGATGCCCTCCAGGGGCCAGCCTAAGGGCAGCACATTGACTGCATCACACCCCAAAGCTCCACATGTGCAGGGCGCTGCAGTCTCTGCGCGTTATTCAAAAAGTTCTTTGGTGTGGGCCTTTTTTGAGACGAGTGCATCAGATCGCACCGCTGCTATTTGCAACATATGTCTCAAGCGTATCTTGCGTGGCCAAAATATCTCCCGCTTGGGTACCACATGCTTGACCAGACATATGTTGACCTGCCATGCAGTTCGTTGGCAAGCGTATCTAAAAGACCCACACCAAAGAACAAAGAGGATCTCTCCTTGCTCCTCATCAGCTGAGATTTCCAACCCCACTAGACCTTCAGTCCTCTCTGAGACCTGCAGTGAGAGGAATGAAGGTGTAGAATTAGGTGTGTCACAGCCAAGTACTTGTGGGCAATCTGCTTTTGGTACACCGACGTCAGATTGTACCAGGCAAATTTCCCTGCCCCAGCTGCTGCACCGCCGAAAGAAGTTTGCTCCCAGCCATCCACATGCCCAGCGGTTGAATGCTAGCTTGGCAAAATTGCTAGCACTTCAACTGCTGCCTTTTCAGTTGGTAGACTCTGCCCCCTTCCGTGAGTTTGTGGAATGTGCGGTTCCTCAGTGGCAGGTACCCAAACGCCACTTTTTCTCACGGAAGGCGATTCCGGCTCTCTACCGGCATGTGGAAGGCAATGTCCATGCCTCGCTGGACAGGGCGGTCAGCGGTAAGGTGCATATTACCGCTGACTCATGGTCCAGCAGGCATGGACAGGGACGTTACCTAAGTTTCACGGCGCATTGGGTGACTCTGCTGGCAGCTGGGAAGGATGCAGGACAAGGTGCAGTAGTGTTGGAGGTTGTTCCGCCACCACGCCTCCAAAATGCTGATTGTGACACACCTCTCTCCTCCACCCCCTCCTCTTCTTCTTCCTCCATGGCCTCTTCCTCGGAACCAGCGGTGCTCCGTAGGCGTTCAAGGGGCTACGCAAGTACGCAGGCCAAAAGATGCCATGCGGTGCTTGAGCTGGTGTGCTTGGGGGACAGGAGCCACACTGGGGCAGAGGTTCTGTCAGCTCTGCAGGGGCAGGTTCAGAGGTGGTTGACGCCACGCCAACTTAAGGCAGGAATGGTGGTTTGCGACAATGGCACCAACCTCCTCTCTGCCCTCCGACAGGGACAAATGACCCATGTGCCCTGTTTGGCTCACGTCCTTAACTTGGTGGTGCAGCGGTTCTTGGGCAGGTACCCGGGCTTACAGGATGTCCTGAGGCAGGCCAGGAAAGTCTGTGTGCATTTCCGCCGGTCATATAATGCCAGTGCTCGGCTGACGGACCTCCAAAAGGAGTTTAACCTGCCCAAGAACCGCCTAATCTGTGACATGCCCACCAGGTGGAACTCAACGTTGGCCATGCTGCAGCGGCTGCACACGCAGCAGAGGGCCATCAATGAGTACCTGTGCGACTATGGCACCAGGACAGGGTCAGGGGAGCTTGGTTTTTTTTCCCCACGCCAGTGGGCCATGATCAGGGATGCATGCACTGTCCTGTCACCATTCGAGGAGGCCACGAGGATGGTGAGCAGTGACAGTGCATGCATCAGTGACACTGTCCCCCTTGTCCACCTGTTGGAGCACACGCTGCGTGGAATAATGGACAGGGCACTTGAGGCAGAACAGAGGCAGGAAGAGGAGGACTTCCTTAGCTCTCAAGGCCCCCTTTATCCAGACAGTGTTCCTGCGTGCCCGCCGATCACACAGGAAGAGGACGAGGAGGAAGAGGAGGAGGAGGAAGATTGTGTCAGTATGGAGGTGGAGCCTGGCACTCAGCATCAGCAGCAGTCTTTAAGGGATCAGTCCCAAGAAACACATGGACTTGTACGTGGCTGGGAGGAGGTGGCTGCGGACCATGTCGTTCTTAGTGACCCAGAGGACTCCGGACCGAATGCCTCAGCAAACCTACGCTGCATGGCCTCCCTGATCCTGCAAAGCCTGCGTAAGGATCCTCGTATTCGTGGTATCAAGGAGAAGGACCAATACTGGCTAGCAACCCTCCTTGATCCACGTTACAAGGGTAAGGTTGCGGACCTTATCTTGCCATCGCAGAGGGAGCAGAGGATGAAACATCTTCGGGAGGCCTTGCAGAAAGGTCTGTGCAACGCGTTCCCAGAGACTGGGAGGTTACAAACTCCTGTTTCTGGACAACGTGTTGCTGAGGCTTCGGTCAGTCAAAGAAGGAGCGGTGGAGAAGGTGGCCGTCTGACCGATGCGTTCAGACAATTTTTTGGTCCGCAGCCCCAAGGTATGATCGGTTCCAGCAACCATCGCCAGCGTCTGTTTTACATGGTGCAGGAATACCTAGGGGCAAGATCAGACTTGGACACCTTTCCCACCGAAAATCCTCTGGGTTACTGGGTCTTGAGGATGGATCACTGGCCAGAGCTTGCACAGTATGCAATTGAGCTACTGGCCTGTCCTGCATCCAGCGTTCTTTCGGAACGCACATTCAGTGCTGCTGGAGGCGTGGTAACCGATCACAGGGTGCGTCTGTCCACCGACTCGGTCGATCGGCTGACCTTCATAAAAATGAATGAGTCTTGGATCACCACCAGCTACCAAGCACCTGATGCTGATGTAACCGAATAATTTTTTTTGAAATCTCAGATCCCTTCAAAGACTGCCTATGCTGATGCTGAGTGACTATCCCTGAGTAATTATCCTCTTCCTCCTCAATCATCACGCTGATAGCTTGTAAGAACATTTTTGGTTCTGGGCGCCACCACCAGTGCCTAAGGCACAATTTTTCAGCCCCTGTTTAACAGGGGCGTGTAATTACAATTTTTGATGTAATACTTTGCAGCAGGGCTCGTTCCTGCATTCCAACTAGAGTGTCTGTGAGGGGTTGCAGTGTTGTGGCACCAGCACCAGTGCCTAGGGCCCAATTTTTCTGCCCCTGTCTAACAGGGGCGTGTAATTACAATTTTTGATGCAATACTTTGCAGCAGGGCTCGTTCCTGCGTTCCAACTAGAGTGTCTGTGAGGGGTTGCAGTGTTGTGGCACCAGCACCAGTGCCTAAGGCCCAATTTTTCTGCCCCTGTCTAACAGGGGCGTGTAATTACAATTTTTGAAGCAATAATTTGCAGCAGGGCTCGTTCCTGCGTTCCAACTAGAGTGTCTGTGAGGGGTTGCAGTGTTGTGGCACCAGCACCAGTGCCTAAGGCCTAATTTTTCAGCTCCTGTTCAACAGGGGCATGTAATTACAATTCTTGATCTAATATTTCACAGCAGGGCCCTGTGAGGGCTTACAGTGTTGTGGCCACAGCAACACCTAAGGCCCAAATTTCTGCTGAGTATATAGGGCAGGACCCTACTTTCAAACATCTAACTTACAAACGACTCCTACTTGCAAACGGAAGGAGACAACAGGAAGTGAGATGAAATCTACCCCTAGGAAGGGAAATTCTCTCCTGTAAGAGTTAATATGGGAAAACAATTTCTCCTTTCCACTGATGCTTTCCAATCCTTGTTCCACAAAAAAACCCAAATTTTCAAAAAACATTTTTCATTGGGACAAAAAAGTGAGGTGAAATCTTCTGAAGAGGAGGAAAGACAGCAAAACAAATGTCACAGGGGTGATAACCCTTCCCTATGTTTTCCAAAAAGCTTAGAAAAGATTTTTTGGCTGGAGCTAAACACGTTAAAAATGTTCAAAATTACAAACAGATTCTACTTAACAACAAACCTACAGTCCCTGTCTTGTTTGCACCGCCTGTATACTGCTGTTCAGAGTATATAGGGCCTGGTGGCCCCACACCTTTCCTTATTTTAATTTGGGTGCGGGGTTCCCCTTAATATCCATACAAGACCCAAAGGGCCTGGTAATGGACTGGGGGGTACCCATGCCGTTTGTCTCACTGATTTTCATCCATATTGCCATGACCCGACATGACATTAAACCCGCAAGCAGTTTTAAATGAGATTTTTTCCTTTAAAAATGACATTTGGTGCAGGGACTGTTCTAAACATGGGAAACACGCGTCACTTTACAGGCATACTATAGACACCCCCCAGGTACGATATTTAAAGGAATATTTCACTTTTTTTTTTTTACTTTAAGCATCATTAAAATCACTGCTCCCGAAAAAACGGCCGTTTTTAAAAGTTTTTTTTGCATTGATACATGTCCCCTGGGGTAGGACCCGGGTCCCCAAACCCTTTTTAGGACAATACCATGCAAATTAGCCTTTAAAATGAGCACTTTTGATTTCGAACGTTCGAGTCCCATAGACGTCAATGGGGTTCTAACGTTCGTGCGAACTTTCGGTCCGTTCGCGGGTTCTGGTGCGAACCGAACCGGGGGGTGTTCGGCTCATCCCTACATATGGAGCAGCACGAACGTAATAAACATAAAGAATAGGAACACAGCACAACTACTTACTTTTTTGCAGCACTCTCCGGATCTTTCTGTACTGCTCATGTTCTCTTAATTTGAGGTCCGACCACCGGTTCCGGAGCTGATCTTTCGATTGTCGTACCCCGAAATTCCGGTGCAGACTCCTGACCACTTTCGCCATGATCTTGGCCTTTCGGACATTGGGGTTGGGGTAAGGCCCATACTTTCCATCATAGTCGGCTTTCTTCAGGATGTCCACCATCTCCAACCTCTCCCCAAAGGACATATTTGAGTCCTTAAATCTCCTTCTGGATCGGGACATTTCAGGCTCCGGCCTTTCCTCCTCCTCCTCCTCGTTGCTACAATTAGCACCCACCTGCTGTCTATCCGCCATGTGCTCTTCCCCCACTGCGCCGAACGAAAAGGGGTGGAGAATAGACTAGAAAGAACGTCAGGGGCGGGCGGAGTTATACGCATGCGCAGTGTGTATAAAGTGTAACACACGTGCGTATTACGTATGATCTGTGAGCGGAGGAAGGAGCATCGGAGACGCCGATCGTGATAACGAAGGTAAGATCTAAACTTGCGCCTATACTGCTTCGAAATGGAAACCTATATTGTAACAAGATTAGGGGAGTTTGGCCTGACATTAGGGTTTGTCTTGTGTTGTGTCTTGCAGAGAAAATGGATGGGTTCAATGACCACTATTTCCTGCCCCTGTTCATTGACAAATACAGGGAGCTGCCCTGTTTGTGGCAGGTCAGACACCCCCACTATAATCACAAACAGAAGAGGCAGGCAGCGCTGGAGAAACTGCTGGAGTTGGTGAAGCCGGTGGTCCCCACAGCAACCATCCCTTATTTAAAAGCTAAAATTGGTGGCCTGAGGAGCACATATCTGAGGGAGCGCAAGAAGGTCACAGATTCCCAGAGGTCCGGAGCTGCAGCAGATGACGTTTATGTCCCCAGGCTGTGGTACTATGAGAGACTGCGATTTCTGTCAGACCACACTGAAGTCAGGGAATCACTCTCTACTCTTCCTTCCACGCTTCCTTCCATACCTGCTGAGGCTTCCGATGTCCAACCTGGGCCTTCCAGCCAGGAAGAAGTGGAGGAGCCCAGCTGGAGTCAGGTATAGCATTGTTCTACTGATTTCTGGTCAATAAATAAATGATGTTTACTAGATGTTATTATTGATCACTAATTGCTGATTGAAAAAAGTGTTTTACATATCAATAGACAGTAGTGGGCACCCAAAATTGGGACAAGAATGAAAACTGCTGGGCTCAGAAGGATAGTCTGTCATATTTGTTAACATTCAATTTGCAGCAGTCAGGAGGTGAAAATTGTGTGTGATTGATGAATAAAAAACTAAAACTATGTCCCTTTTTCATACACAGGAAGACCTCAGCCAGGAGGAGGCTGTGGAATGTGGCAGTCAGGAGGAGGCGGGGATTAGTTGCAGCCAGGAGGAGGCGGGGCTAAGTGGCAGCCAGGAGAAGCCAGGGACCAGTCGCAGCCTGACTGAGTCTCAGGTCCCTCCCCTCCGCCTGCCATATAAACGAGCCAGGAAGGCCACTCCGAGTCCCGTGCAGGATTCAGCGTTCAGGCTGATCCAGGAGGCTTCGGCGTCCCTACGAGCCTTACCAACTCCTGAAGAGGCCTTTGCCTGCATGGCTGCCACCAAATTGCAGGGCATGCAGGAGGGTCAACGCAGGCTCTGTGAGGACCTGATGTACAAAGTCCTACATAAGGGGGTTAGTGGTGAACTAACACCAATGACCGACGTGGTTGAGTTGGACCATCCTCCTCCTCCTCCTGCTGCCACAACTCCACCACCACAGCCACAGCGTGTAAGGAAGCGTGGAAGGAAGACCTGAGAGTGATGACCCTGCGTTCAGTCTGATCTGACAGAAGATGCAGTCTCTCGTATGACCACAGCCTGGGGACACAGATGTCATCTGCTGCTTTCCGGATCTCTGGGACTTCTGGACCAGACTGCCCTCCCTTAGATAAGGACTCCTCAGGCCACCAATTTTGCTTACAAATAGTTGATGTCTGCCCTGGGGGTCCAAGGCTTCACCCACTTCTGCAGTTTCTCCAGCATTGCCTCCCTCTTTGTTTATTTGTGAGCCCTTAATAAAATTTTTGTTGGGAAATTATACTCTCCTGTGTGTGTTTTCATCAAAAAAGGACAGTTTGTTGGTGACGATTCAGGTACATTTCTAACATAAAATGTAAAATTAACAAGGGACAACAACACCAAACAATCTCCTACAGATTAAATAGAACAACATATCAATGGTGTTGTGGGAACTTGTCACAAAAAACACACACAAACATTTTTGGGAGTACAAATCAAAATCCCAAAAAAAAAAAAAAATACAAACACAAAAAAAGAATCTACATTAAAGCCAAAAAATGTTTTAAAAATATACAAAAATATGTTGTCAGATGTGAGAAATCAAAATATATTGAGGGAATCACGATAACGAAATAAGTTTGTGAGAAGTGTGTGTGAATATGAGCAGCAAAACTACTTTATTCTTCTCACATTATAAAGAAGAAGAGAGTGCGCTGTATTAAACCATTTTTAACATTGCAGCGTGACGAAAGTGCTGTATCCATTGCGAACGGTAAGTTTACCAGAACGAGCTGTTCCGTCTTGGAATTTCTTCTGAGCATGCGTGGCACTTTGTGCGTCGGAACAGGCCACACACGGTCGGAATTGACGCGATCGGATTTTGTTGTCGGAAAATTTTATCTCCTGCTCTCCAACTTTGTGTGTCGGAAAATGTCCGATGGAGCCCACACACGGTCGGAATTTCCGACAACAAGCTCCGATCGGACATTTTCCATCGGAAAATCCGACCGTGTGTACGGGGCATTAGGGAGGTGTACGGTGCGTGCATGGGTGTTAGCGGTACTGGCGCTAACCTGACGCTGCTTGGGGCTGGTGCTTGCCAGTTCACCAAAATGCTACCAAAAAAACTGTTAGCGATCGCAAGGATCAGGCCTGACTCTGCGAATGCTGCAGTTATGCGTTTAGTGTTTTGTAAGTGACAGTGATCGATCGATACTGCACTTGGGTGGGCTGGGCTGGGCCGGGCGGAGGGGCAAAACGCAGGTGCTAGCAGGTATCTGGGCTGATCCCGCTAACACTGCGTTTTTGGGAACCCTAAACTGCTGGGGACGCTAGTATAGATCTGATCGGATCAGATATTGATCCGTTCAGATACTATACCACTAAGGGAGGCGTATGCTGCGTGCGTGGGTGTGAGCGGTACTGGCGCTAATCTGACGCTGCCTGGGGCGACGCATATCACCGCCGGGCGATCAGGGGTCTAAACCTTTATTGGGTAATAAACGGCGGGTGCCCTGACACTATAAAAAATAAACAAACTAACCAGCGTCACCCGTAACGGTTATACGGTGATCAGTGATCACCGTATAAAATAAAATTTTTATGGTTTACGGAATTACACTATATGGCCCCTTCTTCATTTTATGTGTGTTATGTCCGAGGACGCTTAAGCTTCTATATGGAAGAAGATGCCCCTGGGAAAGAACCGCTAGGATTCAACCTTCAGTTCATCTTTGGTGTCCCCCCTCCATTGCCAGTGAGCAATTTAAGCCTGTTTGACCCATACAGCATACACTCTGTGGGTCCCAACTTTCTGGTAAGCCTCCATTCATTCGGGTGATGGTTTTGCACAAGTGTATATCAACACATATTGGATTTTTTTTGAAGGTTTCCTCGATCACATATTTTGGTGTTCATCAATGTTGCAACAATTTTGTCTATTGCATATACTAACTACTTACCGTGGGTCCAGTACTTTCAGTACGCCTCCATTCAGTTTTGGGACAGTCTTGTCACTATTATATTTGTTGATTCACATGGTGACTGTAATGGTTTATATCATGATGGACTTTTTACGTATTTAACATGGACATTCACTAATAATACTATTTTTTGACATTTTTTCTTTTATTGCATGTGTTATTGCATTATTTCTTTCTCTATGTTTTTGCATCACTTTTAGCGCTACACTTGGTTGTATATCACTTGTTTTGACGGCCAGTCTCATGCCTACACAGGCGTCGGACAGGTCGTTCAGCCACACCATTCCCGAAGGTAAAAACTCCACTCCTATCATCACACTTGCATCTGATTCTTACCAATGCAGGTGAACTATACCAGCAGATGCATATCCACCTACACTGCAGTGTGCTTTGCATCTGCTGGGAGATCATTGGCAGCAGCTTTTTGCATGCTGTTTTTTAATGTGATTTTAGTTAATCACACAACACTTTTTGTGTCCTTTTGTGTTTTTCTCTTTTCAGTGATTGCATGTGGGTGTGTTCAACTGTGCTTTCCCCCCTATTGCTGTGAGCTCTGATGACGCGGAGTGCTGTTATATCACTCCCTACCTATTGCTAGACCTTTATGTGATTTCTTTCTACTCACGCCAAGAGGATTTTCCATCTTGTAGGAGTCTATAGGTAAGCATACCATAGTTTGCTGTTCCTATTATACAAATATCACACACATTAGATGCAAGCCCTAATACTCTATGTGAGATATAATTTTTTTTTTTTTACTTTTTCCTTTGCTTCTGATTCAACCCCAACCACCCCCCTTCCCCCCTCCCCCCTTACCCCCCCTCTTGCCTTACACCTATGGATTGGAATCTACCAGATTGTCTTTCTCTGTGCCCTAGGTGATATTACACACTACCTATAACAGCTGTTACCAGTGGTGTCAATTTGCGAATGGTAGGACGCTGTCAGGAAAAGCCCTCTTGCAAATATCCCAGCAAACTAAAGTTTAAAGGAATGCCTGTGCACAGAAGCGCCATCCGGCGCTCGCGCGCCGCGCAATAGCGCCAATAGCGCCAATTGCGCTAACGTGCGTACGCGCATGCGCAATAGTGCCACTTGCACGAACGTGCGTACGCGCATGCGCAATAGCGCCAATAGCGGCGCCCTGTGACAGCACTTGGCGCCAAAGGGGCTATTTAAAGAGGACTGTTCCACTGCTGCCTTGCTGTCTGGTCTACAGCATTCCTGAAGACCCCTTGTGCCCTGTTACTTGCATTTGCTACCTGATACCTGTTGGACTGTTCCTGACTACTCTGTTTGCTGCCTGCCCTGATCCCGGCTTTTGGACTTTGACTATTCTCCCGGATTTACCTTCTGTACCTGATCTGCCCGTCTGTGTTTGACCCGGCTTGCCTGCACCCTGCTGTCTACATCCTGCTGCTGAACTACAAGACACCTCCCTGCTGTCTGCATCTTGCTGCTGGACTACAAAACACCTCCCTGCTGTCTGCATCCTGCTGCTGGACTACAAGACACCTCCCAGCTGTCTACATCCTGCTGCTGGACTACAAGACACCTCCCTGCTGTCTACATCCTGCTGCCGGACTACAGGACACCTCCCAGCTGACTACCTGATTCAGCTCTCTGCTCCAGCCTTCCAGTCAGGCACTTGTGCCCCTTCGCACTCCCGAGCCCCTGTCATCACTACCAGGGGTTCCCGAGTCGGAGGTATACGAGAGGCCGTTCCCTGCATTCCGGGCTCTACCTACCAGGTACGTGACAGACGCCCTTTGTGTCCTGCTGTGGTCTGCATGTCCGTACCGTGTCTTTGGTGCTAGCGCTGGCCTACGGGTCACTTTTTCATCAGTGGTTTACTGCGCTCATCTCTGTTTTTAAAGTTGGATGCTTTTAAACTGTGGGCTCAGGAGTCAAATGGTGAGCATATCACTCAATCATGTTGAAACAATCTTGACCTTTATGCTTCATAAATATATGATGTTATCATACCATGAACTTGTTCTAAGATGTTTTGTTCTCTTTGTAAATGTATAGATAGCCACTCATCTTACCACCAGCCCCTGAAGAAGAGGTGTCAACCAAATTTAAACCTCGAAACGCGTCGGACCCGTGTGGGTTAGACTCTAGTCTGTATAGTTGATGTGGTGTTTTTTGTTCATTATTTGTACCCTTGCAAGCACATTGCTATTGTCCTCACCTTTTTTGTAGCATCCTTTATTTCTTTTTCAGTATTTATATATGTTGTTTCATTATGATTTTAATTTTTGATACAAAATAAACTATACATGTTTTTGATATACTGTTTGAAGACTCTTGCCTTATAAAGTCCCATCAGAGGAAAACAATGTTCTAGTATATAGTCTCATATATAGTCTCATAGGGATGTGGGCAAGTTGTCTTCTTCCACAAGGTCATCGTTACTATCCTTATTAAAACAAGTCTTAAGGGGTGCCCAGCCTTTGGACCCCATCACCCTCCAGTTAAGAACTCGCCAAGATGGAGGCATCTTGAAGTACCCAGATCTAATTCGGATTGTACGAGAGGAAGAAGCTATTCTAGAAAGGAAGAAGGAGAACATTCAAGAACCAAAGCACACTGTTGGAGTCTGAACAGTTATGCCCCGTACACACGGTCGGACTTTGTTCGGACATTCCGACAACAAAATCCTAGGATTTTTTCCGACGGATGTTGGCTCAAACTTGTCTTGCATACACACGGTCACACAAAGTTGTCGGAAAATCCGATCGTTCTAAACGCGGTGACGTAAAACACGTACGTCGGGACTATAAACGGAGCAGTGGCCAATAGCTTTCATCTCTTTATTTATTCTGAGCATGCGTGGCACTTTGTCCGTCGGATTTGTGTACACACGATCGGAATTTCCGACAACGGATTTTGTTGTCGGAAAATTTTATCTCCTGCTGTCCAACATTGTGTGTCGGAAAATCCGATGGAAAATGTCCGATGGCGCCCACACACGGTCGGAATTTCCGACAACACGCTCCGATCGGACATTGTCCATCGGAAAATCCGACCGTGTGTACGGGGCATTAGTGTGATGGAAGATGATCCCCAGATTGAGCTTCTTAAGACTCAGGTGGCTCAGTTAATGGAAATGATGGCTTTGCTGACCACGAGACCCCCAAATCCGCCCAATTGAGGAACAAAAAAATTGAAGAGAGTATCAGACTCCACCTTCAGAAGGCAATCTGGACTTTGTTTCAACTGCGGAGGGGTTGGACATTTCGGGAACGTGTGCCCAAGTCCAAGGGCAGCAGTACAACGTCAAAAGCCGGCGGAAAACTTCAAAGGGCCCCAGTGAAGGAGTCAACTGGGTGCCCTGTAACTGTTGTCAACTCCAACGAAACCCGAGTTCCCAAAGTTTTGAGAGTAAGAGGAGGAATGAAGTTGAGTGAGCGTCCATGGAAACGAGGAATCAAGATGCGCACTAATAAGCAAAGTAAGCCAAACACTCATGGTGGTTTTCCCCTCAACCTAGTGGGACCCTCTCCGATCATCCCAATCCAGGTAGAAGGAATCTACGCCAAGGCACTGCTGGATACTGGGGCCCAAGTGACCTTTTTGTATAAAGATTTCTACATGAAGCACCTCAGGCATCTGCCCCTGCAAAAGTTGGAAGAATTGGAGATATGGGGCCTAGGTACCCAGAAATTTCCTTATGAGGGATATATCCCTATCAAACTCACCTTTGACCCAAGTGAGGCTGGAAAGGCAGAGACTTTTGACATTGGCGGTTGTATGTCCCCGACCCCCTGGGGCCCATAGAAGTTCCCTTATCATCGAAACAAATACTGATCTGGTCAGAAGACTACTGACACCACTTGTACAGAAGGAAAGTACCCTGGCTTTGAAAGTGCACCCCATGCTAACCCAAGTGTATGAGGACATAGTACATGAGCAGAAGGCCCCACCAGAAGGGGTGGGAAAGGTTTAGTGTTTAGACCGAGGTGAAGAACTACTACAACCGGGTGAAGTGGTGTGCATGAGGGCCTCTGTCAAGTTGAGTTGGAGACAACCTGATCCTTTCATTGTCCTGGAGATGGACACTCAGGAAGAGGATGTGGGTCTGGAAATCTTCCCAAAAGTGCTATCTACTAAGGCACTTAAGAGAAGCAAGGGGAGAGTCTCAGTCAGTGTTCGGAACACGACAGCCTTGCCTGTGAAGATACCAGGCAAGAATGCTGCTTGGGCAGGCAAATCAAGCGACCCCGGTTTCGCCAAGAGATGTGAAAAGGGGACCAGAAGAGGAGATTCCCATAGAGAATTTTTACCCGAAGAACACCTCCCTTACGCCTGAGTGGATGGAGAGGGCCAAAGCCCAACTCATGAGATGGAAAGACGTTTTTTCTTTTCCAATATTTTATATTGAAAATAGTACATGGAAAAATATACAATATACATTTCTTGAATATAAAAGGTAACTGAAAAAGACACATCTCGGCCAACATGGCCTGCAAAAGTTACATTTGGCAAATTAGAGCATCTCTACTAGCAAGGTATAACATCTTTACATCTGCCTATCTTTATAGTTTAATTGCCCCAAAATCATTTCCATATCACTCGTGTGTTCTTTGGCGAGAAGGCGCGACGCCGGGCACCCACCCGTCCACCCACCCGTCCACCCCATTTGGGATCTACACTGTGGACGGGAGGCCCCCATCCCCACCCCCCACCCCCGACCCGCAACTAGTAAATCTGTTATCAAATCTTGACTTTCTGCTATATTGCGAGGGCAACAACATGAGGCAGGAAAACCTGCAAAGAGTAACAAAAAAGAAAAAGGAAAGGGTAAAAGAAAGGAGGAGAAAGAAGGAGAAGAGAAAGGGTGGGGGAAGGGTTGGGGTTGAGTGCACCCCTAAGGATCTCCACCAAGATCCATTACCTATCGAAGCCCATGGATAGATAGGTCCACCATGGTTCCCAGATCCTGTCGAAAGCCCGCTGTTTATCCAAAAGAATCACTGACAGGCGCTCATTAATCATGATCCACGTCAGCTTCGCTTTTATCAATTCAAAGGGGATCAGAGGCTTTCTCCAGGACCTAGCAATCGCGATCCTAGATGCTGTGAGGATAAAAGATATGAGTTTTTTTTGTGTGCCTAGGCACTCCTTCCACTGGACCCCCCACTAGTGCCTGTTGTGGAGATTTGGTTAAATTAACTTGGGTCAGTGAGTAGATAAAGTTATAGATGCGTATCCAAAATCGTCTGACTTTAGGGCAAGTTCACCAAGTATGGTATATTGTACCTTCCCTGCCGCACCCCCTGACAAAGATCTAACGACAGTAGCATTCCCTTCCGTGAGCCTAGATTGTCCCGTTTGAGTTAAGTGCTGCTATAATATCTATCGCCCGTCGGGTTTGGTCCGGAGCCTGTCTATTGGGGACAAATCCCACTTGGTCGGGATGGATATATTTGGCTAGAAAGGAATTCATTCTGGTCGCTAATACTTTGGTCATCAGTTTGAGGTCCACATTGATGAGCGATATCGGGCAATAGTTAGTAGGATCCCCATGATCCTTTCCCGGTTTAGGAATTACTTGTATAAGGGCCTCATTTTCATATGTAGCTAGAGGGTTACCTTTCCGTATCGCATTAAAAAAGGAACATAGATGAGGAGTCAATATGGCTGCATATTTTCTATAATAGTGGCCAGTGAAGCCGTCCGGGCCAGGTGCTTTTGTGGGGTTCAAACATTTAATAGCTGCTAATATCTCTCCCTCGGTAAAGTCAGCTTCCATTAAGTCTATGTGTTCTTGTTCTACTTTTGGTAAGGGAATATCCTGAAAAAATTCATCTGCCCGGGCTTTGGGAAATAGGGCTGGTTTATTGTATAGATCAGTAAAGAACCTCGAAAATTCTTTGAGTATCTCTTGGGGGTTTTGGGTAAGTTTCCCATCCCGTTTACGTAATCTCGGCATTGCAGGGTTAAATGGTCGCGGGGTTAGTTTTCTAGCTAAAAGTGTGGTAGGTTTATCTCCCTTGGTGTAAAAACGATGTCTGGACCAGCGTAGATATTTCTCCGCTTTGGTTGTAAGGCTAAGATTTAATGCTATTCTAGCAGTATCTATTTTATGTCGCAGGTCCAGATGAGGGTTAGATTTTGGTTCCTGAACTATTTTTTGTAGCTCGTCTTCCTGTTGTTGAATCTTTTGTGTATTCTCCCTTTCTTTCCTAGAGGCCACTTGAATCAGTTTGCCGCGAATGGTGGCTTTATGTGCCGCCCAGTTGATGCTAGGGGACGTGTCGGTAGCTCGATTATCTATAAAATATTGTTGGATAGTCTTCTCTATCTCAGTGTATATAATGGGGTCATTAAGTAATGAAGCGTTAAGTCGCCACGTTGAGGGTTTTGGTCTCGTCCATAAATCGGTTAGTGTCATTTGTACTGGTGAGTGGTCTGACCATGAACTGGGCACTATTTTAACTGATTCAATTGAAGGTAAGAGTGATGATTGTGTTAGTAGATGGTCTATCCGCGAGTACGTTTTATGGACCTGGGAGTAGTGGGTATAATCCCTGGTAGTGGGATGGAAGTCCCTCCAGGTATCTATGAGATCATAAGAGTGTAGAGTCCCTGCCAGTTTGATGCCCTGCTTGGGAGTATGTTTCACTATCGGTTTATGTACATTGGTCCTATCAAGGGCTTGGTCTAATGAGACATTGCTGTCACCGCCCATTATAACTTGGCCCTGTACATGAGGTATCAGTGTTTGTAGCATGTTTTCGAAAAATATTACCTGACCCGTGTTGGGGGCGTAATATGAGATGAGAGTAATAGCATTTTCATTTACTTTCCCCGCGACCATGATATACCTCCCTTCCTTGTCTCTGATGACTGTTGAGGGGGTAAACGGTACCCTCTTTGCAATGCAAATCGCTACTCCTCGTTTCTTATCTAGCCCGTTCGATAAATAAAACGTGGGAAATCTGGCATTCAGGTATCTAGGGGCTGAAGTACGTGAAAAATGCGTTTCCTGGAGGAGTAGGAAATCTACACCTAGTTTATGGTAGTTAAGAAAGGCTTTAGCACGTTTTGTTGGGGAATTTAGGCCTTGAACATTATGTGTTAATACATGAGTGTGTGAATGGGGTAACTGAGATTTTAGCATTATCATCTGGCAGACTGTACTCACCTGTTGTAGATGGTCATCATAACTCTCGAGTAGAAGATGTTTCGTTGGGCTTCTTCAAATTCCGAATGTGGGGGTGCACTCAAGGAAAAGAAAAAGACAAAAGAAAAAAGAAAAGAGAAATCAGTGTTGGGGTAAGATGAACTGGACCAGTGTCCACCTGTCACCTCTGAGCTAAGGTACATAAAGAACTGAGATAACAACATGAACATATTCGTAAAGGTCCCGGAGACTATAGTCTCCACTAGGTAGGGCGAGGTTGTCTCCATCTAATTGATGATGACAAGCTCGTCGAGAAGTGGCATGCGTGTCCGCCTCGGCACTTTCCGTATAAAACATTGTATTGGTAGAGAGGGAAGTCAGGCAAATCTAGCAAACTCAATCTATTACATTCCCTCAAGTCCTACTGAACAAAACTAGATTAGACTAGGTTAGGGGGTTCAGGGTTTACTGTATCTATATAACCATCTTAGTAAAACAACAAACATAGGTAAATCAATTCTAATCTCCCAATAACAAGAGGGGGGTTTAATCCCTCCAAGAGTTAGGCAGTCACATTGGCATCTCGAAGATGAGGTAAACTGGCTGAACTATAGCCAACAATGTGAGTTCCAGCCTGCTGAAGGGAAGTCCTATATGGGTTTACGGTGATATCAATTATCACTGTGTGGTGGATACTTCACAAAAAAGGGGGCTCATCTCCATCATCCATCAGGTCCAGCTACTGGGTGTCGTCTTCTAGAAGAATATCGCTGGCGTTGTTCCCATAAGGGCGAGATTGGGCGATCCGTTTCCTGTTGTGCTTTGGGGGCCGATGATTCCCTGGAGATCAAGCCGAGGCCCAAGAGAACGTCTTCTCCATCCGAGAAATTTGCAAAGGAATATGTCTTTCCCTTGAAGGTAAACGATAGTCGAAAAGGAAATGACCACCGATATTTGATTTGGCGATTAGTGAGCTGTGCCAATAATGGTTTCAAGGCTCGTCTTTTTTGGATAGTCATTTGCGAAATGTCCGCGAAAATTTGTATGGGATGACCCATGAGGTCAATTTCGCCCCTAGCCCGGGCTGTGGACATTATTTGTTCCTTGAGTCTGTAAAAATGCACGTTGACTATGACATCTCTAGGAGGGCCATCTTGTCTTGGGGCCATCAAAGCTCGGTGTACTCTATCAATTTCCATGTGCTGTGGTGAAATGTCTGGAATCAAATCTTGCATGAGAGTATGTACTGCGTCCTCCAGGTCAGTCACCGCCTCCGGTAAACCGCGAATTTGGAAATTATAGCGTCTGGATCTATTTTCCTGATCTTCAATTTTGGCGTTGGCTTGATCTAATTGATCTTGTAATGAGGCTATCATGCTTGAGTTCTGATTAACCCTCCGCACTGTGCCATCCATTTTAGATTCGATAGTGTCCAGTCTGTCCCCTATGTCATTAAAGTCATGTTTCATTTCAGCTGTGATTAATTGGCAAGCCTTAGTGAGCTCTTGCTGCAATAGTGCTGAGAAGCGAGCGAGGAGGACAGAATCCCCTGAATATGGTGCTGGAGGTGGGGGAGGTTGTTCACTCCCTATGCTGTTTTGGCTCAGGGCAAGTTCAGCTATTTCAGCCATATTACTCTCCATGGAGGAAGCTGGGGAATCAGCACCATCCATTTCTTCCCCCTTATAAGTATTGGAGGGGGAGAGAGAGAACCGTGGGGACCCATCCTTCTGTGGCCTTGTGATATCTTCCTGTGACTGAGAGGAAAAGGGGTCCCGCTCTCTGTCCAAGCCAGCTGCCGCTATATTATGGGGAGAGAGTCCTTGTGCAGGGGGGCCTGGTGTCGCTGGGTCCCGCTCACCTGCTTTGCAGCTTCTGCCTCTGTCCTCCAGCCCGCCGCCATCTTGGAAGGGGGAGTCCCTGCTGTAGCGTTCCCTGAACGGAACGAATAGCTGGATGTCGGGGGTTTCTTTTTGTTTGTCCCCCCTCCTCTTCGGTTCATAGTGCGGATCGCGCAGAGAACCGCAGTCTTTGTGGCTTCTCTCTAGCTTAATCGAGCTTGGTAAGGCCGGCGGCGTGTGGAGCAGGTCAGAACATGTCCGCTGCCGTGCCCGCGCGCATGCGCACTCTAAGAAGTTTTTTCAAAGAGTGAGTTTGATGTGGGGTATGCCAAGAGTGCAGAGCACAAGATCCAGCTGGAAGAAGACAAACCTTTTCGGGAAAGGGTCAGGAGGATCCCATTGGGAGATCTTGAAGGCCTCTGAGAACAGCTGGCTGAGCTGAAAAGGACTGGGATTATCAAGGAGTCCAGGAGTCCATACGCCTCTCCGATAGTGGTAGTGAGGAAGAAAAATGGGTCACGCCGGCTGTGTATCGACTACAGGACTCTGAAACTCTGATCAATACACTACCCCTCGTATAGAAGATGCCCTACAGAGCCTGTCAGGGGTGAAGTGGTTCAGTGTATTAGATTTGAAGAGTGGTTATTATCAGATCCCCATGAGTCCTGAGGATAAGGAGAAGACTGCTTTCATCACCCCCATGGGGTTCTATGAATTCGACCGGATGCCACAAAGTCTGTCTGGGGCCCCAGCAACTTTCCAGCAGCTCATGGAGAAGACAGTGGGCGACATGAACTTGATTGAGGTCTTAGTATACTTAGACAATATCATTGTATTTGGCTGAACTGTTGAAGAGCATGAAGAGCGACTGGAAAAGGTTTTAAAGAGATTACATGAAGAGGGTTTGAAACTTTCAATGGAGAAATGTCAGTTCTATCAATCTTCAGTGAACTATCTGGGGCATATTGTGTCTGAAGAAGGGATAGCAACTGACCCTGAGAAATTGGAAGCTGTTACCTCTTGGCCAAGGCCCACGAATGTGACTGAGCTCAGGTCATTCCTAGGATTCTGCTCCTACTACCAGAGGTTTGTGGAGGGGTTCGCAAAGATAGCCCACCCACTCACAGAACTACTGAAAAATCAGGAAGAGGCTGATGTGGATTCTGAGAAACCTGGGAGGCAAAAAGAAGGGCCCCGGAAAAAAAAGGAATCTATCCTGGATCAGTGGACTCAGGAATGTGAAGAGACATTCAGTCAATTGAAGAAGAGTCTTACAACTGCTCCAGTGTTAGCTTATGCAGATCCTACCAAGCCCTATGAACTGCATGTGGATGCCAGCTGAGATGGGCTGGGCGGAGTGCTCTATCAGGATCATAATGGACATTTAAGGCCTGTTGCTTATGTGAGCTGGAGCCTGTCTCCTGCTGAGAAGAACTACCTGTAACGAGCCCCTTGCTCGCTCGATTCCACTCTCCCGACACTCCTCTGCGGCTATAGAATCAGATTGCAGATCGCAACATCTGGTTGTTCGGTCATCCGATGCTCCGGGATTAGAACTACAGCTATGTGCCGTTCTAACCCAGTTGTGATAGCTCAGAACAAACACCAGGCAGGCTGTATGTAAGTTCAACCAGGAATCTCTCTTTATTGACAGGAATACAGTCTCTTTTATACAATAAAAGAGGAGGTGCAGACCTCCTGCTCATATTACTCTAACAATACAGCTGTATCCTAATTAACCTAATTAACATGAGCTAATTAACTAATCCCTTTAGACAGCCTAGATGACTCAGACATGACCTTTAGGCCAGACTGGCCGTCTTGTAGCTCAGAAAACCCAATCAACATTATCACAATAGCAGAGAATTAATACAAACAACAATGGGGATCTAATGACTCTTAGATCCCATACTAGAGACTTATTTACAATACACATTTTAGCAGACAACAGACAGGTAGCTGGCATTGATGACATTAGCATTTAACAGTAGGAGTCCCAAAGGTATGAATCCGTCACTATTCCAATATGGCAAATCCAGGGTCCCCAGAGTCTGTGTGTCCTGGGGGACCAGGACCCGAATCCACAGTAATACCACCTCAAGGGTCCCCAGGCATACAGCTCACAAAGAGCACCGTTCCCCCAAATGCCAGGGCCCGCGATCGATCGGCAAGAGGCTAGCATTCAGTCCCCTCCAAAAGTCTCTCTCCCGGCTAGGTCTGTCACACTACCCAACTTATAAACTTGAGTTTCTGGCCTTGAAGTGGGTCGTGATAGACAAGTTGAGAGATTATCTGTATGGAGCTGAATTTGTAGTTAAAACAGATAACAACCCCCTCACATACTTACTCACCACTGCAAAATTGGATGCCACAGACCATAGGTGGTTGGCTGCTCTCTCAACATTCTCCTTCAGACTGAAATACCGACCGGGAGTGGGCAACAGAGATGCAGATGCGCTGTCAAGAAGACCCCACAGTCCCCTGAGCTCCCAAGAGGATTGGACTCAACTTGCCCCTGAAGGGGTAAGAGCCCTTTGTGAAGGAGCAGAAAAGCAGGAGAAAGGTGGAGCCAGAGCTGAAGAGATTGGAGTGACTACAGCAGGAGTACCCAGGTATTACTGTAATGTCTCCCAGATTGCTGCAGAGGGTTTACCTACGTTATCAAGGAAAGATCTTAGGAAAGATCAACAAGAAGATCCACTCTGCAGCTTGGTATTGGAAGCTCTGGAGGGTAAACACCCTGATTTACTTTTGAGAAGTGCCCGAAAAGAAGCTCTGTTGTTACATAAAGAGTGGTATCGGTTGCAGTTGTTGCAAGGGGTGGTCTACCGAAGGAGAAGTGGCAACTGCTTCTGCCAGAGAAGCATAGAGAGACAGTGTTAACCGCTCTACATGATTGTCATGGACATCTGGGGTCAGAAAGAACTCTTCAATTAATACGAGATAGATTCTACTGGCCTTATATGAGGAAAGAAGTGGAGAATTATTGTCACTCTTGCTATAGGTGCATCCAGAGAAAGACACTACCACAACAGGCAGCCCCGATGGGTCCTTTGTCAAGCCAAGGTCCCATGGATTTAGTTTGCATTGATTTCCTGTGTCTAGCATCTGACTTGAGTGGGCAAGGAAATATCTTGGTAGTCACAGACCATTTTACCAGATACGCTCAAGCATTTTCCACCAAAGATCAGAAGGCAGTCACAGTGGCGAAGACGCTGGTGGAGAAGTTTTTCGTCCATTATGGCTTACCACAGAGGATCCACTCAGATCAGGGTCAGGATTTTGAGAGTACACTCATCAGGAGATTGCTGGATCTATTGGGAATTCAAAAGTCCAGAACTACACTCTATCACCCGCAAGGAGATCCTCAGCTGGAGAGGTTTAATAGAACCCTTCTTAATATGTTAGGGACACTGACCTCTGAGCAAAAGCCCAATTGAAGTAAGCATATCGCTGCTTTAGTGCATGCATATAACAGCAACAAGAGTGACGTCACAGTATATTCACCTTATCGGTTGATGTTTGGGCGAGAGGCTAGATTACCAGTGGACCTGGCTTTCGGAACTTCTCTGGACCACACCTCAGAGACTTCTCACCGAGGATATACAAATAGGCTGAGAAAGAGTCTTAAGATTGCTTATGAGAGGCTCGGACTATGTCAGACAGCAGAGGGAGTAGAAATAAGAGGAACTTTGACCTCAAAGTGAGGATTCAAGATCTACAACCTGGTGACCGAGTCCTATTAAGGAATTTAGGCATTCCTGGGAAACAGAAGCTGGCGAATCATACATTGTATGTAGACAGCTCCCAGGACTCCCAGTATTTGAAATTAGGCCAGAAGGAAGTGCTGGACCAATTAAGACTTGGCATCGGAATCACCTTTTGCCCCTTACTGATGCAGTCAGGATAATCCACAAGGAGGAGTTATCATCTACATCAGAGGTTGCACAACGGCCTGTAACTAGGTCCCAGTCTGTTGCTTTGACAACTGAAGACAGTGAGGAGAGAGAGATGGACATTAGCTAGTTGTGGTCATCTAATATACCCGAAGCTGAAGCGAGTGTTTCATCACCAACAGCCGAGGAGAGTAGTGAGGCCCTCCGGCCAGAAGCTCCAGAGTTTGTGCCATTGTCCGGAAAAGCTGAGAAGTGTTTATCTCCCACTGAAGTAGAAGAGAATAGTGTCCATCCAGAAATAAAGGACACACCAAAAGAACAAAGGGGAAAGAGGAACATTCGCCCACCTAAAAGACTAACCTATGATACTTTGGGCGAGTGTTCTGAGACAGCAAAGGTTACCAGCAAAAGGAATGTTGATGAGCCTAGTTCCTCCTCAGTCAATCTGGACAATGAGAGCTCTGTTTCACCCCTTGGCACATCTGTATCTGATACTAAGGTGACAGTTGTGGGTACACAGAATAGCTTTCCAACACCTGAGAATTGGTGGGAGGCTCCTCTGTCGGTCCTGTGCACTCGTTTAAAGGCTAAGATGTGTAACAGGAACAAGGTCTTGCATATCTTTGGGGACCAAAGATTTAAAGCAGGGGGAGTATGTAGCGCTGACAACTTTTGTTTTTAGCCATATGTGTGTAATACAGGACATAAGTTGTTTTAGTGCCATCTTGTGGACAATTGAAAAGGTACAATACTTTTATGTTTGATGATTAAGAGAAGTGACATGGAAGTGATTGTTTACTTCTGAACTTTAGCTATGACCTACCCACAATGCTCCTGGACAAGAGGAGAACTGAACTGCATTGTGGGAGGATATAAAAGGGCTGGGAGCGGCCATCTTAAGTCTCTTGTTCCTGGGACGCGTGGCCTGCTAGCAAAACTCTGTGGGTGTGTGTATCCCACAGGGTTGCGGCCTACCTTGTGAAGGAGCGGACCAGCAGCAAGGATCCTGCCATCGTATCACAGTGTGCTGGAGCAGCAGAAGTGATCGTTCTGGAGACCCATGGAGGAGGTAACCGAGGACTACTGATCATTAGTGAACGGAACAGTGTGACGGAGTGGTGGTGGCTCCATACTGACTGAGAACTGCTGAAACGGAGACATCTACCTGCTTGGATCCCGTGTGGTGAGAGGGTTAACACCCGGAAGTTTGTTTAATACTACACACACATTTAGAACTGTTACAGAGTGTTGCTGGGACTGATAGTCCCACGGAACAAGTTAAGTTGGAGAACCTTACATCTGAATAGACTTCAGTATTTAAGAACGGATGCTAGATGTTTGTCTTTTTTCACATAAGAACACTTAGTCAATCTGCTGGATTATAATTGCCTTAGTGTATTACATTACACTGCGCAACACCCAGGAGGAACCCTTTGTGGATTATAATTACAAAAGCTAGCAACGACTGAAGACGTCAGGACTATCTTTTTTATTGCAGGGCCCTGCATTTAGTTACCAAGGATAGTGACTTTACAGTTTAGAGCAGGGGGAGCTCCCTGGTATAGATATATACAATTAGGTATATTTGTGTATGTTACCAATTGTCATAACTATTTACTATACTATTGCACTATGTTGGTGTGATAGTGTAGTCATTGTAATAACCCTTTACATAAATATATTATTTACACAAAGAAAGAAGTTATTTTTGGTTATTACAGAAGTTTGTGTGCAGTGTTGTTATTTCTTCTGCAGGTGGAGTTACCAGCACCCAGGTAGAGGTAAATATAAATGTAAGTGTATATGGTGGGTTAAAGTTGATGCTCATATCATTACAACACTGCACTACAGCTGTGCCAAGGTGATTGAACTATTCAAGTGAAGAGCAAAGAGGACAGGCCCGCTTTAAACCAGCAGCTCCACCGAGAGTTATTGCTACATTAGCATAAGACCAAAAATGAACATTTGTATACAGTTATCTGACATAGTTACATAGTTAATCAGGCAGTGCTGTGTCTTGGCCTAGGACAACAAAGCCCAGGCCTAGGGCGGCACTGTGCGGGGGGGCGGCAAAAAGCCACCCCCCCCCCGAAAATGGCAGCGGCGCCCTCTTCCCGACTCCCGCACAGCAGGGAGTACAGCTTAGCAGTGCAGTGGCATCCCGGGTGCCGTCAAGCCGCCCCTCCGTAAAGCTGTGATTCTGTCTCTGATTGGCCCTCTGCTGTGGCCAATCATGGGGAGGAAAACAGCGGTCAGGAAGCTGGGCGGCAGCACGGTAAAACCAATTAGAGCCACTCTCTCTCTTCTCTCTTCTCCCTTCGGCTGACAGAAAGGGGAGGGGGGGGCGAGCGGGGGAGTTCTCTGGCAAATTGAGCAGCAGCGCTGTGACAGGGAGAGGATAGATGCGGGCTGTCTGTGTATCTCCCCCGCTCGCCCCCCCTCCCCTGACAACCCGCATCTCTCCTCTCCCAGATCTGCTGCTCCATTTACCAGAGAACTCCCCCGCTCGCCCCCTCTCCCCTTTCTGTCAGCCTAAGGGAGAAGAGAGAGAGAGCGGCTCTAATTGGTTTCCCTGCGCCGTTGCCCAGCTTCCTGACCGCTGTTTTCCTCCCCACAGCAGAGGGCTAATCAGAAGACTCTGGGGGGCATCATGGGAAAAGTAGTCCCTGAAGAGTGGCGGCCCCTGTGTGTCCACAGACATGCTACAGCCCCCAGCATGCATGCACTCTGCTGAGGGGGGGTGTAAGTGGAGAAAAAGAGAGTACTGTGCTGGGGGAAGCCAAAGAGGGAGCCACGCTGTACCCGCACCACCAGAGAGCCACGCTGTACCCGCACCACCAGAGAGCCACGCTGTACCCGCACCACCAGAGAGCCACGCTGTACCCGCACCACCAGAGAGCCACGCTGTACCCGCACCACCAGAGAGCCACGCTGTTCTCGCACCACCAGAGAGCCATGCTGTACCCGCACCACCAGAGAGCCACGCTGTACCCGCACCACCAGAGAGCCACGCTGTACCCGCACCACCAGAGAGCCACGCTGTACCCGCACCACCAGAGAGCCACGCTGTACCCGCACCACCAGAGGGGGAGAAAGATAAAGCCACTGCCAGGGTACAGACATGCTACACTACTGACCAGAGTCAGCCTGGGCAACCCAGAGTGAGCGAACATCCAGCCGGAGGGATCACTGTTGCGGTTTCACCGGCTCTGGTAAGAGCCTGTTGGCAATTATCCATTACTGTTCCCAGGGACTGAGCCATTAGGAAGTGCCTAACCTGATATCCTCTAGGCCTTGTTGACCGCCATAATGAACTCCAACGCTGGGCCTCCAGTCAAAAAATTAAGGGGGATGACACAATTTTTACAGCTCCAGGTGACACCAAACCTAGTGATGCCACTGTCCCGGAGCCCACAACAAGTTCTGGCACTGAGCTTCGGTAACTGGCAGCCAGAGTGCGCTAGCGTGGGCACCCAGGACATCTGCCACCCGGGGTCCCACAAGCGGCGATCGGCTTTCCGTAGCAGCCGCCACCTCTCTCCCCACTGTCAGTCACACACACTCCTCAGCTCCTCCTCCTTCTCGGCTCCAATGTTCTAGTGTACACAGCCAGGAGGAGAAGGAGCCACAGAGGAGGGACACGACTTCAGTGCAAGAGCCGCGCTTCTGCTCTGAGGTCTGTTTATAGTTTACAGTGGAGGGGGACACAGTAACCGGGAAGGGGGCAGATAACAAATGCACACATGGATGAGGGGAGGGGGGGTAAGGGGATATGTGCTGGGTGCTTTGGGAGGGGTCTGATCCTCCCCTCCCAAAGCAACCAGCACATATCCCCTTACCCACAAAATGAAAAGATGCTGCATGCCTCTCTGTCCTCTTCCCGCAGCGTCCCTCTGTCCTCCTCCAATGAAGATGACAGGGCGGATCTTTAAAAGAAAGGGGTGTGGCCTTGACAGGAAGGGGTGGGTCATATTTAAATTAGGGGGTGCGCAAGCTCAGTCAGGCCTAGGGCAGCACAAAACCTAAATACACCACTGTAATCAGGGTGAAAAAAAGACACAAGTCTATCTAGTTCAACCAATCAAAAGAAAAAAAAGGAGTCAATATTAAATAAAATCACATAAATCCTCTTAAAGGGGATATTTAAATTACAATTTCTTTAAATTACATTGAGATTTTGATTTATACCCATTTTAGATTTAAATGTTGCAGCATGGAGTCCTTTTTTTACATGTTCTTTCTGTAGTGTTGTTTCTAACCACATGTTACAAAAAAAAAGTGTGACCAACACAACTGAAACAGGTACTAGGAACGGAACTGCATCGTGTATTTGAATTTCCTTTCTTCAGTGTGTATCTGTGTATTTTGAGAAGGTCCAGCAAGAGAGGGTTGTCCATCTTGTATTTGTAGTAGCAAGGGTTGTGAAGCTGGGAATTCTGCGGAAGAGAGCTCATCACTGAAGACTCCAAGAAAGTGAATCACAGAAGATTCCAAAAGAGCTCATCACTGAAGACCCCAAGAGACTTAGTCACTGAAGAGCCCAAGAGAGCTTGTCACTGAAGACCCCAAGAGAGCTGGTCACTGAAGACCCCAAGAGAGCTCGTCACTGAAGACCCCAAGAAAGTGAATCACAGAAGATTCCAATAGAGCTCATCACTGAAGACCCCAAGAGACTTAGTCACTGAAGAATCCCAAGAGAGCTTGTCACTGAAGACCCCAAGAGAGCTCGTCACTGAAGACCCCAAGAGAGCTCGTCACTGAAGACCCCAAGAGAGCTCGTCACTGAAGACTCCAAGAGAGCTCATCACTAAAGACTCCAAGGGTGTTTTTGAAACCTGACCAGTGGGTTCTTGGCAGTCTGTTTTTTTTTCTCAGGAATTGGGCAGTACAACTAATTCAACTGTATAAGCAAGAATTCAGTCTAAAGTTGTGCAGGTTGAAATAAGCTCATGCTAAGGCAAGAAGAGAATGAAGCGGTCATTGCTACTCATCTTAACATTGTTTTCCTTTCTTCAAAAAGGTAGGTATTGTTAATGAATACATGTATATTTAATATACAATGCACAATTTATATATAATTTGTCAATTGTTTACATACATTCATGGCTGGCAAGGTTGAATAAAGACACTTCGTCTAGTTCAACATGAATGCATGTGCACCTATTTTGCTATCATTTTCAATATCCCTGTGCATTGTGTTCATTAAGAAACACATCTCAATATTTTTTGAACATTATCTACCTTCCCTGTTGACCACGCCAACTGTGGAAGGGAGTTCCACATCCTTACAGCTCTACAGTAAAGAACCCTTTACACAGTTTAAGATTCATCCGCTTCTCGTCCAGCTTGTGTGGCTGGGTGTCTTCTTTAGATACCTTAGATTAAACCGTTTTATCCCAAAGCAGAAGTCCCCGTTTAAAGATTTGTATGTTGTGATCATATGTCCTCTTCTCCAGGGAGAATAAGTTTAATGTTTGTAGTTGTTCCTTATAACTGAGGTCCTCCAGCTACCTTTTTAGGCTTGGTCACACTTCTTTGGACTTACTCCAGTTCCAGCACATCCTTTGAGGACTGGTGATCAGAACTGGATGCACACTCAAGATTTGGCCAAATCAGAGTTTTGTAAAGTGCTAGGATTATCAAAAAACTCCCTTTTAAAAGCATTACAATAGTCTGCTTGCCTTGCTTGCTGCAGGTTGGGATTGAATGCTATTGTCTGTCTGTCATCTACTCGGACTTCCAGAACTTTCTCCATCCTCGATTCCGCCAGAGGTTTAACCCTAGCATGTAACTTGCATGCATATTTTTAGCTCCCAAGTGCATTACTTTACTTTTTCCTACATTGTACTTTGAACCTCATCTGCCATGTAGCTGCCCATTTTATCAAGATATTATTGTAAAGTTGCTATATCCTGTTGTGAAGTTATTGCCCTGCTTTATCTTTGTATCATCAGCAAACATTGAGATTGAACTATTCATTTCCAAGCTCTATATCATAACCTCCGGAAGACTTACCCCCCTTCATCACCAGGTCATTTTTTGTGATACGGCACTGAGGTACTTTTAACTGACAATTGCGCGGTCATGTGACGTTGCAACAAAATTGTTGTCCTTTTTTTTTTTTCCCACAAATAGAGCTTTCTTTTGGTGGTATTTGATCACCTCTGCGGGTTTTATTTTTTGTGCTATAAACAAAGAACGACCGACAATTTTGAAAAAAAAAACATTTTTACTTTCTGCTATAAAATATATAAATGATAAACAAATGCAGCACTAAATATAGTGAATAACAGGAAGGTGTGTTCACATCCTATATGAAAATCGCATCCTATATCATATAGTGAGTGACAGGATGGTGTATTCACATCCTATATAAAATTCATATAGTGACTGTTACAAGTGGTGTTTGTAAGCTGAGAATAAACCAAAATCGGCAAACATTCACAAATAACTAAAAACTAAAAAATGTCCATAGTGATTGAAAGTTCATTGACATATATAGTGCAGGGTTCTTAAAGTGAGGTGAGAACAGAAACCAAGTGCAGATGATGATTTCAATTCAAGCAAAAATCTTCATAGATTCGGAATCAATGTATAAGTGGCAGAAGTGAATACCCTTACCAGAGAAGGTGGACACAGTCACCGTACGGTGGAGTGTCATACGAGCTTTTAGGCGTCAAACGATCCCAGGGATACTGCGCTGGAAAATCCTGGTGGTAGGTTCCATCCGGGACAACCGTGGTTCTAAGATGATATATGGATCCACAGCGGATAGAGGAATGACTCTCAAAAGAAGCAGGCTGTTGGAGGAGACGACTTCCACCCCATGAATGTTCAGTTCA